>NC_091940.1:11824869-12184869 GCF_041260155.1 Ptychodera flava
ATAAAAAAGATAACGAAAAATAAATGACAAACGTCAAAATCACTGGAACTTATATGATCATAGGGAGATCGACTTTGACCAATTCGATCGTACCTATTTAAGTCGAATTCCCTGGAAATGTATATTGTAGCAGCAATAACAGTGTTATAGTGAACTAGTCAAGACGTTTATGAACAAGAATTCAATGCAATCCAAAAAGTCAGTCATCACAATTATCGAAATACTCTCTCTCTCTCTCTCTCTCTCTCTCTCTCTCTCTCTCTCTCTCTCGTTTTTTACTTATTAAGTATTTTTAGCGTCTTATTTCGAAAGTATTTTTCTTTTTACTTTATTGTCGGTGAAAGGGAAACAGCTGTGTGTGGTGAGATCTAACGAGATAAGTAAAATACATACAGTTTAAATTTGAAAGAGAGAGTCGGCTTAGTGCCATTTTACAAAGTCCGACATCAAAGAATCTCTTTGTTGTGTCGTGTCTACCGTCATGGTATTGAAAATGAACTCCTGCATTGCCGTACAACTTATAAGAATATAAATTTGTACTTACCGTTAGACTCATAGATAATATTGCAGCTTCGGTCGTGAAATCTATCGACAAAGAGCCAGCAGCACCGTAGCCTATTAAAAGTATAAATATTACATTCAAGATAGACACTTTTATGAAAGTTCCTTGGAAAAAGGCAATAATATCGTGTTCAAATTTGCTATCAAGAAACCACCCAAGGTAACATAAAGTGAAATAATTTATCTCATAATACTTAATATAGGAAGGGTAGATAGATGATTTCATACTCCTGCCTCCATAATGCATAGAGTAATTTCTTTGCTTTTCAAGATTAGTATGTGTCTATAGACACAATCGGAAACTATTACAATGGATCATTTATACTCTGTTGGTGACATGGGGATTTGCTCATTGTTAATGATAAAAAAGATCCATCTTTTCTTGACATCGGCTCTTAGAATGGATTGACACTTACCAAACATCATTGGTATTGGTCCCAGTGCAAATTGATGCCACTGTGGCTCTATAAAATCGATGTTGTACGGACCGAAAACCTTGCCCCCGGCGATCTTCAGGTCAAAGTTCATGAACTCATTCTCAAACTTTTCTTTGAGTTTTGTAAGAATGCTGTCGATGGCCTAAGATATGTTGATAACAATGCAGAATTTTTGATACCTTAGCTTATATCACTAAACAATACACTTCTTTAGATGGACTTGTCGTAGTGAGATCAGATAATAAATGCTACAGAAATCGACTAGCGGGTAATTCCTAAAGGGTTACGAGTAATTCTCTGTCTTGTATGACTAACATTCATGGTATATTTGGATAGAAGAAATCTACTGAGACCGATACTAAAATGAAGGTAAACCGAAGCAAAACTGGTGATAAGGGGTCGGCAAATAAATTGTTCATTTTTTCTTGCCATCAAAGTCATGTAAAATTACTATTTTTTTTCTGATAAAAACGAGTACGGTCGAATGAAATATACACAATCCAGTCCTTAATTAACATTGACACTGGTATGAATTTGAAAGTCAAAACATACAACCTACCACATTTTTCACTGTTTCCATGATATCCTTCATGAGATTACCGACCGTCTCTTGATCCAGATCAACAATATCTAGCAACTCCTCAAAGCTTTCAAGAGGTATGTCATCCAACGAAAGAACTTGACAATAAAAGAAAACAATATAAATATTGGATAGCTATAAAAATCTAATTAGCTTTGTATTTTTTATTTGCAAATTTACTTCGATGTGTTTTCAAAGAGCTCACCCTTTCATTTATATAATTAAATAGATACAGGCAGCAGAGTGCGCGATGAACATAAAACTACTTCAAGTACAAAGCAATAATATCTACAACTTTCAAGCATCTTAACAATCTACATGTATGTCTCTGTCTCCCTCAGTCTCTTTCTTGCTCTCTCACAGAAAAATTTTGCTATGACAGTCACATATATCTATATTTATATCGAGAGAGAGGGGGGAGAGGGGAGAGAGGAGAGTAAGTAGTAATGGGAATCACCCGCCCATTACCATAATGCAAAACCAAGACTCACAGTCGAATGATCAATCAAATAGGATTCAAAAATGAATTTCTTTATCGGATTAATTTAATTTTTAGTTTTGAACTATTGCTCATGCCTGCGATGTCATTTTTTTACATTCTATTATTATGAAACACACCGCTTACCTGATCTTCGCTTTCTACTTGATCCCGTTGATGAACTGTCACAGGGAATCATTTCAAAGGATAGATCTTTGAACACTTTCAAGGGGGGGAAACACCTGTCAATGACTTTGGTTGAACAGACAGTCGCCTCCAAGTCAAACTGTTGAACGATGACAAGAAAAAACACTATTGGAAGTCAACACATTAATATTATAGACGAATACTAAGTATTCCTTCGAAGCATGACCTTGTTCTTTTACAGATATCACGAACATTGTACAGCGTAGTAATTACCTGAACTTTAAACCCAGAGCGTTCAATCCTGTATCGGAATGATAATTCAAGAAAATCAAACAATTCGAAATTTCCTTCCATTTGTATGGAATCTTCAAATGGGCCATCTGTAGAAAGGGAAAGGAGAAAATTGTTAAAATTGAAAGTTTGACCGAAAAGTCAAGATTCGTAATTTTTGCCGTTCAGCATTTTTTTTTGTAACAGTCTGCTACCTGGTCAATCTTTGCAAATGCGTTTCATCCAAAAATCTTGGGAAAGGCATGAGTTTTTCGAATGATAATTTGCATATGTTCCTCTAAAAGGTTACATGAGCAGATGCTCTGTTTAATTACGCTTTCAAGGATGCTGACGTATTAGCCCTCTAAACCAATCAATATCGGTCATGTGCTACATTTCGGCCTTTAGTTTCCTCTTAATTTGTGCTATTGTGTACGCTCTTCTGCTGTGCATTGGCGTTCATTGGAACCATGGTAACTGTGTCGGTAAAAGTAAATAGGCAATGAAGTTAAATTTGACTTAGTTTTTTGGCAGGCTGCGTGACACACTTTGCTGGTTTTGGCCCTCTGTACCAAAATATAACCAAATATTATCGTTCTCTCTCCCTTGATAAGGCTGCTTTTAGTAAGGCGTCATACCTGGATGTCATATTTGATGTCTTGAGAATTATTGTAGGAAGTTCAAATAAGGTAAAGATATTCGGACTCTCAAATTTCTACAATTCTTTTTTGATCTACCACTTGCGGGGCTCGTTTTAAAGCTCTTGGAGTAAGAAACAAATTAACTGTCTTAGTTTTTCGAAAACCCAAAATTTCTATTTTTCTCATAGAGTTAAGGCAGGGGTGGCGGCCATTTTGAATTTCAAATATCGGTAAATATTGGGTAATTTGTTTCTTTAGTACCAAATTTTGCACGGTGACCCCCTGATTTTTATTGTCGATTTAGCAAGAAAATTGTTGAAAGTTTCAAAGAGAAAATTTTATCAAAAGTTTGTCTTTACCTTTCGAGGTGCGTACTACCTTAAATTAGCGATCTTTCTCCATTTTCAAAATAAATTCATAATTTAGGAGCTGTTATCGTCTTATTTCTAGACAGTAACTTAAAGAAACATCATGTACCTGACAAGAGTTCTTCTAGGTCAAATTCTCTACTCCAATCGTTGAACCCAACGTTGAATTGAAGTTGGCATGGGTCCAGTCTGGCGTAAGCTTTCACGTTGATAGGGAAATTAAAAACTGTTTGCTCCACATTACACTCGACACCCAGGCAGTCTTCGTCGAACCAACAGAAGGAATTTTTGGGAAGGAAATTTTGGAGATCAGTGCACCCTGTAAAAGAAACATGCGGTAGAAAAGCGATAAACATGCCCTTTCAAAAGGAGTTTCTTATAAAAAAGTCAGATTGAAAACATAAACACAGACGTCAAAAGAGGAGTAATCATTATTTCCTTGGCGATTCCAATCCCATTGCTTGAGGTTACATCGCCTGGTATTAAGAGATATCTTATACAAATCAAAACAAAAAGGAAGATTAGCCAAAGAAAGTAGCCTCTAGGCAAAGAAAAATAAAAAGTTTGTTTCTCATCCTCGCGCGTCAATTCAGACCAGCCGCGTCAAACTTTTTTCTGCTCATGAGGAAATAAAATGAAAAAAAACCGAAAAATACGCGACGATGATGCATAACACAGTGCTGTATAAAACAGAACTGTAAACAAAATAACTGGCACTAACATTCCATTCAGAACTGTACACACATGTCACTGTTATATTAAGCTGTCAAAACTGTGCATTGCTGCACTAAAGTCAAATCACAGAACTGTTGCTATACAAAAATACTAAAGCAACACTGCTGTACATTTATCTCTGCGTGCATTCCTATGTTGTTTTCATGTTTTTGCTCGACGTTCTTGTTAATTGAATAAAAAAATATTGAGAAAAAAAAACGCGTCACCGCATCATTTTTGCAATATGTCTAGGATGAAACAAACTTTTAATTTTTCTTGGCCTTAAAGGTGAAATACATGCGCCCTGCATTATAAGTCAGCTGCATGTTTTGGTACTTACGCATTTCCATCTCTCGATACAGTTTTATCATGGTGGTCCTTGAAGCATTTTCAATGGGTTTTAATCTGGCTTTCAACGCCGTCCTTAGCTCATCGTCCGATAGAGTTTCTGGGCGTGCGAAGTCCCATGCCAATGATCCCAGCTTCAACTAGGAAGATTGAAATCACATTTGCCTGGGATTCAGAATACTATTTACTGAACTTAAAATGTCAGATGAATCTGTTTGATTGACAGATAGCAAATTCATTACTCGAAAGTATGCGAGTTATGACTCAGTGACATCTTGAAAACACTACATGACATGCTCCCCTACAAACGCATTGTACAGGGAGAGTACACTGCCAGAGATGAATGATCCCGTTCGGGGGTGGGGGGCTGAAATTCCGCAGACGCGTGCATTTGAATTGATATCTATGCCAATAGGCATTTCCAAAGGAAGTATTCAAAGACGAAGTAATAGAATCTTGTAAAAACAAACCTGAACACTGTCGAGTAAATTTTCCAGCTGGATCCTTATGGATGACTGTCCGGCAGCGTCAAGAAAGCCAAATATATCACCGAGTCTGAGACTTGAAAGCCGAAAGTTGAAGAGCGGACCTCTGTCGTCTAACTTGGGGAATCCCAACAAGCCGAGGAACCCTGTATACATAAACCGCAAAGAAGTGAATCCAAAATGCGCTAACTTCGATATCACCCGGAAAATAGTGATATTAATAAAATAGTTTCCTCTCCATGTCATGTTGCAGGAAAAAGGCACAATTAGTAAAATGCGTGCCGTTGTAAGTTTGTCGAAGATTTAGAACAGTTACTGTACCTGCTCCCCATTCGTTCGATTTACCGTCTCTGTTACGTCTCCGTGACCTGTCATCGATTATATCATCTACATCACTTGTGTCTGGTTCACTTGTTCTTTGCGGACTTTCATCTGTGTCTTGAGGACCTTTCGAAATTCTCCCTGGGCCAGAGATTGTAGCATCCTGGAAACGAATATGTATTTAAATGCAAATCAATGTTATTAGATCTAAATTAAAACAAAGTTCGACGTTTCACACGCTTTGTAGTGTATCTATAAATCTATCTTATATATATATATATATATATATATATATATATATATATATATATATATATATATATATATATATCTCGAAGTATATAATTGTTCTCGTTGGAACGTGAGAAATCATAGTGTCGATGCGAAAAGTACAGCGTTATTAATAATAACAGAAATTACTTCGAGTACGAAGTATAATTTTTGTTATTTAAGTTTCATGCATCCTGCAACCTTCAGATATAAAGAAGTCATACAGTTAAAATTCACTCGAACGGAAATAAGGAAATAAGTACAGTAATGGTGTATAGTAACGTCATGAAATGCAAAGAGTGGATCATTATGTGTTCTCTAAGATGGTGTCAGATGAATGTCGAAAATGAAATGGATAAATGACAGGAAATTGTCTTCATCATGCAAATTCATATTTTAGTTAATATTATTGATTTACCGTAAGGATATCAATGTAGTACTCATCACAATGCTGTGTCCATCCTGGTTCAAGTATTTTTCTTTTTTCTATGTACCGAGTTGGATCTATGTAGTCCTCCGTATCGATCTTTCTCATCGATAAGTGAATGGAATTTGGCGAACATCCTGATGACACCACTGTACCAAGTTTCATATTCTTGAAAATCTAAATAAACAAAATGAAGAATTTTCTTAAACAGACAGTCTGACAGACGTTCAGACAGACAGACAGACAGACAGACATACATACATACATACATACATACATACATACATACATACATACATACATACATACATACATACATAGGAGAGTATTAGCTAAGATTGATATGATCATATTATGAGCAAATTAGTTCAAAATATTTAGTATTGCATATTTCTTACCAATCGATCATCCTTGTCATCATCCAAGTCAATGTTGTCAATGATGACTTCCGTATCTTTTATTTCATCTGATATTTTGATAGTCACCTGGTTTTCCCCACTTCGACTTACTTCTCCAGTAAACGGTGAAACGAGCTGTGAAAGGGAAGTGTCATCATGCGCCAGGGTCATGAAATATGTGTCTTGTAGTAAGACATACATTTGAAAAAGTCGGGAAAGCAAGCGATTCCACATGCATGCAATTTGCCGCAATTCACGTAAATCACTCTGCAGAAAACTAAAATTTCGATGCTGACCCTTCAAAATTTTGTTCAAAAATTCTGACCCGCTGACCAGCTGTACGATATCCGACTACAGTTCGCTCGATGATACCAAACTACCTCCTGTATAGCTACAGCTTTCCTGAAAAACAAACTATATGCTTTATATAAAGACATGTCCGATAAGTTAACATAAAAATATGGATACTTAGATATTTTTCCCTAGTATTTTTTTCGTTCAGCGAAGGAAAAGTGACGTAATGACCGTGTCACCACGAGTCGAAGACGAATAATAATATCTGTCACGTATTTAAGAATATTCCTTCGCTGAACGAAGAAACATATTAGGGAATAATATACTATCACATGCCCAAGCAAAGAATTCGTATAAGTTTTCCATAACGATTCTGTTTACTTACTGTTGCCCCAGTTTCTATTTCCAAATCGACTCCAGGTGGCGTACCTCCTATTGTACTTGGATAAAATCCCTCTCCACAGGATGTTTCTGCGAATTTCCGAGGAAAGTCTAATGCACTTTTTGATCCAAATATCTTGTTCAGAAGACTCTTGGCATACTCGTACCTGGCAAAAGTAAAAATCATGAAATATTAGAAGATTTATATGTAATGCAGTAAATAGTATTTTATGATACTAAAACTCTTCCAGTTCATTTACTGTACTCATAATATCGTATATATGCATAAAACGAATGTAAACTTAAAATATGGGTGCAATGAAATAATACTTTTACGAATAACTGAATCTTAAGAGATTTGTCCGATGTTTTAGCATGGATATAATGAAATGTAAATTTAACTGTATGTGAACAATTGAAGTATTATAAAACAAGATGATTTAACCAGTCAGGGAACAAAGGGCTGTCGCCAAAATTAGTATAATTACGCAACCTAATTGTCTTCAAGTACAAAACGATATTAGTTACGTTGAAACAAATGAAATATCTAGATTTCCTACGGCAAAACAGTTTCCTTAGCACCATTGAGGGTCAATGGACTCATACTTTTTGAATAAGAACTAAAGGATTTTTTCTGGGGCCTCCAGCTTTACTCTCTTCCTACCCCTGATCCGCCTATTGACACAATGGGTAGAAATTTTCCGCTGATCATAAACAGGAAAATCTTCCAAATCAAGGTAACCGCAGCTATGCTTTTGACCGTAACCATGTCGTACATTGTAACATTTTTTGGGAAACTTCACAAACATAGAAGAAAACTGTCCTACTTACCCTAACTTGAGTCCTTCGTATCCTTCCTTGACTGATTCTATCAATCCGAAGACGGCATCGTAAGCTTCCACGAAAGGCTTCGCTAAGTTTTCCAGTTCATTTAGCGGCTCATTGAAGACGTCCAGTGCACCAGTGATATCTTGCAAGATTCGCCGTCGAAACTCCTCCTTTATGATTGAACAAATATACCTTGTTAGTGTGGAACTGATCCAGGTTTGCATCAATTTGTCTAATGATAGTCACTGTAAAAATCGATACCCAATGCGGTGGTTCCTTCACTCTATGAATACAACAGTAAGAGTCTATTTCATTTGATCATTTGCAAGTTTTATAGTGTGCATACAGCACTAGTTTATCGACCAAGAAAGCTAAAAAATCGAACAATTCGTTCCGTCCTTTTCCTGATAAACACTACACATGCCGGCTCGGCCTATCAGATGCTTATCAATCCTTCTTCTTCTTCTTATTATTATTATTATACTTTATTTAACGAGGGTAGTCTGATTTACAAAACGAATTGTAATTTCCATCAGAGCCCTTATATCGTGTAAAGAATACTTCTATTCATAATTGCATTGATACACTTCTGGCCTCCACACGATATCTTGAAGACTCACTTACGTTGTGACTCCGACTTCATAGAAGCGATACTTCACTCAAAAAGTACATATTCAATGCTAATGTTACTATGAATATCAAGTTTCCAAAAGACTGAGAAGTTCCCCTTTGGTACAGTTGCAGCTGACGCACCTTGCTAATGCCAGTGTAATATAGGAGTTCATCATCAGCATCCGCCCCTTCTGTGACCCATGACACAGCCTCAGCTAGGGAATCTCGAGCTTTCTGTATATCTTCCCATATACCTTCCAATTCCGTCTTCATGTCAAACCAGTAGGGTTCGTTCCCCTCTGTAAAGAAACACGCGTCTTCGATCCTCTTTTTTGCATCGATGACCACTGCTACAGCTCCCTTTATCCTATCAAATGACAAGCAAAATATTGACGTGCAATTTAGTTCTGTACCAGCTCATCTGAAATCAGGGGCAAAAATTACGTGCATATAATTGTTAATCCGACACCAAACCAAACTTTATCACACGGCTATTACTTATCTCTTTTGACAACTTTGGCTGATGCTCTCCTTCCGAAAAGTAAAAGCCAAGTCCTAGTGTAACATTCCTTTGTTGAATTCCAGAACGTCAGGAGAACCGCACGTCACAATACCGGGAATATATGTATTCAGTAACACTGTACGAAAACTGTTATTTGACAAAACAAATGTGTTAATTCATGTATGTATGTATGTATGTATGTATGTATGTATGTATGTATGTATGTATGTATGTATGTATGTATGTATGCATGCATGCATGCATGCATGCATGCATGCATGCATGTATGTATGTATGTATGTATGTATGTATGTGGTGCGTACGAATTTACGTGTTGGTATGAGTGTGTGTACGTGCATGTGCGAATATGCGTTCGTTAGCGCATGCATGCATTTTGTAACTGTGTGGCATACAATTAATGGTGAATACGATATATATGACAAATATGGTATCTCAACTGTAATATGAATCTTGAAACGTCGTCGATTGCCGCCTTTGGTGACTTGAACAACTTTTTCAGAGCTCCCGCTATCGTTGGTATTGCATCCTGTAGCTGTTCTCCCACCCATGGAATGGTTATAGTAGCAGCATCGTTGATAGACTGTAAAATGAATTGAGAAATAATAATTGAATGCACAGAAAACTTTACCATAACTGAAATTATAAAAGTTAACTAATATCCGAATCATCAGCACATGCCATAGTTGGAAGTATTTACAAATACACAGTTATGGAAATCATCGTTGGCCTAATTCGACAATGCAACTGTAATATCTTTTAAACCTATAGAACTGTTCAGAATGTCATTTCAGTGAACGAAATTCACTGAAAAAACTTACGTTGTAAAGTTCCATAACGTCCGTCTTTACTGCGTTCAACAATGCAGACACTCTTTCAACCACGTTCTCAACATCTTTGAAGAAATCTGGCAAACCGGAATATTTTCCGATACGACGAAAAACATCCTTCCCGAATTTGCGGACGTTTTTGACTTTACTGGGGAGCTTCTTGACTGCGTCGACGAAGCTGTTGAAAACGTCTTCCAGGGCGTTGCCATGCGACGGCGACATGAGATTTTTGAATGCTTTTATGGCGTTCTTGACGGAATCGACAATCTTGCCGACGACTTCGTCGAAGAAATTTACCAAAGTTTTGATGTCACTGAAGCCAAACTCCTGCGTGATCGTAAAGATGAATAATTTCGTATTAAATTCTGATGCATTCTTGTCTGCGCATTTTCACATTGGCAAGAAAAGAACATACAGATAGCTCAAGCAAAAGGCTACCATAACCTTCGATCCCCCCCCCTCCCCAAATATATAGTTGAAGCTGTTCCATTGGAAAGTTTAATCACGGGATGATTAGTAGTAGCAGTAGAAAATGTGAATAACCTGAGCGTCAGATACTTTGAAGAGACACCGTCCTTGATGTGGTGCATATTATTGATGAAAATTTGAACTCCATCCCTGGTCTTCATCTGCATATTGTTGTCGCACTACACGGCATGTTGTGCCCGCACATCCCCTCTGCCCGATTCTTTCATTCACAGAGCATTTTCACTTCATATCCGCTGGGAATGTGATTACTTTTTTTTCGGAGTCCTCAAAAATGAAATGTATAGCATTCTACAGAAATTCTATGATGCGCGTTAATTCTGAATTCTCAAAACAGTATGTGTCCATTTCATCACAGAATCTGTATTACGCAAACGAGAGCACCGTGTTTCAATCGTTTTTAATTTGTAAATGTTTACTTATGCTATCAAACAAGTCTGCTTTCGCCGAGTAACATCCACATACCTGTAAGATATTCACTGAGTAGGAGCCCTCCCCACGGAAACACACTTTTGCTTCAGCGAATGTAACTGAAACGCCCACGAAGCCAAGGATTCCCTTGCCATAAGCGTGGTCATATATGTCAATCTTCACAGACCCCTCCAATGGTTCTGTTGAAAAAAAAAAGAACTAAATTTTACCAAAGTTTCTAGAGATATAATATTACAAAATACTAGATTGTCGAGGAGGGAAACTTATAAGTTCTGTAAAGTAATACGAACGAAATAACAAGTTGTCACTACTTGTTACATACTATAGAGCTATATTTGAGAAGTGTGACTTGAATTTGGCTTCGTAAGCTATTTGCATGCATATTGAATCAATCTTTTGACAGAACTGCAAAAGTTAGCATGAAATATTCATTCAAGTGCCCCCCATGATTGTTGCTATAGTAGAAGAAACCAAAGAGAAACACAGTGATGTTCGAATACGGTGGACATATCATGGCACTTAAATGTAAAAATGACCGCCACCCCTCGGTTAACTCTCCGGGGCAAAATCACATTTTCGGTTTAAAAAATACCACCGCTGAAAACTTTTCGTTTACTTCATGACTTTTAAATTGTACCTCAAAAGTGGTAGACCAAAATAGTAATATGACTTTTTTTTAGATTCCGAGTACCTGTTCCAGAGGTGCATTCAATATGAACTGCAAGCAAACTTTAGCTTAGCCTGGAAGTTGGTCTGATTATTACTTCCAAGGAAGGCATGTTGGCTGTGACTAGACTTTGAAAACAGTATCCTAATTCACGCTACAAACAATGCAGGATTCGGGGCACGACCTTTTTTTCCCGAGGTCTCCGCTACGCAGCGAGCGGTATCGGGAGTAGTGGTAACCAAATAATCTTGAAATACATAGATATCAAGCCGTAATGTGTGAGTGCGCTGGTACAAGTGTTAACGATTGTATAATGGTATAGAAAAACCGGACTTTTTTCTAAATCATACACGTCAGATTATGAAAAGCCGGAATTAGTTTATAAATGAGTACTTAGTTTTAAATTGTCTAAAAATCAAGTGAAACCTATGGTGCAGCATTTGCAATCACATGAATCAGCCAAGGTTATGACGCATGAAATAAAGGGATGCTTTTTGGTTGAACCGGAGAATTCAAATTAGTACAAGGCTTAGTGTGGAATGTTTGTTCGGTTTTTCGAATATTTAATAAACAACCGCAACTTTTCCCAAATTTTTAAAAGAATATACATTTCGACGTCAGACTTTTTTTAACCATTATTAGGTAGCGGATATTTTTTCCCATCTAGAATATGCTCCAATCGGTAGCGCATAGAACACCAGGTAGCGGTGGGTAGCGGACGGGTAGCCGACACGTTTTAGACATTTTCACCAAAAGATTGTTTGGAGGAGTCAAAATCAGTAGCCCATAGGAGACAAGGTAGCGGAGGGTAGCGGGTATTTTTCCCATCCAGAATATGCTCAAAATGGGTAGCGCATAGAACACAAGGTAGCAGAGGGTAGCGGACGGGTAGCGGATAAGTTTTAGACATTTTCACCAAAAGATTGACATGTTTGGAGGAGTCAAAATCGGTAGCCCATAGGAGGCAAGGTAGCGGAGGGTAGCGGATGGGTAGCGGACGTTTTTCCCCGTCCAGAAGGTGCTCAAAATTGGTAGTACATAGGAGACAAGGTAGCGGAGGGTAGCGAATATTTTTTCCCATCCAGAATATACTAAAAATCGGTAGCGCATAGAACACCAGGTAGCGTTGGGTAGCGGACGGGTAGTGGACAAGTTTAGACATTATTTTCACAAAAAGATTGTTTACAGGAGTCAAAAACGGTAGCCCATTGGAGACAAGGTAGCGGAGGGTAGCGGACATTTTTTCCCGTTCAGAATATGCTCAAAATTTGTAGCGCCAAAACGGATTTGTAGGAGTAAAGCAGACGTCGACCTATTTTCACTTCTGATTCATTGTAAAAGCCTTCAGAGACTTACGTTCCGTTCAAGTTCTGAATTTCAGAGTACACATTGATCATTGCCTGTGGTCGTCAATACATTCTACCGGCACAGCCATCGAACATATTTTTGCTGCATTTTGTTAATTTTAAATCATTACAGATGATGAAGACGCATGTGTGGTAAACAAATCTCGCGACACAAAGATTATACAGTAAGTCTCTCAAAACATAGAGCATGAGAATATATATGCCACTGTGGGAGCACCCCACTGGCCGATTGACGCAATTCTTTTGTTTTTATACAACTAATGATTCTGATATCCTTGGGTTCTCAGAAAACATCAAACAAATTGCGCACAACTCATGATGATGAACATAGCACAGATAAATCACTTCTGTTCGAGCTGTCGGACTACAATTCTTCACTTTTGTGAATAAAATCTTGCAGACGAGTATTTCAATTCGGTTGTCGCTGTATAAGAAGTCATTGGTGGCGCTCAACTACATTTTCGCACGGTAGGGATGATCGTCCTTCATTGGGCGACAATTTTTGAAAAACAGTACCGGCGGCAACATGTTTACAATCGCCAAAGCTCCGAAACATTATTTAAGCAAACGCGTTTTGAATTAGCGATTTCACTAAACGGACCCAGCCGTGGCATTTTTTCCTTGGTCCTTTATCGCGCAAGACCTCAGGCTCTGGTTTTTGATCGCGTACAAGTTACACAAAATATTACGCACATGCTCTTTTTTTATCGCGTTACGTCACAGCACACGCTCGTTAGTGAGTCTGAAATCAGAGCCGAGTGCTGGACTAGATGTCCCCTGTACACAAAATTTCTGTTGAATCCATCCTATTGAATGCATTTTGTTTTAGAGAAATCCCCCGTGTTAACACACTGACACCCCTGGCAGCCAGACTGACAGACAGACAGCAGCTCATCATCAGTTCTCTTAAAGGACGGGTCTAGCATACACATAAAAATCTAGGAACAGTGTCTATTGTTCATTTCATGAAGATAAAATTCTCCTAAAGGCAAAAGTTTGGCGATTGCTGATGTAAATTACAAGAGTTTGCGCTGTTATCTTTCGTGTACACCTGGACAAATCTTAATCTAGGTGCAGTCTCTGGCAGTCTTTAAAGGGCTCTTTATAGTCTGTGGGCCGAGCCCTAGAAAAAGCTCTGGAAGTTGATTTTTTTTACCCACACGTTTGTGGATATTGATATTATGTGAAAAGACAGTTTACAATATGCTTGTATGGAAATCACAATTTTCCATTGCAAAATATTGCACATTAATTAGATTTTTGACCAAAAAGCTTGGTTTTTTTGTATTTTTCAGTGAAAATGATCAAAACTATGTTGTTACTCTGTTCATGATAGTTATTGTTGAGTGTACCAAAATAATTATAAGAAAAATTGAAAACAACTGTTATTTCATTGAAAAACATAAAAAAAGCACTTTTTTACCAAAAACACACATTTTCATGTTTTTTGTGAAAAAAAAAGATGTGTTTATTGGTTTACTGTATGTTCAAAACCATGAAACTATTCCCCGGCTTTTCATCTCCAATTTTCCCACATGAGATCCACAAACATTTCTTGAAAATGTCTAACAAATATTTTTTAACCAAAACTGCAATTTTTTTAACTTTTCACACTAAAAAAGAAGATGTATCGACCGGGCATTTCCTTTGATTTTGTTGACATGGTTGCTGATCCTACATGATAAGGTGTGATGTGTTGTATTATTCCTTCTTGAAAAAACAGTGGTTGGTGTTACTTTCATATGGCTAATTACCTTCTTTTAATTAATTTTTACCAAATATGGAGGAATCCCTAGGGTCCATACTTATCGTATTCTTAACCTTGATGTACTCAACTATTTGAGAGTATATGCTAAAAATTGCCTGGAAGTTTCAATTTACACGGGAGAAATGACCACAATTGTTAGTCTTCACTCAGGTTTTTTATTCTTTTTGTTTTTTGTCAGATGAAACAATCAGTGGAAGTACATTTCAATTTGAAATCTCCCTTCATTTGAAAGACACAAGTGTCCATAATTCTCTATTGTCAGTGAGTGTTATCTGCATTGCGATCACTATGATTGAATGTTTGATTTTGTCGATGTCTTCCTTACAATTAATTAGTTTATTCAATGTCACTTTCTATGTCTGAGGAGCTATCATTCTCTTCATCTGCTAGTTCACTTTCATCAATGTTTGTTGTGTTTGTACAGGAAACACACTGACACAGCTCTGTGCAATGCAATTCCACTTCTCTACATGAACATCTTGATGAGCATCCAGACTTCTTGCATTTACAGCTTACAAAATTGATGACAGAATCTGGAGCAGGGGGAAGTGTCATCCACTGGATTGATAGCTCTGAGTCTTGCAGTATCCATCCATGTCCATGTGGGCTTGGTGCATCCATTTTGGCTTGCAAACATCGCCTGTAGATTGCTGTTTGGTAGTTTGCACGCTGTGTATGCAATTTCAGGCTGTCTTTGTTTGGAGGGAGGGCACCATCACTGTGTAGGCCAAGACGAAAGCAGTTGTATCTTGCTTCATTCACATTACTGCATCGGCTTTGTCCATACAACTTACAGATAAAGGACTCTATTTGTGTCATCAGGGTATCAGACAATGTCCATGACATTCCCAGGTCATGGAATGTACCAGTGTAGGTATCACTTCCAAGAAGCATTTTTATCATCTTCTTCTTGCCTTTGCCTTTGAAAGCACTCACGCTATCACAGCCAGAGAACACATGAAGGCCAAGGAGAGCCAGGGCAGTCTTGTCTCCCAAAGACTCTGATATCTTGTTTACATGGAGTATTTTACCATTTTTGCTGGTTTGATGTATGAACAGCTGGCCCTGTAATTGATGAGCACAACTCACAGCTAACATCAAGACATCTGTATCAGGACTGCGAATGACAATGTTGTCTGCCTCCCCAATGTATGATGCATGTTGAGCATGAAGTAGTAGTCTTGTGTCAGCCTCTTCATGGTCACACTGTAATTCAGGTACCTCGGTTACATCCATGACACCATCTGCAGATTGCAACCTGTAGCATAACTCGCCATTGGTAACATACATGGTGATACCCTGCAGGCATTCTGATTCATATTCTTTCCATCATTCAAACAGAAAGAGTAGCAGAGATTCCTTATTCTTACCAGAGGCAAGATACTTTTTGAACAGCCTTGGCATATTTAGAGTTGGTCTTGTGATCCGGATCTCAGTAAGGGTACCTGTGTTTGCCCTACGTTTTCTCTCTGCATCTTTTATGGACTGTTCTCTGTACTGATCGATGACAAAGTCAATTCTTGTGGCACCATACTTAGCGGCTATTGCTCTCAGCTGGTAAAATATGCTGGATGCAAATTCTCCAAATGTAGCTGGTATTTTACTTTGTATTTGAATCATCGCCATAGCATCAACAATAATGGCAGTCTTGCCTTTGAAACTGAGGTCAACAATAGCTTCTGGAAATGTTGCCTCCAGATGATGAGCAAGAACAGCTTTATTTGTGTTCGTCATTGTCTCATCGAAGTTGGCCAACATTGCTGGAACAGGGCCTAGTGGGTATGTCAGGACATCATGAAGATCAAGTTGTCGTACCTGTGCAATCAACAGCATTCTCTGGAGAAGATTTCTATTTTCTTTCAGTGACAAGCAGTTCATGGTTACTTTTGACTTTGGTTTCTTGGATATATCTGCAAACGTCTTCCCTCGTACCACGGACATTTTGTCAAACAAATCTTTGACTCCTTGTGTAAGACGCTCACTCTCAAACTGTAGGTAGGCCTCTTCACCTCTTGAATATGCATTGGTAAGATCTGATGTGATCTCTTCACTAGCTAGGGCACCAGCTGTAAGATGAACTAGTTGACTATCTTTATCACTGGTGAACGGTGACCCAACTGACAGCAAGGTTGACATTACTTCTTGCACATCAGATTCATCTCTCTTCATCCTGGCTTGTGTCAGGTCTTTATTTTCTGACTGCTTGTCTGTCTTACCAGCTTGGGTGAAGCAACCTGTTGCAATAGCTGAACGTGCTGGATGACTGAGAATCCATCGGTTAAGTGCACCCTTGTTTCGTGTGAAACCAACCAGGCCACCTTTTGTCTTGGATTCACGATTGAAAGTCTGTTCGATGACTTGATCACATGCTGTCATTAAAAATGGATGATCACATGATCGCTGTACAGCAAATTCACCTTCACAAAATTTCTCATATACATCAGGATGTGCTTGTGGCAGAGCTAACATTTCCTGCAGATAGACTGGAAGATAACGTGAATAATTGACTTTCCCATAGGCAAAGTACCATGGTAACATCTGTCGTATAGCAGCTAGATGTAAATGCCAGTCCCCTTCACGTGTACCTCTGATGAATAGGAGTAGTAGCTGTACCATGTTCAAATACGAACTCCAGAAAGCATAATTGACGTTGCTTTCACAGCACCTCTCTATATGGTCTATGTATTTCTGTTGTAACTGCTTCATTTCTTCTGTATTCACGGCATCAATGAACGAATGGGGATAGCTGTCACGAAGATCAAGAAGGCTGGCGATGACTGGTAAATGTTCCTCTTCAGTCAAGCTGTCAAGGAACTCATTAAAGCGGAGACGGTGCATGGCCTCTGCAACCAGTTTATGGCAGCGAACACTTCGGTTGTAATGATGTCCGCTCATTACACCATTGACTGAACCTTGGGCTAAAATACCAGACTCTATCATGATATCCTCCAAGCCAGCATCTCTGAAGCACTTTCCTATTGCGGATAGAAATGACATCGCCGTGTGAAATTCTCCAAGACGTAGTATTAGGCGTTTTGTGTACTCTTCATTCTGCCATCGGATTTCCTGTGCCTTTGAATAAATTGCCAGATCCATATTAAGTACCACACTTTGCAGACGGAGTTTATTGGCGATGTCAACACTTGTACTCAGTACTGTGTTTATTGTGGACTTCTCTGTTGGACTGGCATCTATCACTGGTAGGTAGCCAATATTGCTGACAGGCTGTATGATATTGCCTGAGAGTTGCTGATTGAATCCAGTCCATGCCGGCAAAGTCACATTTCCTTCCTCGACCTAATGATGCAAACATGAAAAAATCAAAGTGCAAATGTTAAAAGAAGAAAGAAAATATATAAATAAAAATAAAAATCATGCGACATTTAAGTAATTGATGATATGTCAATACATACAGTACCTGCACAGTTTTGCACATCCAAAATGCCAAGTCTTTAGTAAGTGGTACATCAATCACTCTATCCTGGTTTGGAAACATGCAATCAGCATCTGAACCTATAGGTAACATGAAAAAATAAGTTATTGTATTGAACTTGATATTCCAATAATAACAATAATAATAATAATAATAATAATAATAATAATAATAATAACAACAGTATTTCATGGTAATAGTACAATAAGAAAATGTTGATTAAATTAGCAATACAACAACTTTCATAAAATGTAATTAAAACATTAACCAACAAGGAAATAAATATAAGGGTTTCAACAGTTCAAGGGACACCGTTATATTGGGGTTAACAAGACTATGTATGAACAGTAATTGGTTTGATTGTTTACATATTTTTTAAAGTGAGAAAATGCAACAATGATTGAAATTTAGGATGAAGGGGAAGGGCAAGTAAGGCTTTGTGCAAATGGTGCGATAATATTGCAACATTTCATGAGTGTGCGCTTACAATACTTACAACCGTCATATGAGACCATTACATCATGATACGTGGTGACTGTGATGATTATTGTATTTCACAATGTACAACCTGACGGTGCAGGGCCATGGCGAGGTCGACCATGGTACTCAATAATGTTGCTTGGTGGAGCAGTAAGTGTCCTTTGCTTTGACTTTGTAATGGCAACTGCAGTTGAAAGGTTGTCAGCAGTACTAGCTTCATCTCCTGTGTTCCTTTGAATTATGATTCCATTGGTGTTGTGAGTTGTACCTTTTCCTACAATATTATCATAATTGAAATAAACCTCGTAAGAAAATGAAAGTTAAAATGTGTAATTACCTCCTTGTATTAAAACTGCAAAAAGTAAAATCACAGCAAAATGTTTAACACAAAGGCTTTAAAAAAATTAGTTTTCATGGCGTCTTGGTGTAAATCATAAGGTGTAACATGGAAAGCTATAATCACAGTATGTGTATCTGAGTCTACTTACCACTAAGAGTTTCTTCACCAAAATCATTATTGTCCCAAACTAAGGTGGTAAACACTTCTTGACAAAATCCTGGTGGCAAACCATCACTGTGAAGTTGTTGTTGAGCTAGTGCTGTGTCATGCTCTAAAACTGATGAATGTGATACACAATGGCCCAAACCATTCAGCAATCCTATCAAAGATGAAGACCCTGTCAAATGACGCACTGCCATACCGAAAGACAAGTGTTTTGGGGTGACTTTCCGTCCTCGAGATGACAAGAAGATTAAGTCCTGGCAGACTGATAACAATCTGTTTTCTACAGCTGACGGGACATCCACGCATTCACTTGTGAGAAAGTCCTGTGATGTGCCAGTACACCAAGCTAGGAAATTGAACAGCTTTGTTGGTACAATACTTCTACTTTGTTGAATTGACAGGTCTTCTGCCCTTGGAGGCCAGTTATTAACGCCTTCAGTTTCTTCAAGAATACTGTGAATATTCATTGCAGTGTGAATCATCTCAAGCCTTTCATCTTGGCTGTTATCATAGCTTGTTGTCATCGACTGTGATTCCATTTCATTTCCACTCTCTTCACTTTCAGAATCTGTATTGGTAATATTCAAGATATGATTATCTGCAGCAGAATCTCCTCGGTTAGCCATCAGTATTTCGCATTGGCGATACTTAGGTCGAATAAACACTAGTTTGTCACCAAACCTTGTTTGCAGTCTTTTTTTTTAGTGACGAGTTTTTGTATGTAGATGCATCCATGTCTTCTTCGTCATTGATCATTTTAATAAAGACATTTCTCATCACATCCATTGCGATGCACTCTCTGCCTTAAATGATTCTCTTCTGTACAACTTCATCACAAAATTTCTTAAAGGATGGGGCATACATGATACCACTGTCTTCCTCTGCTTTTTTCTGATATGTGTAAGTTACACATCTTGTATAACTTAGGTAACATGATTGGTGATACTTGACTTCTATACTGACTAAGTCTTGACCTCGCAGTTGAATCAACAGTTTCTCGTCTTTCTTATGTTCCGCAGCTTTAATCAATGTACGTCCATCGGTTTCACAGGAAGTAAGTCTTTCATTTGACCTCTTTTTTGTTATCGGGTCCCGTCTTTGTTTCCGACGTCTGCACAAGATGCATATCGGTGGTAATACATGTATACTTCGGCGTTTTGCTGCCGAAATGGCGGTGGAAGTAGGATTGGACCGCAGGTGCCGCTTTTTAGGAGAAACTTGGTATTGACCGTCATTATCAACTTCCGTCGGCTCATTTGATTTGCTTGTTAACAGCGTTTTCCGCACAGTACCTTTCTCTTTGCGTTTCTGTGCCTGAGTAAGCCGGTGTTTATCTGTAAAACGCTGATAGCATACACGATGGAAGCCCGCCCGATCTCGGCATTCAGCGCTTACCTGCAGTGCTATTTCCTGCTCCAAACCATCAGAATCCTTCCATACTTCAGTACATTGAAGTAATTTAGCCCATGATTTATCCGTGAAGGAATAAACAGGCTCATTTCTTTTCGTCTTCGCGACGTGGCATACACACTGCATATTGGCAAGGGCGGCCATCTTGTACGTCTATATAACGCATTGTTTGATTGGATCATGCGATTGAAATGTCATCGCAATCACCAATGAGAACGTTTGTTGCTCTCGACAAACAAACTAATGACCTTTTACCCCTATTTGCATCTTCTTCGTTTTTTGGGAGTTTTTTGTTTAATTCTACGCCCCACTCAGGCAAAGGAGGTTGAAAAAATTGTTTTCTATATCTTTTGGGCAAGTATTTGTCATTTCAATCGTTTATAACTTCCAAATTCGATTTAGTTCCATTTTTGAAACGATAGATCTGGTCGGCCCATGGACTATTAAGATCCTCAAAGTAAACTCTAAAAACTAATGTAGGACAGATAAACACAGGACCGCAATAGAAATATCAAAACCTTACTTATGTCAAGGTCGAACTCGTTTTTCATTACAAGCCCAAGCTTCGCGCCGATATCTTTCGAGCCAACATTCTTTCGCCAGTCCACTTCCGGTGTAGCCAGATTGAACTGGATTCCGTCGAAGATATTGCGTCGTCTTCTCGATCTGGGTTCACTTGATGAGTTATTGAAAGCACCGCTGTAAAATCAGTTACATGATCACGTTTTAATATCGACAGACATACATACTGGCATTGTATTCTGCTCTCAAACAAATGACCTATATTAATCATGGCTTATTAACATAACATTCGTTGGACATTAGCGGCGACAAAATTCTTGACGGATGGATATACACGAACAGGAATGAAAATCTATGATATACAATTGTCGCCTGTGCCATGATTGTATGACTATGATGCACTAAAAATTGCTTTTTCTACGACTTCCAAAATTGAAAACATAGCTATACTAGTTCTGTTTCTGTTTGCTCTGTTTGTATCCGTATAATTAAGATGCAGAGAAACTATATGTTCCTGATAGGGCAGCGGATGCATTGTACACATATGCATACACTTCCTACATCTTCAGAAATGTCGAGCTAATTATGTTGACAAGCTTTTTTACTCACCTATTGGGGAACGGGCTGCCAAGATTAATGCTCTCATCAGCGTGAGGGTGTCTGGTATACTGGAGGGCAGCAACGTACCTCACATTCTCGTCGTCATCTTCAAGAGCACGTGACAACAGAGCCGACGAAGCCTGCAAATTATAACTTTCAACCTGAGAATCTCGTCCTACCCTTATATTTTCAATGTCCTCCGATGCCAGTATCTGTCTTTTCATCTTTTTTCTGACTTTATCTTTCTTATTAATAGCTGAACGTGTCTTGACTGTCTTTGTAGACATTATTCGACACGGAAAGTTTATTGTGTTGCAAGCTACCTTATGAATACTAACATACAATTTATTGTACTGGCCGTGCCTTTAAAAAGTTCCACCATTTACTTACATAGATATCAGTTAACTCAAAGTCAGTATGAAATCACAATACATGCAACTATCACGGTCCGTTTTTCTTTCTGTCTATCTAAGCCCTCATTCAAAGCTATCTTGCAATTTATCTGTCTGTCTATTTTACCCAATCTCGTTAAAACTCTGTCGAGTCTCTCTTATGTCAACCTATATCAACGAAAATAAAGAAAAGAAGTCCACTCTTTTGAAGGTCAAGGTCTCCTGATATCGTTTTTACCTCTGGCGTTTTGTATTTGCCCATGGCATAGATACCGCTTCTTCGTAGCAGAGGGTGGCCGTCCGAGTGGTTCATGTAGGAGAGTATATGGTGATAAGAAGATGGAGATGCAGCGTTGCCTAGCGACTGCATTAATGTAGCTTTCCACGTGATGTGCTCCATATAATCATCTTCGCTCATCGTAGACCGTATCTGACGATGGTGCCAAGGATCTGCAAATTCAAAAGACATTATTACAACAGGTAAAAACATTTTTATCTCATAGCAGTGCACGTGGATGCTAAGAGCGTATTCTATTTCGCATATCAATAACCACAGGCATTCGACTTGATGCAAGTAAACCATTACTGATGCAACCAGTGAGAAAAACCAGTGACGGTTTGCTTGCATTGAGTCAAATGCCTGTGTAAATAACCATCTTTACAGGACAAGGAATCAAGACTAATAAGAACATCAGACATGGTGATATGTTCAACTGAAAAAAACAACAACAACATACCGTGTACTTCCAGTAAATCCTCGATGTATCTCAAAATAGCTTCTCCTCGTTCGCGGACACTTTTCTTCTTTGAGCGTTGTAAGTCACTGGCAACTGAACCTAACACCAGGGTAGCTCTGTTATGGACCAACCAGGTGTCGTCCGGATCTGGTGAGTATGGAATTTTAGAGTTGATTTCAGGTAGAATGCGCCTCAGGGACAGATAATCGGACTCTCAAACTTGTTCAATTCTTTTCTGATCTACCACTTGTGGGGGTTCGTTTTAAAGCTCTTGGTGTAAGAAAACTTTTTGTTGGCTTAGTTTATCGAAAATTGTATTTTTACTCCAAAGAGTTAACACAGGGATGTCGGCCATTTTAAATTTAAAATATCGGTAAATCTTGGGTAATTTGTTTCTCTAGTACCAAAATGTTCACGAAAAACCCCGATTTTATTTTTGATTTTGAAAGAGAATTATTGAATTATTCCCTGAGGAAAGTTTGAGCAAAACTTTAACATTTTCGAGGCTCATACTACCTTAAGGCAGTTCGGGCTTCGAAATTAAAACTTAAACGTTTACTCGAAATTTACATGTAGAAACCTTTGAACAATTCTCCTTTGAAATGAAGGATGCAACCCAGAGATTACCCTGCGAAGTTCTGTACGAGACGAAAGTATCGCCTGTCGCATTTTTTAAGTCGCAGGTCGTGACCGAATTTTCATAGTTTACTGACAATATGATTGAAATTCAAAACTTGTTGCCACCGATGTGTCAACTCTATGGAGGAATTGAAATTTCGATTTTCACAGAGTTACACGGCCAAAACGTTATTTCTGAGGAGGGATCCGTGAATCTCTCGTAAAAATCCATGAATCTTTCGCTCATATAAATTCTCGGAATATCTGTTCGTTAAAAGAGTACATTTTGTAATTGTACTTACCTGCAAACTGGACCTTTCCGTAGGTAGCAAGTTCTTCAAGGGCGTCGACAAACACTTCCGGTGGAGGGTTTTTTAATTTAACAAAGTGGACCAAGGTTCTCATGATCAGACTTGCGTTTCTCGGTTTAGCATTCAGGACAAGTTCCGTCAGAAGTGTCTGTGTAGTTTCAGTCTTAGTTGCACCGAAGGCGTCAATCATGATCTCTTTGTTACGCATTTCATCTAGTGTCATGGCTTCCGGGCGAATATACGTGTCTGCCAAGTAGGTGATATTTTCCGGAGGCAACCTGGACACCATTTCGACCAAATTATGGAAGCATGTGCTCTTTTCCGGTGCCACTGTGAAATATTGAACCATTGCAGTTAACGTTATTGATGACATTTGTCGGTTGTATCCAAGACAATGTAATTTTGACTCATGAATTCAGAAATTAAACTGTCTCCTGCATATCACTTCAATGATTACGTAGCTAGTTTGATCGAGTTTAAAAATACAGAACATTCTAGAGAGTAGGTTGTATGTAAGGAAGATGTGTCTTCTGCAACAAAATAGCGTACATTTTGCGACATGTTTGTCAGTTTGACAGAGTCTCCCTGAAGGCCGTGATGTAGGTACTGTGCTGATACTGATTTTGGCGGGTACTGTCTGGATCAACGGATGGGAAAAGATTGGACAATGTTTACATATACTTACTTGCCGAGTGATGCACCCTCATACAAGTCATGTTACTTATAATGTGTTCTTCCACAGCAAGGAGGTTGTATTTAGGTAATGGAACCTGAATAAAAATGTGACAAAACTTCTGAAAGGAATCTCTTTTTTGTGAATGCAGTAAATCAATTCAGTAATTCCCGCAGACCCCATCCTGTACTCATGTAAAAAAACCACATTTCAAAAATAAGTTCGTACCATAGCAGTCAGATATAGAAAACAAGGCGTCGATGTTACTTTTCATCGCGAACCTGAGTACACCAATCATGTTTCTATAATATTATTAAGTGCTACTTTACGATTTTCGAAATCATTGCATGTTATGGAGTTCAGCCAAGGAGAATACCATATTGAAAAAAACCTTCGTTGCAAAACGTACAAATAAACATATCATTTCTTACACTTTCGATTTTCAGGGTGTCCTTGACAAGATCGACTGGAACTTTGTCATTGAAGTCAGTGTGCTGTGATTGGCCAGTGAATCGCAACGAACCGTGGGAATGTCCATGCATATCAGGTAGCTCTGTGGAAAGAATGAAATAGTGTACAGTTTGACAAGCGCCCTCACGGAAAGCGAAACCAAGTCGTTAATGTAATTAAACTGGTTAGCAATAAGGATTACAGAACTAACATTAAAACGAGCAGTTACTCTCAAGGAATCACAAGGAACTTATAGAAATCTGCCCGGTGTTGTATATTATTAATGTTTTTACCTGCTAATAAAAATCACTAAAGCTAATTGCTGTTGTTATTGCTGTGTTTCAATCATATGGTCGTGGTGGCAAATAACGTAAAACTTGGTTACTTTACCCTTTCTAATGAAGATGTGGGAAGAGCGGTTCTGTTAGCAATTACATAGTCATCGTTTAATATACATAACGATTAAAATAGTTCTAATGCATGGTGTTGTCAGTGACATAAGTGGACGTGACCCAGGTTGGAGGTAGGTTACCATACGTCCTGGTAAACATGTCATTAAGTAAAATAGAGCCTTAAATAGATAGATAATTAATAGGTCGTGATTTTCATATCTTGAAAGTTTAATGAGCGAGTTGGAAGGTTCCGATCGTGTATCCTTTTGTATTTAGCAAGTGTGGTGTAAGATACTGAACTCAGAATCTCCATTGTACTTCGACTGAGAGCGGTGGGAGCCGGGCCATTGTTATGGTGTTGTATTTTCAAGAAGAACAGTATGATTGAAATATAACATCAAGACAAATTATAATACTGTTCTATTATATGAGCATTAAACAACATCAACCAATTAACTACAGCATTTCTGGTGCGTTTAACATTACTCACCGAAGTCGGCTTCCTCAGACTGTTCCCGGTGTTTGGCATTGTCACCCGGCAGGCCAGCATGCCCGTCAAACCTAGTTTTAACCGTAAAAATATTTGCAGACTAAAGTTTTCGGCAGATTTCCGTTAGGTATACTTCAGTCCTTCTTGAACTTGACACATTCTCACCGAAAATACGTCGAAGGTGTGCAATATCAGCAATTATTTCACATGAAGCGAAAGACCGACCGAGAAAAATTCGTCTTCAGTCAGTTTTTGATTGATACATTTACGAATTCCCTTCAGTTTCAAACTAATGACTGCTGAAAAGATTTACTACAAATTGGGCCTCCCTTAATAAACACTGTCACAGTGAAACATCGATAGCTAGAAAATCTGACACTTTGGAAAAGCTGTTTTGAAAATATGCATGAATAAAATGAAACTTTAAATGATGAAAAATCAAAGTATACCCTTGCGGTGCTTTCTTTGGAGCAGTGAAGTGTTCCTTGATGGTGATGGTGTGAGGAGCTTGAAGTGTATTGTCATACACAATGTCCTGAGAGAGAGAGAGAGAGAGAGAGAGAGAGAGAGAGAGAGAGAGAGAGAGAGTGAGTGAGTTTTTAATTGTATGGTGGCAAGGTGAGACTTTGTGATCTTGTTGCACGGTTAGGTCGGTACCTAAATATGTGGCACGCTTTCGTCGTAGTTTGTGAGATTTATTAAGCCTACAATTTTTATATAATGAAGATTTAAGTATCCCCCGTATCCGTCATGATTGCATTCATATAAAGTTACTTGGTGAGATTAAGTTATCTCTACAAACCCATGTACTGACCTTGTTGTGGGAGGCGTCGGCGTTGGCGACAACGTGACCATGTTTCGTTTTTTGAAACTTCAAACCCCCGTCGACTTTGTGCACTGAGTATGTTGATTCATGATTACCTATAATTAACACGGAACAGTTACTTTAATGCGCATGAGCAGTGTCTCCCGAACGAGATCGGCGTGCAAACACAGATATTGCTTCTTAGACCGCATTTGACACATCTTCCCGAATCCAATGTTTAATGCTTGATACATATAAGTCATAGACTGGTTGGGACAAGCGCTACCAGTTTATGCTTTTCGGCATGTAGTTGCTAAAACCCTGCAGAAGCTTATATCCTGAAAAATACTCACGTAAAACCTAAAGTACGACCAGAGTAAATTTTAGCTAGCACCAGTATTTTATTTCCCTAGATAGTAGTAAAGTAAACGTGGACAACTGGGATTAAGTAAGAATTTTTACACCCATTTTATTCATTTATCTACATGAAGCGAAGGAAAATTTAACCATCCATGTAACTAAAGTGTGACCCTGACCTATATACGAACTCACGCATGCGCAACAGCTGGCAGCTTGTGCAACAGTGCATTGTCCTGAACTAAGCGGGGAAATTCCCTGCTGAGCATGTTTATACATGTACGGGAAATTCCGTGTGAGTCATCACCATCAAACTAGCCTATATAAAGGAGCCCCGTTGTCAGTCCGACCGGCCGGTCGCGGAGTCTAGCTGATGTTGAACACGAAGTTCCTATCGGTACGAACTAACTTTCATATCCATTCAATCCATAATATCGTAGATATCGCTCCAGCGGCGGACTAAATCCTTCTTGTTTTTGAATTTCTAGCGCCTGATGAAATATGTCCTGAATAAGTTCTGACCCCGGAGCCTCCTCGTTCCGAAGGGTTGCACCTTTTTCTTGTATTTGTGTAAGCAGCTGTTTATATTGAACATAATAATGTTTATATTTCTCTCGTCTCTTTGCTACACCAGTTTTCCCTTGTATCACATCAATAACAACACCTGGTATAGGAGTTAAGGCTAACAGTACCGGAACTGTTGGAATTGCTGCTATTACAGCAGAGCTTACAAGAATTCCCTTAGTAATATTGAGAGCCATATCAATTCGACCCATTAATTTGTAACTTCGTCGATATGCAGCACTTGTTCTTTCTATGTAATCAGCCAATTGTTCAACGCTTTCAACAACTGAGATGTGCATTTTTTACTGTATATGTAAGGGATTATAAAAATAATTGCAGTAATATAGAAAGACAATATGGCAGAAGGAGGAGAAGATATACCATTCCAGGATTTCGTTGATGCAAATTTAAATGATGATGATGACGCTACTGCTGAAACATCCTTCATAAACAACGATAATGCCCTTGCAGAAGCCGAGCCTTTCCAGGCCGGCTCAAGCGACAGACCCGCAGGTGAGTCGTTGATTAGACAGAGAGGAGAAATTACAGATATAACGGCTAACCAATACTTAGATAGTAATAGGATTACTGATGCGCATAAACGAGAATTAATGCATACGAATGCTAGTATTAGGGATGGAGAGCTGTATTATCGAGACGCCAGGCTGACATCAAATAAAGGCACGAAGTCTTTAATGCCCTCCTCAATAAAAGGTAAGGGAGCTGCAGAATTTAAAAAAGATATATTAGGAATAGATCCAGATTTTGTATCAGATTGACGAATTGTATCTGATGAATGATGCAAAAATGTTATTGAAAAGGCCGGCCGATAAACTCAAACCCTACGACATTGGACGACTCAGAGATAGAATAACAGATTTACGAGAAAATTTTAGCGATAATGCCGATGAAATACGTACTATCGAAAATAAAATCGAAAAATGGAATAATGAAAACCCCGAATATAGAGCTATTAATGATGAATTAAGGATTGCGAATATGCGTCTTGGCGAGCTTAACAACGAAAAAGTTAAAATAAGGCTATTGAAAAGAGAAGCTGAAAAACAGTTAAAGGAAATTCCTGAAGATCACACCCAAGGAAAAGAAAAAGCCAAGAAACTACTAGCTGAACTCATAACAAGAGAAGCTAAAATTGACAATCGAATTGAATACGAAAATGGTAAGATTAGCGGGGCACGTGAAAGTCTGGCTACGACTAGGTCTCTTCGTGATGTAATTTCTGATCCAGAATTATCACTGAGACTGAAGCTGACAGAGTTATTTAAACGAAATGGTATTACAATCGCTGCAATACTGACTGCCCTTGGAATGACAATATCAACAATTACCCTGGCTGTGACTAGAGGAGGAGCGGGAGCAGGAGGAGCAGGAGCAGGAACTGGCGGGTCTGGTTCAGGTCCACCCAAAGTATATACAAAAGCGAAAGAAATTGTAAAGCAATTTGGCGAATGGTTAAAAACATTGGCCGCAAAAAGTGCTGCTGCAATACCAGGTTTAATCGGCTCCCTCGTCAGTTTTCTATTAAAAACAGCAGGATCGGTTGTCGGATTTGTCGGAGAACAGCTATGGATATTTTTAACTGGATTAACATTAGTCATTATAATAAAATTATGTATTAATATATGACACCCTACGGCATCAACATGTTTGGTGAAAAGAATATTGCAAAGTTTCTTTCCAAAAATAAAGACCTGTTTGGTTTCTCCGTCGAATTGGAATGGTGCAAACTCCGACGAGTAAATCGACATATACTTCGAGCAAATCCAGGTGTCCGACTCAAAGATGATAATCTATATCATAACATATTAGCTTTCGTGAAGGAATGTCAAAAGACTAACTTCTTTAAGCGACTAGAATTCATAGCTGTATTCCAGGATACTGAGGATGACCAAGAGGCTCATCATCTCCAAGAATATTGGGTTCTTCGATTGATTCGCGACACAGGTAATCGATTTATCTTTCAAGCAGACGGAAATATTTATGTAAAGATGTGATTTTTTCTTCTAAGTCATTATATACACGAAGTGAAATGTAAGATGTGATTTATTTTCTTTTTTTTTCTTCTACTATATACATTACACGAAAATGGGGTACGATAGAACATTATCACCGACTTTCACCAACCGAATACCGAATGGAACAAAGTCAGAAAGAACTCATCACGTGATTGCTCATAATCCAAGTGAGGCAGATCCAGGCCAGACACTTATCATACGATGTCCAAAGTTAGAAAGCGGAGTACTCTTAGTTCCAGATACTTTCGACCTGGTTTTTGATCTCGAAGTAATGGGAGGTGGAACTACCCGTGTAGTACAAAATGTTGCAAAAAATTTGGTGGAGAGTATGAAACTCACATTTGAGGGCCAGGCACTTTCCGATTTGAGTAATATAACCTCATTGAATGCTATCGTGATCTCTTCAAACATAAAAAGGAGAGATCGAACATGACACTGTACGGAATTCAGAACGAAAATCTAAGAAAATTGAGAAGTGGCGCGGCCGATGCAGATGCCGCCGTCGTGGGCGATAATTTACTTTTTGACACATATAAAACAAAATATGCTATTCGTCTCACTCATCCCCTCATAACAGGCCATGGAGTTGCATATCCATCAGCGTTAGGGAGTCATATCGAATGGGAAATTACGTTGGCACCCGCCCCCCAATTACTTGTTAGTAATAAACTGATTACAACCAATTATAAATTAAAAAACATTCAAATGGAATACGAAACAATTTCTGACCTCAATCTCGCGAGGTCAACTGCTGGTTATTACAACGGTGGAAAAAGTTACCTTTACGAGCATATACATTATTTTAGAAAAATCCCATTCAAAGAATCGGACACGGTTATCAATGAAAATATAAATGTACCACGACGTAGCATTAGAGGTATCGCTATACTCTTCACTAAAAATCAGAATCAGTCAGAACTGAACAGTGAACTTTTCTTTAACCCTTCCATTGAATCTGTGTCTGTATCAATCGAAGGCATTGCAAATAAAGTGTACGCTCAGAAGATGATACCAAGACAATTTTGGCGAGAGGTGCGACGGTATTTTGCTGAAGATAAAGATTGGTGTGAAATTGATATAGATGAGGCCGATTATTTGAAGAATAAATTCTGTCTGTTTATCGATCTGCGTAGTTTTAAAGATATTGAGTTTCATGGAAATGGTTTAAAAGTAATGAACACAAAGGACGGAATTCAACTTGAGATCCTGAAGAAAGATACCGCGTGGGGTGGCGATGACGCTCACAATGATAATATATTTGCCCACATTTATGTTATCAGTGATGCCCTGGTCTCTATTGAAAATAGTAGATTAAAGTCTTTACAATTTTAAACCCGTCGTCCGTCCTATCGGCCATGTTTCTGCCAACCATTCACCCGTGTCTGGATTATATAGCTGCACACGCTTGATATCATTTGGCGCCATCATGATTTTACTACGCTTTTCACTACGGATTTCTCCAGCCTTTTTCCGTACAAACTGTACAAACTGTGCCGGCTCGGGCTCCTTCCCAGTTTCAAACAGATCTTTATAATCTTCAAAGTTCAAATGTTTTCTAACACAAACATCTTTCACCCCTTTATTTTTTTTCGTCTCCGAAGTTGGAGTTCGAAAAGCATACACTTTCGAGCGTATGCCGACAAAATCAAGAATAGGTTCACCATTCAACTCATCTTTAAATTTACCTATCACTTTTTTATTAATCTTCGGAAAGTTGGGCCCACTCATCCCACTAGTATCATATATAGACTTCTCACCATTCTTTTCCACATCTTCCCGAACTATATCATTGAAAGTTACGTCCGGGTCCGGGGAGGGTATTGGCACACTGTAAACAAAACTGTCAGTATCCATGTAGGCTAATCGTATTCCAGGGAACTGGGCCCGAAAGTAATTGTAATGCGTCTCATACATAAGCAGCTTAGAAAGTTCCAGTACTGCGGCGCCGATGAAAACTGGTTTTACATATTTATGCTCATCCGTTTTCAGTTCCAGTAGAGCACTGTCGCAGGAATCACCATCCTCTTCGGAAGTTATGAAAGTTATATGTTTCATCTTTGGATTATACTTCTGAATCTTTTTACGTCCACTATCCGTGCCGTTCCAGTCCGAAACAAATTTAAAGTCTCTGTACTTTCGAACATCTTCTATTGTCTTACCGAACATTGCATTATTCATCAGCTTATAGAAATTCTTTTCAAAATCTGTCCCCCCCTTTGCCCTCATTTTAGTGTTAAAGTCAATATATTCCGCGAGACATGGAGCTTCATCGAAAGCAAGCACCCGATAAATCTTTTTCAATCTCATTCCCATCCGAAGATAGAATTCCAGCAACTTGTAGTGTAAGACATAGGACTCTCTATCCATCACACTTGTAATCAGTCGACCGCCCTGCCTCGGAAATTCATAGTGATGCGGTGCTAATGGCAAATCGCTGTGTTCTTCATGTAATTCGGCTGGGTATTCTAAGTCTACTTCTAGAAAACTTGGTGGAAAGGTGGAACCAGGTCCCCACGCTCCGCCAGCTCCACCTCGGCCCCCTTCTTCCCATTCGTCCCACTCTTCCATCGTCATCCAATGAAGTCCGCCCGTAGGCATTGCCTGACTCATTGCCCAGCCGTAGAGATTGTTTGCATCGAGATATTTTATTTCGGTCACCGGCTTCTCTGGATCGTAATTCCCGTAAGCAGGATGATTTGTCTGTAAATAATGAATATTACACTGGCTGATGCCGCCTCGAATTCCCCGTTGTACGAAAGTCATCTGCTCAGCATCTTGAATGAGTTTAAACTTATTACCCGTGTAAAGTAACATAGCATCCCATGTCAAGCCGGGCGCTGACATATAGTGGGCTGGATCTAACTTATATGCCCTTAAACATGTGTCACGGAAATTTTCAAATATATTTGCAAGAAGTAGAACGTCAGTCTCACAATAGAATTCCATATAATCACGAATCGTCTTACATCCAACTTCGTCCCATACTCTTAATGCATGTTCGTAATCAGACTCTGAAATCCCCTCTTCCGTCAATTCGCTATAAAATTCCCCCCTCTCCGGGAGCTCACCCTCTTCTAATCTGTCAACCGAGTCTAAATATTCGTAGGGGAAGAAACCTTTCGCCCTTTGAATGTCCGGGTACGAAAGTGGTACTGCCGTCCATCCGTGGTCCGGCACAGTTTTTGCCAACTTCGCCAATGACCCCATCATCAGCTGAGCACTGTCCATAAACTTTATAGAAAAGAAACGTCTCTTTATCTCCCTCTTCCCTCCGGCAACAACAATTGAGGCGTGAAAAATAAATGTTTTCGAGAGACCCATAATTCCTCCATTGCTCGTCTTAGCTATAATTTTAGGCTCTGGTCCGGAACCCCCACCGGCGTCAGCATCTCCTTCGGTAACGATTTCATGTAATTCTTTCAAAATAAAAGAACCATCGTATCCCTTGAGGTTGTGAAAGTAGATAGGAATGGTTCTCGACGGCCGGCATCCTTCGCAATAAAAAGTCGCCTCCTCCTTCACTACTCGGTATCCTGCCGGCTCTCCACATGCAATACAGACTGGATCATTGTAATTAGATCTATCTTTCATCGGTATTATTTTCCAATAATACGATTTCGAATAATACTCGGCCCGTTCTTTCATATCCTTTAGAAAGTCTGTAACACAGGAGAGACCTGTGAATGTTCTTTTACCATAAACAGTGGGTCGGCCCGGGCCTCGTTCCGAAGGTCCCCCCCACCCCCGTTCCACCATAACATACGAAAGACAAATTGGAATGTGTCGGCCGGTCCCCTTCTCAATAATTGCCTCAGTATCTGCATAGACGACGTAGGGAGAAGGAACCTTCTTCCGATGTCCTTCAAATTGACACACTTCCTTAGGAAAATCTGGCTGGGCAGTGTCTGTTCCACAGTATACCTGATGTTTTTCTAATTCTTCTGTTGACTTAAAACCTCTTTTACAAACCATACAAATACACTTCCGTCTGCGCTCATTCTTTCGATTAGTACGAGAATTACGAGGCGATTTTCCGCAGTAATTGGTACGAAGTGAGAACGGCCGCCGTCTTCACCAACTATCAGTAAGATATTTGCTATTTGATTCCTATCGGCTTCACCTTCGGAATGGGCTCCGCCTTCGGCTCCGCTACAGCTACTATATAACACATTTATTCCGGACGGATCGGGATCATTCTCGTAGATCTGAAATACTTGAAGTTTGACGCTCGGATTTTGCTGCTCGAAGCGCCTGAATACAGTCAGATCGGCGGGCGTAGGAAAGGGAATACCTTCCCAACAGTAGTCAGCAATAAATGGGGCGTACGTATTCCATTTTCTCCTTACCTGACCACATTTCTTTTCACGAAACTCGGGATCGCTCAACTTTATACTTGCTACGACGGCATACTGAAAACAATTCTCGACCCCCGGCGGTAGAATAAGATCGCTAACACAATGTTTATTTTTTAACCATCCAGGAAGTTGGACTGCGCCAGCCCCAGCCCCGAGTAAAACTTCTACTAGAATTACTTCAAAATTAAGTATCTCCTCGAGAACGAGACCAGAACCCTCAACATTTTCAATTGTATCAAGCATACGATCGTAGCGATCTATTAATTGTTGCCCCACATCCGATCCCGATCCTCTTACATCTTTTGTGTATGTATCATTTAATTTAACATACAATGAACGCGGTTGTGTATTACCAGTTTTCGGATCCGATAATTTGACTTCCATTTCGGTAAAAACAGAGTACATCTTTCGTTCCGAATGGACCATACCTTCAATATCCACCAGCTCCCCGATATCCTTGACTCGCTTGACTTCAGGAAATTTTTTTTGTAAAACTGCTCCCTTGAATGCTGTATGTAAACTGGCCATCTTTATGATATATACTATCCTAAAATTTTTTTAAAATGAAAAAATAATTATTCTATGATAGGTCATCAAAATCCACTATAATATTTTTGGCAGCATTTATTTGTTTATATATCTCACCTAATCTTTCTAAGTCGACTAGTTCTTCCACATCTTGAATTTCTGGTTTATTAGGCGCAGCACAAAATATTAATCTCTCAACAGTGAAAGAAAGAGCACGCTTACTTAAGCGCGGTTTAAATGCTAAGAATTCTATCTTACTACCTTTTCGGATATTACGAGGTACAATAGCAGGATTTTCTCGGACTGGCAATGGGCTCACTGTTTTAAAACCGCAGTCAATTTCTTGAACCATATCAATACATGTAGCGAAATCGTGATTTCTCCCTCTCCCTCTCCCTCTTTTAAACTGAAATTTAAAATACCTCATGCCCGGCTGCGCCCCGCTCCCTCGCTTCTGATACACTTTAGATGGATTGTAAAATCCGCAGGAATTATTCTTGGAGTGAGCGGCCAGGCTTAGAGCATAACTTTTAGCAGTAGATGCATCGAAACTTTCACCTAGGGTACGGAATATTATTAAATCAGTAAACTTTTGAAGACTCAGTTGCCAACTGACACACACCCCATCGCATGTAGCTGGATCTTTAGAACCATATTTAGGTCCGATGTTGAAAACTACTTCTAGCTCACTGTCTACGTATATGAAAGGATCTACATATTCACCAAATACTAATTTGCCTCCATCATCAATTTTGATGTTTTCTCCGGTTTCAAGTATTTTTATTGCATCTGAAATAGAAAGGATTGTCATTGTCTTATCGTATATATCTTAATAAAAAAAAATTTTAAAAAAATTTCTATGATATAGTATCCCAAAAATGTCATACATATTCATAAATGGACCAACTGGAAGTGGTAAGAGTTACGATGCAGTAAATTTGGATCCGTATCACGTACCAGAATTTGACACTAGTTTTTCCAGCAACATTGCCGACTTTTATAATGGGCGCCACGTTTCGATTGCCGATTTTCAGAATCAGTTTATAGAACATACTCTTAGTTTACAATGTCAGGCTGGGAGGAGGAGGGAGGTTTCCCTCCCTTCAGAACAATACATTATTTGTGACTCTTCCATAATTCAACATCTGACTTTTTCTCGAATCCGGGCGTTTCCGTGGCAACGGAAGAAAAAAAGATTGTTTCTAGAGCATTTGACCATTTACCCAGTTTCATTATCATATTCAAAGATATGCCTTGGGATTATTGCAGGCGGAATGTGTTGACTCGAGCCAGGTCGTACGAAATCACCGGTACGCCTTAGAAGAACTAGAAGAGATTCACAATAAGTTCAAACAGACTTTCTTAGAAATTTGCCACGACTACAGACTTCCATGTTTGGTAATTCGGAACGCTCTTACCCCCCTCGTTCTCAAGAATATACTTAATCCAACAATTGATACTGAGACAGTCGGACCAGTAGAATATCCACGAGCTTTTGACTTTGGAATTGCATGGGGCAGCTCACGCGATAGCGGCAGCCAGGGATTTTTAATAGACGGTTTTCAAGAAGGTGACCTTGAAAAAGCGTACTTCCCACCTGGTCAAGAACAACTAGAACAACCTCGAGTCTCACTAAAGAACCTACACAAACTTCTTAACGCTTGTGAATCTGTGTGTGCTTATAATGCTTCGTTTGACCTACGAGCACTTGACATTATGAAAAGTGGGGACTTTGAAGTTACTTGTCTATGGCTTATGTCAGTTGTGTACATTATACTTCAACCAGAACTTATCGATAAAGCTGAACAAGGGGGACTCGAAAGAACGGACTGTGGTAACATGAGAAGTCGTTTTGAAGATCTTGCAAACTTAATATGTTCAGGAACCGAGGGTACCACCTCATCCACATACGGCCGAAAAAGATGCAGTAAGTGAACATTACTTACGACAGTACATGATAAATACTTGGCCAGGTGGGGGGTGGAAGTGGGGTGGTAAACTGACACTTTCGGCTTTCAAGAAATTAAGACTTTTTCCATGGTACTTATTGAATAACTTTCGTAAATACTTACGTTAGTACTTACGTAGTACTTGACAAGTACCATGGACAGGAACTTACGAAGTACTTACGTAGTACCAGCACAGGAACTTACGAAGTTCTAATAACATTTTCCTCCGGCTCCCAACTATTGAAACTTTCTGGATAACCTTTCCATTTTATCAGATAATATTTCTTTCCTCTAATTTTTTTCGTCTTCAAAATTCGTTCTACTCTGTACAGCTCGTCAGCACCACGTTCTGAAGGTGCGCTCTGAAGTTCATCAGAATAGAAAGTGCCGAGTATTTCCTCTCCATTCAGATCTTTTATTTTGTAAACTGGTGGTGTTCCCAAGCCAGCTGCGTACACAACTTTTGAAACTACGAAAATCTCCTCTGTCCAATTTGGTAAATATCCTTTCTTAAAAGTGGTCTTGTATTTTGTAATTCGGACACGTTCTCCCGGCTTGAATTCAGGGTTGGCTCCCCCGGCTGCCAACTCAGGACCGAATAGTGTATAAAATGCCTGCCAATCGTTCTCCTCTGTTACGTCCCTGGGTTTCATTTTGATACTTCCGTGTATGGTGTTATTGTAATTCTCAAGAAGTTCTGGTAGAATAGAAAGCCATTCTCGTGTCTGTTTATATGTAAAGTATTTCCACATCATCGTCTTAAGAGTCCGATTAAAACGTTCAACAACACTAGCTTTTTTGTCACTGTAGGTGTGAAACCAGTGAATTCCCACCTCCTCCAACCACCCCTGCATTTTTCGGTTTGTAAATTCCCGCCCCTCATCTGTCTGAAGTTTGTCGGGCCTTCTCCCGGATTTCTTAATCACGTCTTGTAGCGCCTCTAACGTATCATCAGCCGTTTTTGACTGTATCGGCCTGGCCCATGCGTATTTACTGAGCACATCGATTACTGTTAGCATGTATCGAATGTTACGGTTCTCTTTTGCGAATGGGGGAGGGAATTCCACGAGATCCGCTTGCCATTGAGAGTCTATCGATGTTACAAAAACGCGTCGGCCGCCCGTAGCATGAGAACGAGGTACCGGTTTATGTAGATTATAGGTTAGCTGAGTTTTTAACCATTCCTGCACCTCTTTCTTGGTCACTTTCAGTCCGCTGGCCCGTGCTGCGTCATACAATTTTTGCACACCTCCAAAACCAGTTTTCGGGTTGTAATATAATTCTCTAAGAGTACCTTCGGCTTCAGCTTCCATAATTGCTATATTATACGAATAATTTTATGTCGTACGGATTCCGTAAACGAAATACTAGTTTACTGAATGGCCTACTTTTCAATTGCTTGATTAGGCCCACGGCTTCCCGTTCTGACACCTCCATTCCATATTCTTTTATAATAGTTTTGTTGTCTATCTTGTTCGGTGTGTAAAATAGTACTAACATCTGTATGTTTTCCCTAATGGTTTACTAATACTAGTATATTGTTGAGTCAGAACCCAGACAGATAATCCGTCATGTCTTGCGCTGAAACCAAGTTGGACTAAAACGTTACTGCGCTTCTTCATATCTTTGGACGAGGCGCAGTCATCGAGGATTATTAAAGTGTTCGTTCCAGCCCATTCTTTATGCACGTAGTTAATGTATCATCCACTGCATCGAGTCCGACTGGAAATATAAACACATTATCATCGGTGAAAATGAATCTTCTATTATACGCTTTATTATTCATGAATGTTGGGCAAATGAATATCACATATTCGAATTTCCTTAAGTACGGACCGGTGAGGAGGTCCAACATAAATTCTGTTTTGCCAGAATATGTCGGTCCAGTTATAATCATGTTGAATGGTGGGGTTACGTATATTGACATTTCCTCTGGATCTATATACTGTAAATTAATGAATCTCTTCTAGTTCTTTTAAGTTACTGGTTCGAGTTAGATGAAACCCAGTCACATCGACAGCATCTGAATGAACTATATAGTTAGTGACTTTATTCCAGTACCTACAATAGTAATGAATATTGCTAAAGATAACAAACCAATTTTACCATATTCGTGAATAGGGTCTGCAGATGCTGCCCGTTCCGGGGAGGGGAGGGGAGGGGACCGAATCCGAGTCGTGTCATTGTGAGGTGGTGGTGACTCTCCGGACTCGTCCTGCCACTTCACAGGATCTCCCCCCTCCCCTCCTCCTTCCATCTCATGTACAGCACTTTCTCGAACTTCCGTGTTTATATCACCATTCACCCCGAAGACCATAGATTCTGTTGCGTATTGCAATTCATTATTATAACCTGAGATCGCCGGGCCCGAAAGGATGACCATCTCAGACGGCAAGAGAAGTAAATTGGGCGAAACGGCCATATCAAGTTTGACACCAGTATTCATTATTGTGTCTTGATATCGCCTATAACTGATTACTTTGTCGGTATTACGAATTTCATCTTCGAGGAGAACGCCAAATTCTTTTCTTACTTGCTCTGCGCTGCCAGTATCGCCCACAATGGTACTGCGAATATTTGCTTGTGCGCCGAGTATGCAATATACGTAGGCTTCAAGGCTTTCGTTGAGGCGGGCTAGGCCAGCCTTTGTTAGTCCCGAGTCTCCTGTCAGAGGAATGAAACTATTATATTGTCCCTCCGATCCATCATTTCGGAAGAAATAGTAGTGCGGTCGTTCTTTGTCGGACAGTACATGTTTTTTCTTTCCAAAAATGGTATGTGTATAGAAAACGCCTCCGTCGGAGGAGAGGAAAAAGTCCCGACCGTTGTATATCGCTTTTGGCTGTCGAACAGGCCCACGATTAGTGTAATATTCATATCCATAACCAAGACCTTTATTTTGACCTTTTCGATAACGAAAGTCGGACTTCGTTGGACTTATATTCCAAATTCTGTACAGAGAAGTTCATATTGGACGAGATTGTACGGATTGTCGCCCGCTTTGAAGGTGGGGGTATCGTCTGGAAGTGCAACGCCCATTTCGTGAAGGATCCGACGTATTGTAAAATATACATGGAAACGGCAGAATGATCGTATTTGGGAGGAAATTTCTTATCAAAGAGATGGGCGAATGATATACCACAACCAGTAGTGCTACACCATACAGCGAAATTCAGTTGCTGGTCCCAATATTTCATATGCGGACTGCCCAGCCAGACATTACTTTCTTTCGCTGATCGATGAGTGATTACGTTATCTTTGAACACATCCCGAGGATGGAAAGTAAATTTATCTGTCGGCGTTACATATATTTCTAAGTCCATGAGAATAGGTTTTATTCCCCCGTCCGGTTTGGAAGGAATATCAGCATGCTGTACTGTCGGTACGCTCGTCTTATTCAATTGAAAAGCAACTGGGAATAGGTCTGTACTCATTATTCGTGTTTCTATATACAGATAGATTTAAATGGAGGAGAATTTTCTCGGAATCCCTGTCGGAACGATTTCTTAGGGGTACTAACATTCCAGACTATGTTAATACTTTATTTTATTTCGGATTCAGGTTTAAACGAATTTTTTATTTTTTACTTAGAATAGATAACATACTGAAAACAATGGAGAATTTAATAAAGTCATCGGCAGCGGCAAATATGGCAGCGCCCTACCGGAACGGTTCCGAAGGGGCTTCGGCACCTTCAGCGCCTTCGGACAATAATCAATCCATAATAGAGACAAAACGTGAAAAAATACTCTGTGTCATCGCAAGTGGTCAAAGCAAGTTATTTTTTGGTAAGGAGATTACAGTTGCTGACGTAGAAAAATGGAAAGATGAAACGGTGGTTAAAGCCTTCAAAATGTACGAAGCGAAATACAGTTCTCTTATAAGTGATACCATCACTCAAAGTTTCATAGATCTAGGAGCCGTGCAATAAGTCAGGTAGTTCCAATCGATGATCGAGATAACTATGCCACTGATCTTAAAAAGGATTTTATTCTAAACAGTGAAATAAAACGATTATCAGGACGGATAGCGTACACATGGGGGCCCCTGATTGCTCTAATTTCCACCGGTTTAATTACGGGTAAACATTTAAATTTTAAAAAAATCGGGTTTAATATAGTACCTGAAATAAATGGATTCAACTTCGCCGACTCAGCAAACGACTCCGTCAGAAGCCCCGCCGACGACCCCCACACTGCAAACGGCTCCGCCGACTCCGACACAGCGCAACATAGAGAAAGTGACGTTACCGCCGAAGCATCCAGGGAGAGTTGCTGCGGGCAAGAAATTAGCGGAATGGAACAGGCAAAACAGGGAGAAGAAACTAAAAGCAATGGAGGGGGGGAGAGGGGGGAGCGATGCGGTAGCGACTGAAGCAGACCTACCGCCTACAATGAAAGAACAGTGTGATAATAATTCACGCTGGTATAATAAATGTTATCTTGTTTTAGGAATTGTGGGAGTTTCATTGACTGCATTAGGGCTATATTGGGGGCGTGCTCGGCATTATTGTTCCGTCCGGCCTCCACAGAAAGCGAAAAAAACAGAGCACGTAGCAGCTCCATCCGGAACAGTTCCGACAGGGGTTCCGAGAGGAGGGAGGGGAGGGGGAGGGGGGTGTTCCCAGCTCCTCTACATTGTATGAGATGGATTAACTCCCCATATTTTTTATTTTTATTTTTTATTTTATATACTAGTCAGCAATCATGGATATTAAAACAGTTGTAAACACAATGTACGATGGTATTGTAATCGCAGGACTTGCGATGGGATATCTAATGATCTCCAGCAAATTTCTGAAAATAGAGGTTGGCGATCCAAGTCGTCCAAATTTGACTCGATTGGCAAAATTAGGCGGTGCGACTGCTGCCGCGGTAGCAACCAAAGATCTCCTTGAACAGAAAAATATTATTCCTGCAGAACCTTATACTTCGTAATGGCACCTTCGGATATTATTCATCGAACATTTATACTTAGTAATATATACATACAACGTACAACGATGATCATTGGATTGAAAGCAAAACAGGTGAACCTGTTACTGTTAATTTTTACCCTTGTATTGACACGACACAGTTTACGAAGATAAGACTGCTAGAGTGCGGACTATATAATTCATGGCATAACATAACATCGACGAATAATGTAATAAAATATCAAGAAGGTGACCAACCGAAGAAGACTAAATCAATACGTCCAGGTAACTACAATATCGATACGTTAAACAAAGCAATCGGGTTGAAGCAAAAATTAATTTTGAAAAACATCTGCCGACAAACCACGTTCTTCTAACTTTGGCTAAAGATGTTAAAGTTTATTTCAATGCTACAGGTAGCTTTGCCAACGTAGTTGGTTTTTCAGATAAACCTGAGGACAACCCAGTTATAAAAAGTACTATGAGTCCGAAGAAAGTGGATTTCTTAACAGTCACTAAATATATAGTTCATTCAGATGTAGTCGATGTTACTGGAAATTATGTTTCATTTGGTTCGGGTGCCTCCGGAGGATACATACAGGGGAAAGTATCGAACTGTTTACAAATACTTCCCATCCGGGATACGAGAGAAATAAGTGAAAAGGTTACTTACGATTTTAAAAACGGAGCAATTTCTATGCCATTGAGAAAAGGGGGAGATTATATGAATTCAATGCGTATCTGGATAACAGATCAGGATGGGAACATGATCGATTTCAATAACTGGCCAATTAGCTTTGTATTGAATTATTGTAGTCCCGAAGCGGGGCCGGTGTAACCCTATCGGAAGATAAACCATCCCACGACCAATCCTCCAGCAATATAGATCATCTCATATTTCTTTTGCTCAGGACTGGGCTGATAATAATTGAGAATTGAACTTCTTTGCCTGACGTAGAGTTGCTTTGCACCGCTTCTGCTTCTTCCAGGATTTCTGCATCTGTATCTCTTAATTCTGCCGCAGCATGTGCGTCCTTTGCCTGATTTTCTCTTTCCCAGTCAGCCTGTAGTAATCTTTTTTCTGACCAGACGTTGCGATCATGTTCAAATTTTTCTAATGCTTTATCATGTCGGACTTTCTCTTCAATAAGAGCCTCACCATTACCAGAAAGCTTTTGTCCGATAATATTTCCTCCTGTGAATGCCGTTGCATTTAATACAGCACCGAGAACTGTCATTCCTATAGCTGAAGCCATGACTGTGTATTGTATATTACAAGGTATTATTTTAATTTTCACTGTATATAGGTCCTACGGAGTATGTCTGATCCAAGTGGCTTCGGTCTAGGACAATTCGTATGCAAAATCTTGAGCTTGAAGATCTGAGTGATGTTAAAGTTAACAATAATACTAAAATGGCTGCTAATCATAATAAGGATTACGTCCTTCGTTACAAGGACCGCGAAAAATATTCGTTTAGCCAATGCCGCGGTGCAATCCCACGAGCATGCTGTAGAATTTTCCGAACTTAAAGACATTGATGAAACTGTAAATTGACGCCACAAAGGCTTCGAATGATCCTACTCCTTTTGCTCTGACATGGGATGGGGATAGTCAGAAATCATGCCTTATAATGTGCCGCGTAACATCTTAGATATATTGGATAGTGAAATTGCAGGAGGTGTTGCTGAACCACCAGGAACTCCGAATGTGATTTATTTTGATAGCAATGTAAACAAATATAAATTGTTAGATTTTCGTAGTTGGCTTACTCCTACAAATCCATACATTGCACTTCTTGGTATACCAATTCATCTTAAAATTAGTCCTCTTAATACAATAATGAAGGCAGATAATACACTAAGAAGGTGGATAAACGAGGGGGAGAATTATTGCTCGTATACAGCTAGCGGAGTTCCAGTTAGATTATTTTGGGACACAACTTTAAAGAAACTGGGTCTTAAAAGTGTTGGTGATGAGGCAGCTGTTCTCACTTTACAGACAGTAAATCAACAGATGACTGATAATATGAAAATACTTCAACATGGTACAGTTCTCATTAGATGTGTAAAGTTAGCTACTGGAGATGAATTTGACGATTTGGTTGGATATTATGCTATGAAAACAGATAACAGAACAACTTGTGATATTATCATAAGTATTGATAAAGATCGGGGAGGGGAAATGAGTATTGAATGTTTTGTTGGTGGGAATAGAATAGAGAACGACTTAGGAACTACATTTGTACGTAGAGATAAAAGAGTGAACACTTTAGATATCAGTACCATTCATCTGAAACGTCTCATATTATTTGAAGTAATGGTCTTCCGTCACATTTTAAGTTCAGAGGAAATTACTAAAATTTTATCTATCGGGTGAACAAGTTCGTACCGATAGGAACTTCGTGTTCAACATCAGCTAGACTCCGAGACCGGCCGGCCGGACTGACAACGGGGTCCTTTATATAGGCTAGTTTGATGGTGATGACTCACACGGAATTTCCCGTACACCTTCGGAACGTGTATAAACATGCTCAGCAGGGAATTTCCCCGCTTAGTTCAGGACAATGCACTGTTGCACAAGCTGCCAGCTGTTGCGCATGCGTGAGTTCGTATATAGGTCAGGGTCACACTTTAGTTACATGGATGGTTAAATTTTCCTTCGCTTCATGTAGATAAATGAATAAAATGGGTGTAAAAATTCTTACTTAATCCCAGTTGTCCACGTTTACTTTACTACTCTAGATTGTGTTTATCAAACCCTTAGTAATTAGTTGTTATCGAGCAAAGGTATTCTGTAAATAAATATCATACCTTCGTGACCCGTCTCGTTGACCCTATACGACCATGGAGCCCCTTTGGCAAGGGCGCCCTCTGTGGCATGAAGCTTTGCCGACAGCGTCCCTAAGAGTATTTTCTTCAGCAATATGATCTCTTCTGTTTCGTCTTCTTCATAGAATACCGATAGGATTTCACCATGGCGTGACATGACGAAGGAGAACCTGAAATTGACGTTTGAAATGTCCTTCAAACATTGCTGTAATGTTGTGAAAGGTTAGACATTGTACTGTGAATTAGAAATTACCTGAGTCGCAGAGCAATGCGAGTTCTTTATCAAAATATGTCAAACATGAGGTGAATATTACAGATTGTGCACACAACAATATGTAAGCAGTAGACATCTTTTGTCTTCCAAGTCAGAAGAATATCTGGATTTCCTAAAACCCAGGTAAATGTTTGCATAGCGCAAGTTTCAGGTATGCATGCCACTGTCACTGGGGAACAGATTTCTACCGAAATAACTTTAAACGGTCCTTGAAGGAGTGAATATTTTAGCGTATAGCCTAAAATATTGTGAGCTCTTCCACGTCTTGAAATGGGCGATCGCAAACGGAGTAAAATGTCGATTTTAGAAAAATTGGTGAAATCATGCAAAGCTCTTGCTCGAAACCCACACTTTCTCCCAAATTAGATTTTAATACCTTTCTGGTATATATATGGCATATTGAAATTGGAAACAAAGCATGTAACTGTAAGAGCACAAATCTTGCCAACTTACACTGAACTATGCTGTTTTAAAAAAAGCTAACGGATATTTGCACCAGTGACCAGCACCCATAATTCTGTGTCGCATTTTATGTTTTAAAGACGTTTTCTTCAGTTTACACATTCATCGAGTTTTATTCTAGACAAGAAATTCACTTTTTGACGATAGCATTGCACAATGCAACTTTGAACATATAGGATATTACTTTGCATTTCTTTATATGATGGAAAAGGTAAACAAATCTCATTTGTTTGTATGTGAAGTAATGACAACACTGTCCAAAGTTAACGCCTATGTGCTGTTAAGATACTTGTTACGGGTGTGGCTCTTTCTATTTCTGATGAAAACAAATAATGTCGAGTCGTGCAAATACCTGTTTCTTTTAATATAACAGGACTGACTGTCGAAGGTAGATATTACATTGCATACAGCTGTGATAGTATTTTGTGCTTGATGTCCTGCCAAATTTAAAATTTGTGCTTGTCCTGCCAAATTTAAACGCCCCTTTAAGTTTTCACATGAGAGCGATCCCACCCAGCATGGCTAGAGGCGTCGAATCGCTGCCGGTGTTAGTCAACTTACCAATTTGAAAAGTCATTGGAGCTGCTATATTCACCGACTGCGCCTAAGACATCATCAATGTAATATGAAAGGAAAAAAAGCAGGAAAGAACATGAAAAAAATCTATAGATCAATTCATTACGAATAAAGTACAACTTTTGAGTGAAAGCAAGCATTATCACGTTACGGAGAAAAGGAGAGGGTCCTGTGAGAATGCATACAATGTAACTCATTCTGAAGCTTTAAGAAATTAAAAGACGTTTATTTACTTTCCTTTTAATTGGAGTTTACGCACGAAGAATACGATAGAAATCATTTGTATCGCTGTACCGAATTATTGGAGGTTTTAAACTTCTAAGCATGCTCAATAGACAGCGTACAGTTATTACACGAAGGCAGTCACGGTGGGGGGACGATGCCTTACAGCTTCTGAGAGTCACCCGCTGGACTCATGAACTCTTAAATGGTAACAGTTTGTGGTTCAAGCTGTTCTTGAGACGTTGAATGGAATCTCCCATTAAAGCAGTAAGGCATCAAAGCAAGGGTGATTCATTTCAATACAGTCGTAGACTCGGGGGAACATCAATGCACATCGACTGACTGCTGTGAAAGCCGCAGAGGGCCTTTCTTTAGATGGGGAACAATGCCACCGGACTTAAGCTTATCTATTGTAGCGAGAGAACGCGGAAGTGATCAATATATCGATCAGGAAACTCCCGGAGTACTGAAAAACTCGCGGATATAGCTTCGTCGAATGACGAAATTTGTGACAGAAAGAGAAAATACCTTATGAAAGGTTTTCTCCATAAAGCATAAGAAAACACAGGGCTTTTCTACCTTGCTTTTCATGGGCTAATTGATAAATGATGTTCTTAACTGTCAGTCTGCAGTGCTGTCCTTCTTTCGTGTCTTCAAGCCAGTGGATTGAGATCTGGGGAGAAAGGTTCACAATCATACGGAGACGTAAGCAGAAGTACAAGCCATGAAATTAAGGTGACGATCGGATAGAGAAATGTGGCTCTCACCAAGATCTGCCAATTTCGACACAATAGTATCGGCCTACGGGCAGACGGAGGACAGTACATCGCTTTAAATCCTGAATGTTCGCTCAAAATTAATGTTTGATCTGCAATGCTATGAGAATTAACAACAATCAAAGAACATTGCGTCAGTGTTGCCAATATCATTCAACAATGACAGAATGGCAAAGTTGATGAAACAAGAGAACACACTTAATGTGAAGTGAAATGTGCCTCGAAAGCTCATACGATTCCACAATTTTAAAATTGGAAATGCTGAACGGATAAGGTCGATTCAGTGCGGAATACTGTGTCTTGCAGATGCTTAATTTTTCTGAATCCGTTGCAATTTTACACAGTTTAATGATGATGTCAAAATGCTAAATCCACAGCTTTAAACTCCCTCACGTGCAACAGTGTATTCGACTAACGGCATCATCCGAACATAAAAAAGAAGAAAAAAAACGAAGGGCAATTAAAATTGAATTCCGAAGCTGAAAACACAGTTGCTGTACGTTTTAGTTTTGGAAACATCGTCACATCGACGATTTTCTTTATGTCGCGTCACAATGACGGCTGCCATGCCCGTTGTGAGTTTGCGGGGATATGTGTTTTACGGCCCTTATACTGCCATATGTCGTGACTTGGCATGTTGCCATAATATCCCCAGACCAGCAGTGGCATGAGAGTGCCCGAGGACGTACGCACTGTTCGCTCAATGAAGGTATCTGAACACTAGTCCTGCGAGAAATTAAACATTTCTGGCCTTACTTGTGAAAATCGAAAATTCATAATGATCAGTTATCGCTTCAACTTTATAAATCTTTGTTTTGATGACAGCAACGAACGTAAAATTTGGCTGTTTTCTTAGCTACAGGGGAACCAGTGACCCGGTTCACTTAGACTTGCAATAGAAAACAATGACTTCGATCCTTTGTTAATATTGTTTGAATAGCGCCGTCCGAGGCACGATTCGCTCCGACGATTGTATATAAAATTACAAGGCATGCATCGTCTGGACATGTTACATCCTTGTTGAATGAGCAAGCCCTTGCATGAAGTCGACCCAGATGTGTTTTCTTGAGGAAAAACGATCACTTGTTGGTGAATGCATTCGGGCGCTGGAATTATTTGAAGGTCATTTCCTGCTTCCGTGTTGTCGATTTAATTAGTGCAAAAACGATGTCGTCATGGCAACGAACGCACCAGACTCTTGCAAGTTTGATTTGGTGACTGTTTATCAATATATATGACGGTTATTATGGCAAGTTTAAGATTACGGTACAATAGAAAATATTTCTGCCGACTTCGCAACACACTGTACTGTTTGTACCTGGGTAAACATTATTGCAGATACGTCCCATTGGAAGGTATGTAACTATTTTATATTATATATATATATATATATATATATATATATATATATATATATATATATATATATATATATATATATATATATATATATATATATATATATATATATATATATAAAACCAACTACATTTGCCTGATTTTGAAAAGAATTCTTCCCAGAGGGTTAAAAATCGCACAAGATAATTACACAAAACTAGAATTTTTAATTCCACTTTGTGACCTGATTGATTGTTCAGAATACCACGATTTTACTAGAGACAGTACTTGGATTTTACCATTCTTTACTCTTGATGGTTATATTTTATTTTCTCATTTTTAGTTTTGAGGTTCTTCAGTCAAATTGTTAATTGTGATATTGTTACCGTACTTTTTTCGTATTTTATATTTTTGCAGTACACTGCACCCTATATCACGTACCTGAATGAAAAAAGTAAGAAGAGCGCAGCAAGGAGGAAAATTGATAACTTACACTGGCTTTGGTTTCGATGATACCGGCATTTTGCAGCTGTGTGGTGGCTTCGTAGTCATAGGAATAGCTGGTCCCTGGTTGAAAGTTCACAAGATATCCATCTGTACGGAGACTGTAGACGAGACAAAACACCAGTACGGCTCGTAGCTGCATCATCAAGCAGCCACTGTGCACAGCCATACTTTCCTCGTACCCGGAAAAAAACACACTTTTCGCCTGACTCTTCGCTCCGACTTAAGAAGGTCCTAGGCTTAAAAAGTATACTTGTTAGACTTTACTCTAATAAAGAGTGTTAGTACAATCCTTCTACAGTCCATTGGCTGGACAACTTTAGGGCATACCATTTTGCCTCAAGGGGTAGCCACGCGTATACGCGCAGCGGGACTCTCAGTCGATAAATTACACAGAGGATTAACCATGCATATACTCTTCTTGATCACCTAGCGTCTTTCTTATTCGGTATTATTTCATTTCAAAACAGCGCCTTGTGAGATGAAGATGAATGCGGAGGAAAAATCGACTGGTACTTATGTATTGCGGTCACTTGATCCTGTAAACCGCCTCGGAGCTTGAATACGGAAACCTGCCATTTTGTTGCAAATTTCAATTCATCGATTTGAATGTCGAAAGTAAATACTACAGGAGTCTGGACAATCTCCACACAGAGATTGAAGCGCAGTGGGGCAGCACGTGGATAATTCGAACCAAGCTAGAGGGTCTCCGAGTCGTTGACCGCGCGCCGCCACCAATCTCTGCTGCAGGCAAATTTAAATATTCCAAAGTCGGACTTCTTTCAGTCCTGCGCGCGCCCAAATAGCTAAATAAACGTGGCGGAAATAGTAAACGGATAGGAGCAATCCAGCTAGGGATCACACTTTCTGCACACTGGTAAATAATAATACATACACTAATAAAAATAATAAATAATGTGCTAAAACTTTGGTAATCGCGTCTGCAAAGGCCGTTGGGGCATACATTTTGAATCATCAATTTACATCCCTGTAACCTAGAGCAAGGTCTATGTTTTGCAAGTGTTCACGGAATCGAGGATCGATATTCAAAGTAGTGTACTATTCATGTATCTAATTTTTTTTTTGTTCGAAGTATTATATATAAAACGGACAGAAAATGTATATCATGGAAAACGCGCAATACCCAAAAAGTTGGTGAAAACCGTCGCCTGTGGCAGAGATTAGTGTGGCTTGTACTGAGACTCCCCAGCTAGGTTATAATTTTCCACGGCGCTACAATCTCTGTACGGAGATTGGAGTCTGGAATGTTTTTAACTACTTTAATGTGTACAAATAACAATACTGAAGTATGACTTACCGAATGAAACGTGGTTCTGTCAATATTTGTTCCATGTTTGCAAGCAGCAGCACGAGTCATTCGAAACCGAAATAAGGTTCTTGGTCCTTCTGCAATTTCATATAAAAACTTGAAATTCGTTTCCTTGTTCTTCAGGACTATGACTGACTGCTCTAAACAAAAACTAACGACAGCTAGGTATTCAGTCGATAAGTGAGACTCGAAAGTTTCAAATATATTCTGTTATATTTCACTACATCGTGAACATTTCCGATGAAATGTATTTTAAAATCCGTAAACAAAGACATGGACGTTATGCTCTATACCAACATAACCGATTCAACACAGTTTAAAATATATTATTCTATTTCGTGACAAGTTCAGTGTCGGAAGAAGAAAGTATTTTGCAGGTGGTCTTTTGATCTCAGAGCATTATGTCGTAAATATAGCAATTATGATGAGATAAATATACGTAATTTATTAATCAAATACACCTAAATGGCTGAAGGTTCGAGAAAATGTTCTTTCGCTGAATGAAGAAGGGAAATCGTTATTTGGTCTTATACCCGTTCTTCATAAAGTTTATCACATTAGCTTCATAAATTGCTGGCATAAATACGCCGAATGGGAAGACAATCTATAGAAAAATGAAGCAGTTATCTTGGTTAAATGACCGACATGATTCTGATTATAGAAATACCACTTGAGTAAACAATATTTAGAAAATATGATTCTTAAAGAGGCACTCCCACTTGGTAACATTTTTAAAACACATTTTTTTAATGTTAACGGTCGATATTTGACGTGGGGACTGCGCGCGGATCGCGAGATATCGATAAAAACATGTCATTTCCCGAGCGTATTTTTCACATCCCGAAGTTTTACGATCGTTTCTAATTTTGACCCGAAATCCCCCGAAGGTTTGTTGTTCTACTGATTGACGATATTCTAGGGAGTCTACAATAAGTTCGAACGACGCAATTAATTTACTTCCCACAGCAAAGACTTTATATACAGCATTATGCCTTTACCTCAAGTAAGTTTTGTAAAACTTCTCCTAAGCTTTTGTCGTTTTCATTATTCTAAATCAGTTGTACTATATTTTAACCAATACCACATAAACATCAGTTTTTACCTGTCAAATATTAACCGCCTCTGATGACTACATTTTGTCGTCTGCCACACAGTACGCCGCGCACGTGGTATGCGTCTATGCGTACCACTCGGCGGCCGCTATGTATCAACCGCACGTAACTGTGCTAGTCACCTATGCGAATTCTGGTGGAATCAAACTTTGCTTTCCGTTTTTTCTCAGAGTCAGTAAGACTCAGCTTTCCCCCACGGGGCATGACCGATCACCGACGCGAGTGGTACTGTGGCATACAGCAGCGTAAGCGTAGACTCGTCCTCAATAGCTTAGTTGACAATGGCCCCAGTGCCGAACGTTCGATGTTCGGAAGCTGAATTCAGGTAGGCCACCGGAATTCAAACTTTTACTTTTTTGAGGACATATTTTTATCGATATCTCGTGATCCACGCGCAGTCACCACGTCATATATCGACCGTTGGCATTAAAAAAATGTGCTTTAAAAATGTTACCAAGTGGGAGTGCCACTTTAAGGAAAGCGTTCAGTTTAGTGAGAAAAGAGATTCTCATGCACTTAAGTCGTCAGGAAGGTAGGGTAGCCTTGCCTTAAACGCAACTTTTTATCGGAAAATGTTTGAGCTATCATCTAATTGACTTGACAAGGTTTTTCGTTGTGTATTCACCAAACTCTTACAAGAAATTATATTGAAATGATTGAGCAGTTAATAATGGGCAAATAATTCTGCACTGTCGATAAACTAATACCAGTCTGAGATTTTAAGTTTTTATCGGCGAAGAAAGCCTGTCAAATCAGTAATCTAATAAGGGACTTTAAGTGTGCAACACATTGTGTACTATGCTGTGGCTCCGCAAACAGGAAAAACATAAAATTATTGCCCTACTAGCTTAGTTGACCCATCAGCTCTTTGTTGCTAGGCAACTATTGTATTGCACGAAAAGTGTTGTTGCCATTCTGTCAAGTGAATCGTTCTTGTTTATATGGGCGTTTCTGTCATTCGCCCGTTGTATATTAATGCGCCACAATAGCGCTGTTTAAAGCTACAGGTTTGTTACTAAATATAGCTGCATGCGCGCGTCGACGCGTCAGACACTGCTCTTTGAAACACGGACAAATTTCATCAATATTGCAAGCGTGTCTGTTTGAAGTATTGTAACTTGTACTCTGAGTCATGAAAATGTTTTTAACTATTCATTGTTACACTGCAGGTAGTTGGGCCCAATGTATTTTCATCATTCTTGTATGCATAATTTTCAAAAGCGCATACTAAAAAAGCGGACGTTTTATTTTTGCATATTAATGAGAGAACAGTGACGTTAATTGTGAACAGCCCTATTCTTTTCTACCAAATGACGTCATACGCGTATTTCGAATTTCCAGCAACGTGCGCGTGGTAGGCGCGATGTTCGATGTTCGATGAGGTCGAGTTACCTTTTGTACTCTGACGCTTCTATGACCTCTCCTCGCCTATGTAACTCAGGGCTACAGTGCAATAAGACAATGCCATGTCATTCCTGACGCATGGTACGTGTATTGCTGTAATAACTGATCAAATAGGGAATTTGGAAAGACACTTTTTAGGATACCGAATGAAGGTTGTACACAAGGGTGGAAAATCAGAAGAAAGTTGAGTTACAGCCTGTCGGCATCTGGTACCATGTTGTTTTGTATTGCCCGTCACATGGTAACAACAATGTTGTGATCGCATGTCCAGGTCATGTGATTGATAGTAAAGAATTATTACGAATGACTTAATTGTTAAATGTTGGGCATTGAATCTGCTAGCTGTGGATCCGTAGCCGTGGTGGTAGTTTTCTGATTAGTTTCTGTCTCGCCGATTTTTTACTTCGACGACTTTTCACGCGCCGCCGCAGTCAGGTCGAGAAAGGTTTAGGAGAACAGTGGTATTTCGGTCAATTTTGTCCAGATAATTGGTCATAATGAGTCCCTAATAAGAATCTATCGATGGGTGTTAAACGTTGCCAGATTGTAAATCGGATGGCAAATTAATAGGCCATGTGGACGAATTTGGATGCTAGCCAACGGAAAGTTCCATAGCTATGGTGGGGCTAGCTGTAATATTTGCACCCCACGAGCCACGTGTTGTCTGTGTAGCACCCCGGCGCTAGACAACTAACGCGTCAGAAAAAAGCCGCCGCACGGCCGGTTGGTTACAATTATTTGCAGCTGTGGTGGGACGTAAAACACCTGTCGGAAAACCACTAAATAGCTATGGACCGTGAGCTATCTCCAACCCAGCAACACTCAAGATGTGATATAGTACCCAATAAATTGACTTCACCAACGTTGAATGCAAATCACGAAGCTCTATATTGACATACCTGACACGCAGAATTTTTGCTGAAAACGGTATGTTACATATTGATCGAGTTTAAGGAGGGTTGCCGAAACCTAAAGATATCTAGGCAATGTAGAGATATGAGATCAAGCATAGACCGCAATTTCGGGGTGAAGGTCATCGCATGATTACACTCAAGTATAATCGACAGACGACCGACAACCTGTGAAGGTTTCATCACATTTGATGGCAAGCAATATATTTTTTTACGAACAATATGATAAATAACTATAACATACTTATCTTTATATGACACAAGCTGGAGGTCATGGTCATACTAACAATACGCACACCCCAAAATGAGGCCACATTTTACCACTCAGTAAATGAGAACAACAGTTAAATGATCAAATAGACTATTCATCCAAGCCATGGGCGTCAAGCCACATATGATCAAGCTAATCATTACGTTTAATGCAGCGAGAAAATACATGATATAACGAATCAGAGATACATTATTACTCTCTGAAATAAAAAGAGGCACATCTGCTTCCCTTTTCAATAGTTTCTGTCCCGAAATACTTCAATAATTTCAAGAAAAGTATTGCTTCACTGAAATCGGTGAAATCTGTTTGCAGCACCTGCCCTCACATTTTTACGACCAATTTTATTCAGGGAGCTCGTGATAGACTCATTGTTTCCAGCTGGTTTATTGTATAAAATGTAAACGCTGTTACATGCTTTTAAGTTGGCGAAACAAAACGTCGTCTTGGCAGCGACAGGTTTGTTAATCAACTTCGCACTGTGACCCACAAAAACATGCATACCCGGTGGTTAAGCTAAACATATCTGTACACCACCCCATCACGGCCATTCCGATAAGGCTGTTACTGCGCTCATTTCCAGTAACGACTGTACCCGTCACAAACTCGAACAGACCAGATTTGTTAAACTAGGCATCTTTCTGTAGTTACATGATTGGTTGTTTTCTGACTATCTTTTTTTCAACGTTACTTCAACGGCGTGTTTTGGCGCTGACGAATGGTTAAACCAGACATAGGTGCAAAGGCAAATTTTCGGCAAAATGATGTTTGAAACTTTAACAATGCAATTTGTGAAACTCTGCAAATCAATTAAAATGCCCATCATTGTATTTATTTAAAGGGAAATGCTTTTCTTCGCTTCATCAAAGCCTCTTCAATAGATTGTTCCGGAAAGATTTAATATAGTTTATTATTTTGAAAATACTTTTGCCTAGAGGGAAAACAAAAGTGTTTGCTCCAAGCCCTATTTGCGGAGTAAATCTGTCTCATAACCAGAATGAAGGTATATACATGTAGTCAAAAATGCATGCGATTGCCATTATTTTGACACAGTGTGCTAGAATACTTCTTTGAATCTCATGCGCTGATGTTACAGTCGAAACGTAAAGTTTCTAAATACAAAACTAGATCCAGAATTGGACGAGTTAATCCAAATATGGGCACCGGGCCATGATACGTAAAAAATAAATAGATATATGAGAGCGCTTTTACCACCAGGTATATGATAAAATGCCGAGGTTGAATGGCGGGAGGGCTTAAGCGTACGAAGCCTCATATGCCGTACGACCGAAATATGGGTTTTATCCTATACCTTACGGAAAGATAAACATGTAGTTAAAACAATATTAAGCATAGGCTTCAAGAAAAAGGACGTGCGATATCAAAAATACAGCGCTATTTGTGTCAATCTTTCAGAAAAGCAATAGCCGCATCCCCATCGCGGATTGATATATATTATATGACATCTACTCATTTGTTTACCTCAATAACACACAGGGCAACATGAGATACCAACAAAGAACGAGACGGGTATCGAGGTTTATGAAGGAGAACGACGTGATGTAAATTGTTGATTTTTACACTTAAAAGGAAACATAATCCCATCACCTGAATAAAAAAATTGATAGAAAAAAGTAGTATGCTTTTTGGAAAAATTTTGTAACCTTTTCACACTGATTACTTGACCTATGTAACAACGCGTGATCGCTTTTGATTTGATTATATTCTCTCAGTTTACTTTCTCACCGTTTTGATTATTTTCTTTAAATTTACGTTCTCATATTTCACAGATAAATTCCGGAGATTATCAATAACGCGCGTCGTATACAATAGGTTTCACTAGAATGTCGAAATATCAACTGTGTTGTCGGCGCGGCTTCACTGTCGCCACTATATGATCTGAACGCGAAGACGTTTTCCTAAATCTCGCGCTAGCTTAGTGTGCGAATTGAACGTTTGAGGACAGCAGCGCGCGTAGTTACCTGAATGAAGGTAATTTTAGAGTAAAAATTTAAATACAAAAGTAGATCCAAAATTGGACGCCTTCATCCAAGGATGGGCACCGAGCCTGGGTTTGATATGTAAAAATGCACGGACGTGATAGCACTTTATTCCATGGCTTTACACCGGCACGTGAATCTAGGTATATGATAAATACATTTTTATATCCAACTACCGAAATATTAAAACGAAAGCGTCAGTAATGTCAGTATCTCGTTACTTATATTGTTTGGTTTTTCAAATTTGCATCTTGTTGTTTTACAAACCGCAGTGTAAGTGCCTGCCGTGTTGGCTATTTTGACGTGTCTTTGCTGAGCAAGCATACACTCACTTTCGAAGGTATCTAGCAAATCTATCGAGCACTTGTTAAATGAATACTGTTCCCTCTACTTTACAGCATCACTAATGATTTTTTTCTGAAGCTTGAGAGACCACTAGTCGATATCTTCTTTCTACATTGTTTTGGTAAATAATGAGATCACTTTTGAAGATTGACCATTAAAAGAGTTTAGTTGATTAAAACTTATATTACCATACAACAACGAATCATTTTTGAATGCCTGCTTTGCCCTGTGATATTACAACTTTCGGTTCTCGTTTTGCTGGTCAAGCGATGTTCTCATTTCTCTCGGTATATAATATGCACAATACCTCATTGGAATCTTTGCCTTGTTATTTAGGTATAGCTGAGACAGCGCTAGAGTATCATCGTGTTTCAACCTTATCTTTGAAATAAGTCAAGGTCAATCGAAAATTTATCGATCAAATGACATTAGCGTTATAATATGGAGAGCTCATAATAAATTTGATTTTGTATTTAATTGACTTACTATCGGTGACTGTTGAGACAGATATTCTCAGATTTCTCTTCGATTGAACTCATACAGGACTAGTACTGCAAATATTTAATTGAATTCTATAACAAGATAGACCCTACAGAAAACAAATTGAAAAAAATTACGTCCCAGGTTCCATATTGAATCTGTTTGGGTAACAATTCTGATCATGTTGTGCACCTTTTGTGCACTCTCAACAAGCTTAATGCACATTTTCGATGTAAACTATCCCAACTCCTATCAAAATGGAGTCGTAGTAATTGAACCAAATTCCCAATTTCGGAAATCTATATTGGAACATAATAAATCAACGTAACGCAGAGACCAGTGCATTCACATATTACGGCAAATGGGAAATCTTCCAAAAATGCACATCGCCGTAAACTCGAATATAGCACTGGGAATCTGAAGGACAGTTATGAGTTTTCAAGTTTCGCGACTATTTGGGAACATCAGCGTCATTTCTTTTTACTGTCATATTTAGTGTTTGCATTTGTGTCTGAATACATCTACAGACTCGTCTTCAATGTCTGTCCAGGTCATAGCGATGCTTGAGTGATCACTACATACAATTATATCACTAGAAATGTTCTCATATGACAAATAGACACTAAGTGCAATATAAACTTACCCTCAGGAGTCAACGCAAGTAATATTCGATTAGCTGAAATATCACAAGAAAAGTCATGTCGAGAATCAAAATCTCAAAATTATGAGAATAAAATACCAGTAATTTATATCAAAATTATCACATAGCCATGCCTCTGGCCGACAGAGTACCCTTTTCATTATGACAGCGATTCAAAATAAAATAGAACGCTTGAACATGGTCTAAACATTTCACCACTTCCGAAATTAGCAACAGCGCTACCGCTGGACCGTTCTCTACCAATACGCAGTAAGACTTCTACGCGTTTACCATTCGCTAGCTTCAGTATCTAGATAACGCTGCCTTTACTCGCAGAGCGGATCGGCCGGAATTGTGACAAGGAAGCAAATCTCAAACACTGCAAATATCCCTCGAAAATTTTATCATTTGAAGTTATGTTATGATTGTTAATAATTAACTTGTAAAAGTTTCACAGATGTTTGTGTGAATAACACAGTATGTTAAATGTTAAATGTTGTAACAACATGGCTTTCTCTAGCGACGGTAAAACTCTGACTAATTATCGGCCTAAACTTTCTCTGGCGTTATACAGAAAATGCCTCTTTCAAACCTCCTGAAAACATTAGTCTGCATTGCCTGTTATAGTAGGTTGCTGATATGAAATTGATAAAAATGTTTCTGGATTGGACTTATTTGTCAAGTAGCAGCAAGATATAATTTATTGATAGTATCTATAGAAAATTATTTATAGTCAAATATGCATACTAATAAGATGTGGATACATCTATTTATTGCAGAGGCTTAAAAAACAAACTGCACAGCTGCATTCAAACATTTGTAACAACAAGGCGTATTGATACAGGTTCCTACGACGGGAGTGTTGCTTACCAGTAGAAGGATTGTCTGGTAGGTACAAAGACAAATTTCGAGAGAATGATGTTTGAAACTTTAACGATGCAATTTGTGAAGCTCTGCAAATCAATCTGTTTTCCATAGTGAAATTCATTATATGATATTTGGCAATCTAAGTTATGTCTTACATGGATCATTTTCGTTAGTTTGCTTTTGCATTATTATTCAGCGTTGATTCATCGTCGTCGTCAATTCATCAGTATATTGTATCAGATTTACTATAGGCGATCTGTATCTTCTCATTAATAACCACTATCGACTCATATCATTTTCCTAATAATTGTTGATTATAAATCTTACAAAGGCTTGAATTCAAAGATGTATTGAGTATACTGCCAAAGGCGGTCATTTTGGAAATCAAGCCTTCTTTAAATTCAATAACCTTGGTCAAGCAATATTGTCACTCTAGGATTTACCTGATATTATATTCGATTTTTTGAAAGTTTTGCATTTAGATTTAGTTGCTAGTTTCATCATATCATCATCACCATCATCATCACTATCATCATCACCATTAACATCGTTCGTCCTCGTCGCGATTCCTTCAGCCGTCATCGTTTTCTCTTAATCTTCACTAGAATGACTATCATCGGTTCTCATCATCGTTATCATTATAATTATCACTATTTCTATCATTGCCTATGTATTTTTTATTTTATAAAATACCAGAACACAGGTTACTCGCAGATGTTATGTCATTATATATATACATTGTTCAATAAAACAACCGATATCTTTGATTTTCCAAAGCATTCTTAATTACCAAATACAAATATGAACTACGCCATCGTTCTGCTGTGCATCCTTCTTCCGATCGAGGTTGGTGGAAGAAATGGAGCTTTTCACTCCTCCCCATGGGTATGCAGCTTTGTAAATGTAAAGCTATACGACTTCGCAGTATGGAACATATTTATAACACAAGGTGTTCCCTGCTTTGATGAACTGACGGAGATACCTAAACTCATTGAAAACGAAACTCCAAGGAAGACCATTACTACTTACCACGACATAGGTTCATTCATTGGTGACACAAGTACCTTCCGAGTTATGGCTGTGGCAGAGGAAGAAGTTGACACGATCGATTTGGTAAACAGTTTGTTGTGAAATTTTAAAACCATATAATCTCTCATGAACCTTTTCTGCTCATTCTTAATACACCTATGGCCACATGTACCTCTCTAGTCCTCTATCATACTCTACACCACTGTCTGAGTGCTCTAGTAGGTAAGAACCGTTTTCCAGTATGCTAATTGGTATTGGCACTGTATAATTCAGCTCTACATTTTCGTCTGAAGATCTTATCAGTGTTTCCTTCTATCTATAACGAATATTACTTGTATCGTTATCTTCTATTTATTTGTTTATTTATTTATTTATTTGTTTGTTTTTTATTTGTTTATTTATTCATTTATTATGTGCAACACTGTACAACTGTCACAAAACAAAACAATGTTAAATTTCTATGTATGTACTTCAGCAAATTTCTATCTACTCTTGCTTTCCTTGAGCTCAATGTTTCATTGTACATATGCATGTATGTATGTATGTATGTATGTATGTATGTATGTATGTATGTATGTATGTATGTATGTATGTATGTATGTATGTATGTATGTATGTATGTTTGATGTATGTATGTATGTATGTATGATTTATACATTTATCCTCTCATCTATTTTCATGTACTAAGTCATTTCTTTTTTCTTTTTGAACATAAACAGAAAACTTAATGGATTGTTTTTGTTCTTTCCATTGCAGGGTCCAATTTTGCCTGATGAATTTACAGAGGAATGTTTTAAATGCACAGTGAACTTATACAAAGGTGATATGTTTGAGGTGATCTGTAACGCAACTATGGTGAGTACATGCACGTGACACTATCAATTAAATATCTCCCTTTCCTGCTCGTCAAATTGCAGAAGGTGCAGTTTGTTCCTAGAATATTCATATTGTCAATGCAAAAAAACACGATAAACTTGGCAAAATGCTTGATATACAACAGTATTATACATCTACCATCGAGAACAATAGAATTTAGCGTGCACTAAAAAAGCCGTACGGAACGTGCGCCCGTTCCGTAACACCTACGGTTTCAAGGCGCCCCATTCCCTGCGGCTGTATCTGCGCGTTCACTGTAGAGCGGTTTCAAGGGACCCCTTGGACGAGTTTCAGAACAAGTCTCTCGCGCGCGCTCTGTACGTACGTAGTGCACACACTCCAAAACTTGCAGAAGCGCGTCCGAGGTAGCGTTCCACACTGGCGCGATAAAATCGGAAGAAAAATTGTTGACATTGCACGAAAACGGTCACTACTCCGACATTTTGATGCCCCGATCAGGAATGTAAGATGTATAATAATAAGGTTAATATTACGAAAATACCGCAAAGGATGCACTCGGACATTGGCGCCGCGCATCGCCCTCCGCTTCGCGTCGGGTGATACGCTGCGCCGATGTCCTCCTTTGCGGTATTTTCGTAATAACCTCATAATATATACACATATCCTACTGATTCTGTACATGTGTCAAATGCGCTAGGTATACACGTACGTATACTAACAAAATGCATAAAGACAGTGTACACTTGATGTGCAAAGATCTGCATGACGTATACTCTTTATCTGCAAAGATATACGACAGGCATATCAACGTATTGAAAATATTCCATATACAAAGATAGACGTTAGGTATACAATTAATATTTTGTTCCATATACGTCAATATACGTAAATATACTGAACGTATATCAAGCATTTTGTCCAGTGATACCACTTATGTTATGGCAGCTGTTCCTTAAACAACCGTTTTAATCACTTCAGTTCAGACCTGGTCATATCTTAGTTGTAATATAGTTTTCCACAACCAGTGCACATAAGGGAAAAATCGAAACGAGTCACCACTTCTCGATTGAATGGCTACCATTTACAGCATCTCACGGGCAGATTGTCATAGGGGGTATAAAATTAGTCTGTGCCAGTACATCATATATGTTGTAACAACTTCCACTTATAAATCTTCTGCATTGCCTTTGTACCAAACTTCCATATATTAAAAAGTAGTGAACGCTTAAGGAGTTTGATAACTGATACATCTGTATTTATTGACCAACACTGATGGAGGGAATTTGCGCGATGTTAAGACCAAGTCTAAGCACCAGCCATTGGTTGCCTGAAATCGCGACGCGTTATGGGTAATCTGGTGCAGTGGGGAACCCAAATAAGGAAGTCTGAATTCCATCAAATAAAGAATTGACCAAAGAATTCGAGCAAAACCAATAGTTCAAGAGGGCGTGCTGCTAGCCCTCTGGAACAAACAATTATTGTGAACTCGATTTAACAGCACTGTGCTAAGTCACAGTTGCCTCATAGTCCTTGTAATGTAGCACATTTTTACATTAAGGTAGTATGCAACTCGAAAGTAAAAGACTTAAACTTTTGCTCTAACTTCCCTCAAGGGATCTTTCAATTATTCTCTTTCAAAATCAAGAATAAAAATAGGGGGTCACCGTGCAAATTTTGTAATAGAGAAACAAATTACCCAAGATTTACCGATATTGGAAATTCAAAATGGCCGCCATCCCTGTGTTAACTCTATGGAGAGAAATAAAAATTTTCGAATTTCGAAAAACTTTGCCGGTTCGGTGAAAAGTTTTCTTTCACAAAGAGCTTTAAAATGAACCCCCACATGTGGTATATCAGAAGAGAATTGTAATAGTTTGAGAGTCCGAATGTCAATCCCCGAGGTGCGTTCTACATTAAGCTAAGCATTTCTCCAAATATGATGTGAATGATTTTAAATCAATTTATAAACTTTTTCAGCTCAAATAAGTTCCCCATTGAAAATATGGTTATTACTTTATTTTTTAAACAATTGCAAACGTTCGAACCAGACCAAGTAACATGTTAAAAAACTAGACAATGCGACTATTGCCACCTAAAAGTCATTTATATATTACCTGTCCCTTGTTTTTTAATCACTCAGGAATGCCCGGACCGTTTAACTGGTGGGCTGCATTGGGGTCAACCAAAAGGCTCGACTGTAGCATACTCAAGCCCTGTTGTGTACTGCTCCTACCAGAAACGTGAAGACAGGGACTGTTACTTTTGCAAACATTATCTCCCTGATGTCCATAACGTACCGTAGACTGAGTAACACTTACTCATTTGCCATTGCCGAGTGTGCATTGTTTTCTTGAAGTATAACTGCCAAGATTCCTAAGTGATGTGTACAAACTGAGTAATTTTATTCAATTTGATTGGCAATAAAATGAAATCTGTCAGTGACAACTGTCGATGTTTCTTATTACCGTAGGAGATCACTCATGTCGGGGATCACTGGTGTTTTTGCATACATTACAATATGGCACTCTAAAACAAGGTTATTTGCGTAGGTTTTAATTTCTCCCTTACGTTACTGTGATTGAACGGTCTCCACAAGCAAGCCCTAAAGTGAAATCCTCAGCAAACCTTGGTGGCTGTGTGATTGCCAAAGCCTTATCGAATAAAACAAGTCTGAGACGAGTTCTTGTATACTGATCTGATGTCACTTCTGGTTTATTACGATGACAAACACTAAGTTGTACATAGACGATTGTACCGTTGAAAGTGATGTCTACACGTTTCGAAGTACCAGAAATATAAGACCATAAAAGACCGTAAAAACTGAAATACAATGCGAAAATACAATGTGTCAAAAAACATACTAATTAAAGTACAATCACAAGAAAGCGAAGATGATTTCGTTGAAAACTGATTTGCAAAGGAAGTCTTTGTAATTTGATCAGACAAAGGATCGAACAGTCAAGTGCATGGATCATATACACTGCACTTGTCTGGCTAATTCACGATGAAGTCAAGACTCAAATCAGTAAATTCTGAGCGAAAATACACTGCAGGTAAAATTCTATTCATGACAAATACCACATGAAATGTATATTTACCTCGCTGGCGACCTGTAAGGCCTTGGAATCAGGACAATTCTGATACGAGGAGAAAGTTTGACGAGTGCAAAGTTTCTTCAGCTTTCTCTGTCCCGTAGTGGCAGAAGCGTAGCAATACAGTACAAATCTGAAGTAAACCACGTGTATCATCTTTGACACGGATTAAGTTACGAAGTACGACAATCTGTTTCGGAAAAATTCTTATTCAAGTTCAAGCGTCAATCTCTGAGTAAAAATGAGAATCTGACACATCGAAACCCATATCGAAAATAGAACTAATTTCTTAGAGGCGGCTTTGTCCGCAAGGAAAGAGGTGAAATGGTGCTTGCCTGTGCAGCGCCCTCAACATGACTGCTCTGTTTTCTTTCCTTTTTATTGATGGCAGTCACACTCCCCCCTTGAAAATCACATTGATTTTCCAACACAAACTGACAAACTACATGACAGTGAATCTTTTCAAACTTGATGCAGCCAGAGATCTGTCTGGCTCCCACTCACTGTGAGTTAACTTACCTTAAAATTCATCCTGGTCAGCGTTCTCAATGAGTAAAACAAGCTTGTGTATGGGTCTTTCTAAAATTACCTCTTTGTTCAATCTCTTACCTTGTTTCGATAGGTGACGATCGCCCATGAGAATTTTCACGCGACGGATCAAACCGTCATCATCACATAGAGTTTCAATCACTCTTGCTAACTTCCATTGATTTCTGAAAGCATCATCCTCCCTAAGGAGCACTACATCTCCTACCTTAAGATTTCTTTTCGTGTCTTGCCACTTCTTTTTGGCTTGAAGGTTCAACAAATATTCCTTCCGCCATCTTGACCAAAATACATTAGCGAGATACTGAACTACGCGCCATCTCTTTTTGGCGTACAAGTCTTCTTTGACGAAATTCCCTGGAGGTGGTAGAATCACATCCGATTTCATGGTCAAGAGTTGGTTTGGGGTGAGAGGTGTAGATCCAGTAGGATCGTTCAAGTTCTCTACAGTCAATGGCCGACTGTTCACAATTGCCATGGCTTCGTACAGGAATGTGCGAAGAGCCGAGGTGTTTAGTCTTGTTCCATTTTGGTCCAAGATTCCTGCTAACACGCTTCTGACTGATTTTATCTGGCGTTCCCAGACACCACCCATGTGGCTAGCATGGGGAGGGTTGAAGATGAAATCACACTGACGTCTGGATAACTCATCCTTAATCTTTCCTTCATCCATGGACTGTAATCCAACTTGAAGCTCATTTTTGGCTCCCACGAAGTTTGATCCTCGATCACAACGTATGTGTCTCACAGGACCTCTGATTGCGATAAAGATACGAAGACAATTCAGAAATGCATCTGTTGTCATTTCTTCTAAGATTTCGGTGTGTATGGCTCTCAGTGATAAACATGTGAAAATGATACCATATCGTTTTACCTCACTACGACGTTCCTTGACGATGAAAGGACCAAAGCAATCCATACCACAGTATGTGAATGGAGGCGAAGGTTCAAGACGATCTTTTGGCAAATCTGCCATTCTTTGAGTGTTGGCCTTTCCTCTGAACTTTCTACATTGAACACATTTGTAGATAAATGATTCGACTGCAGAACTACAACTTACTATCCAGAATCCACTTGATCTTATTTTGTTTACTGTCATGCCGCGACCCTGGTGGGCTACTTGTTCATGACACCATTTGATGATCAGTGTTGTTACATGACTTCTACGAGGAAGGATGACAGGATGCTTGACGTGGTCAGGCATCGGAGATCTGTCAAGTCTCCCTCCAACTCTGAGTATCTGCTTGTCGTCTAAATATGGGCTCAACGGGAGCAACTGACTGTTCCTCTTCACTATCTTGGTCTCTTTGCCTTCTAGGGTAGGCTTCTTCAAAGCATATATTTCTTCAACAAACACTTCTTGTTGAGTCCATTTGACTATTGCCATGGTTGCTTTCTGTTTAGCTTCTCCTGGCGTAGCGCTTTCTTGGTTTCTTTTCTTGGCGATGTATCTGTACAATACTGCAACCGCAGTTATTGCTCTATTCCAATTTGAAAATCTTTCTATACGCTCTATCATTGATGAAAATGTTTGCTGTGTAGTCGCTAACGTTCTCGTAGTCTTTAACTCTGGATCGTCTGCAGGAATATCCCTACTCGTATGGCTGGGTGCGGGAAATTCCTTGTCCCATAGAAAGGTTGGTCCCTTGAACCAATTCGAATGTATCATGTCGTTTACACCAAGTCCACGAGATGCATGGTCTGCTGGGTTTTCCTTGGTGCTGATATAACGCCATTGCTCTGGCTGAGATGATTCTTTGATTCTTTGTATGCGATTGGCCACAAATATGTGAAAGCGACGTGCATCATTGTTCAGATAGTCGAGAACTATCTTCGAGTCTGTCCAGAAGAAGTTCTCAATGGTTTCGTAGTCTAATTCCTTATTCAAGAAGTTACTGACTTGAACTGAGACGAGCGCTGCTTGAAGCTCTAATCTTGGAATTGTTACGGGTTCAAGGGGGCAACTCTCTACTTCCCCATCACGAGTGAACAATGAATGTTGTCCTTACAATCGACAAGCCTTAAATAGGAGCTTTGTCCATAGCCTTTCAGGCTTGCATCCGAAAAATGGTGGAGCTCAATCTTCTTAACAGTTCCAAAACTGTCTGGTTTGAAACATCTTCTTATCTGAAGTTCATCTAACTCTCGAAGTTCAGAAAGCCATGATTCCCACTTCGGTCGTAAGTCATCTGGTAAGGGGTCATCCCATTCTGTTCCCTTCTTACACATTTCTTGTAGGATTCGTTTTCCTCGAAGTACGAAAGGGGCGAGAAAACCGAGTGGGTCGAATACTGAGGCTACCGCAGATAATATTCCGCGTCGAGTAGAAGTATGCTCCTTAACAACAGGCGAGAAGTGGAATGTGTCCGACTCCGCACACCACTCAATTCCCAGAGCTCTCTCTATGGGAAGTTCATTGAAGGACAAGTCTAGATCCTTGACATTCTTGGCACGTTCTGATATGGGTACAGATTCCATTGTGGTTCTGTCATTCGATATGAATTTGTGTAATCGAAGATTTCCTTCTGCACACAGGTTGCGAACATTCTTAATTAGTTGAATGGCTTCTTGTGAGGACTCTAAACTTTCGAGTCCATCGTCTACATAGAAATTTCTGGAGACAAAGTTGACTGCTTTCTCTCCGTATTGAGGATTATCCTTTGCCACTTGTTTAAGTCCATAGTTTGCGCATCCTGGCGAGGATATAGCGCCGAAAAGGTGAACTTTCATCCTGTATGTGGTTGGTTTAGAGTCGAAATCACTATCTTCCACCAAATGAATCGAAGATAGTCTCTATCATCTTCATTTACTCTAAATCTGTGGAACATCCGTTCAATGTCACACATAATAGCCACATTTTCCTTTCGAAATCGGCAAAGTACACCAATCAGGGGGTTCATCTGATCTGGTCCCTGCAGTAAGTGGTCATTAAGGCTGGTTCCTCTAAATCGTGCACTGCAGTCGAATACGACGCGAATCTTGCCAGGTTTTTTGGGGTGGTACACACCATGATGGGGTATGTACCATGTTGACCCATCCTCCTGCTCTTGTTCATTAACTAACTCTGCATCTCCCGCTGTGATGATATCTTGCATGAATTGCATGTAGTCATTTCGGTATTTAGGATTCGACTTGAATCGACGTCTAAGGTACTGCAGTCGTTGTTCTGCCATAGGTTTATTGTTCGGAAGTGGTGGTTTGTCTCGTTTAAATGGAAGTGGCATGGTGTAGAAACCATCCGCCTCCTTGGAGATGTTATTTTCAATGATCCTCATGAAACGAATGTCTTCCTGTGACATGGTAACATCTTCAGCTCGGGTTTCGTTAAAGTCTGATTCGAGTATTTTCACAATGTCCGAAGGTTCGATGAACTGTTCCCTTGCTGAAGTCTTAAAGGCATAGCAAACGTCCTGCGGAAGATGCCCGTCCGTGTTGACACTGGGTTGTATGTTATCTGGTATTGTCTTCGTAAGTATTCGATGAGTTACACTGAAAACATCTTTATCGTCCTCGGACTGTGTTAGTTGTCCAACGATGCTCCATCCGAGGTCCGTTTCTACTGCGAATGGCTGATTGCCCTCCCCGGTAATGCATCTGCGAGGTGCCAGGGCCTGTGGGCAATCATAACCGATCAGTAGACCTACTTCGCATTTCTTCAAAGGCTGTACGAGATGAGCAATTTGTCTGAGATGAGGCCATTCGTTGGCAATATCAGGAGTGGGTATGTGTGATTCCTCTACGGGAATATACTCAAGTGAATATGTTGTAGGTAGTGATATCACTGTGTGTGAATCAAATCCACGAACTCTGAGGTACGAATATCGTTGACAAGTTACTGCTCTGTTGCTTGTCGTCATAGTGGTTAATCTGAGATTAGTCGGTTCTGATGCTGTGTTCAGCTGTTGTCCAACGTGATTGAGTACGAATGTAGTATCTGACTGGGTATCCAACAGTGCATATACTAATATTTCTTTATTTGGTTCCTCATGGCTTGATATCCACACAGGAACAATCATTGACGAAATGGGTTTGCCTTGAGGACGAGTGACGCCATAGCAACCGGCTTTCTTTGTTTCACCATTATCCTCCTTGTCAGGATCTTGCACTTGAGCAACATCATCAGCTTCGTTCGTGCGGGGGTTTCGTCTTTGGAATGGACATTTTCTCTTCACTGTGCAAGCTGGTTGGATGCTTCTTACCGCATTTCTTACACTTGCAGCGAGCAGGGCAGTTCCTTGATACATGACCTTTACCCAAGCAACCAAAACAGTAGCCGCCTTTCTTGACAAAATCTTGCCTTTCTGTCATTGGCTTTGCTTTGAATGCTTCACATTCTTGGATGGGGTGTCCATCTTTCTTACAGAACTGACATGATTCAGTATCTGTTGTCGGCTTTGATGAAGTGGATAAAGTGTGTCCACCTGGTTTTCGCTTTCTGGTCGTGCCATTTGAAGTTCCTTGTTGATCCTTGTCAGTTGATGGTCTCAGAGATCCAAGTGATGTTAATGGATCACATGCAATATCTGCCTCTTCCTGTATGAACCCAACAAAGTTCTCAAATGGCGGGTACGTATTTGTAAGTTTCTTTACCCTTGCGACCACTCGACTCCATCGAGTAACAACCCAATCGGGTAGCTTTTGGAGCATTTTTCTGTTTTCTCTCACATCATTCAAGACTGCTAGGTCTGGTATATCTTTCATGGCTACTTGACACTGCTTGAGAAAGTCTGAAAATTTTCGCAGTGCCATGCTGTCCTTGCCTGAAATTCTTGGCCAGGTTTCTATTTTGTTTCTGAAAGCTTCTGTTACTGTGAATGGGTTTCCATACCTTTCGTTGAGAATAGCCTTAGCTTCTTCATATGCCTGTTCACTTCTTAGGAGAAAACATCCTCCTACGGCTTCTTTGGCTGGGCCTCCTAGATATTTTTTCAAGTAGTGGATTCTTTCAAGAGCTGGTACGCCGCGTAATTCAACTAAGGTGGTAAAGGATGATAACCAATCTGGATAGGCTAACGGGTCTCCTGTGAATATTGGTGGTTCAGGTGTTGGCAGTCGGCTCAATGATACAGATGAAGCCAAATTCTCAGCCAATACTTGTAGGCTGTCCTTGTTTAGCGTTGTATGTTGTTGTTTCCCTGTTTCATGGAATAAATTATCCTTTCGTTTGTCTGAATCGGCAAATGTTGGTTTGGCTGGTTCTGTCTTTATAACCGGTGGAGGTGTTGTGTAAGTTTTTGCTGGTGGGCTTACTGGTTCAGTTTTCACAATGGGCATTGGAATTGTAGCTGCTGGCTGTGGTGGTGGTGGTACCGATGAAATTGGTGGGACTGTTTCCATTACTGGGGTGATATCAAGCAATTCTTCTCTCTCACAGGCTTCTACTTTGGCTTGCTCGACACGAAGTTCTCTCGCTATCCTCTGTCGCTCTAATTCTCGTGTTTTGCGCTTTATTTCTGCTTCTGCTTCAGCCTGTCGTCTTTCCTCTTCGGCCTGACGGGCCTTCTCTCTGAGCTCTAGTTGTTGTAACTCTTCTTCTCTGGCAGCTTCCTCTTCTCTCCCTCTCAGTTCTGCTTCAAGAGCAGCTGCTCTGATGGCAGCAGCCTTTCGGATCGATGATGTACTCGATCGGTTTGATGACCTTGAGTGGGAAGACATGTTTGACTCCGTATCGTGACAAAATATTTGGCCGATAGAGAGAACACTCTGAGTTTCTGCGCGTTCAAGGAGACGTCTTGCATGAACGATGACTTTATCAACACTTGAAGTCATGCGGTCAACAGCTTTCAAAATATCTTCGGCTGGTGTTGATGATATAGCCCGGATCTGATCGTACTTTTCCAGCATTTTAGTGTGACTTGCCTTAATTTCTTTCAAAAATGCATTGAGGGATTCCACAGACTTCTTATTTAATAGCTCTGGATGAGTGACATGTGGTAACAATTGGTCATGTGATTTCCAGAAACCTCTTGTGAGAACGAGCAACTTACCTTCTTTTGCTTTCATTGAAAGTATAGGCACCCGTTTTGATCTACGTAATCCAGGATCGCTTGCCGTATCTAATTTTGCAAGTTTAGAATCCATCTCTGGAACCTCTGATAATAAAGAAGTCTGAATAGTTTCAGTGTGCTTACCTTCATCGCCTGTAGGTGGCGCTGTTCCATCATTCTCTGCCATGATTGTATCCAGTTAGTGAGTAAAGAGCCCGATTAAGATCAATGGCTGGAGTGAAATTTGATATACGTTTGTTGCCAAAATCCCAGGGGTATATGCACGCAGGCAGTGATAAAATTTGACAGTGGCCAAATATCAATTTACAGAAAGGGTAAAATTAGAAAATATGGGTTTCAATGAATGAGACACTCAGTAATACAGAAAGATTTGATACAATTGTAAAATCCTGAAAATGTTCGTCTAATGTCTCAAACGTAAATTTATGTACTGTTTAGTATATCCACTTAAAGGGGCATCATATGGAATGCAACAGAAAATATTTAAAGTTTGCAGTGTCTTAATGTTATCAGTCTTAATGTGCAGAAAAGTTACACTTGTAACTGTGTAAAGCAATAGAGTTCTATGTTACTTTGATTCAGTTCCGAGGTGATCAAATGTCAGTTCACTGGAATGCTTCAGCTGTTAGCTGGTCCTCAACTTCACGGCTGAATGTTCATTTCTTATAAACAATGGATGACTTGTGCAGCCAAAGTGTCCATGGCTACTACCGTAGAATACACAGTCGTCTGGTACAGCGGATGTAAAACCACTCAGCAATTTAAGGAATCCACTGGCCGTCTTCGGTTTCATATGGATCCAAGTTTACACACAATCCCACGACGAGTTGCATGCTTTCGAGTTGATTCTTTAGGTCCGAGTTTTTACTGTGATTGCCAAAGCCTTATCGAATAAAACAAGTCTGAGACGAGTTCTTGTATACTGATCTGATGTCACTTCTGGTTTATTACGATGACAAACACTAAGTTGTACATAGACGATTGTACCGTTGAAAGTGATGTCTACACGTTTCGAAGTACCAGAAATATAAGACCATAAAAGACCGTAAAAACTGGAATACAATGCGAAAATACAATGTGTCAAAAAACATACTAATTAAAGTACAATCACAAGAAAGCGAAGATGATTTCGTTGAAAACTGATTTGCAAACGAAGTCTTGTAATTTGATCAGACAAAGGATCGAACAGTCAAGTGCATGGATCATATACACTGCACTTGTCTGGCTAATTCACGATGAAGTCAAGACTCAAATCAGTAAATTCTGAGCGAAAATACACTGCAGGTAAAATTCTATTCATGACAAATACCACATGAAATGTATATTTACCTCGCTGGCGACCTGTAAGGCCTTGGAATCAGGACAATCTGATACGAGGAGAAAGTTTGACGAGTGCAAAGTTTCTTCAGCTTTCTCTGTCCCGTAGTGGCAGAAGCGTAGCAATACAGTACAAATCTGAAGTAAACCACGTGTATCATCTTTGACACGGATTAAGTTACGAAGTACGACAATCTGTTTCGGAAAAATTCTTATTCAAGTTCAAGCGTCAATCTCTGAGTAAAAATGAGAATCTGACACATCGAAACCCATATCGAAAATAGAACTAATTTCTTAGAGGCGGCTTTGTCCGCAAGGAAAGAGGTGAAATGGTGCTTGCCTGTGCAGCGCCCTCAACATGACTGCTCTGTTTTCTTTCCTTTTTATTGATGGCAGTCACAGGCTGAGCAGAAGACGGTTGACACAAAAGAAGCACACTAAATAACGACCCCGGCATGCTTTTGGTTTGGTTTCGTATTTTGAGTAAAGGCAAATATTAACATATTTATAGCCTGTTAACAGTGACTTGAGTAAGAATACTACATGTAATATCATTCAAAAATTTAGCGCTAGAAATAATGAATGTTGACCATATACATGACAACTGAAGGCCGGTAATGGAAAAGAATATGAGCTTGATCTCGTGTGGTATGAATGACAGTGTACTGTGAAATTAAAATGTTCAGATAAATACTTGGGGGCTTAATTGTTGACAGCCTTGTAAGCGTGATTTAACTCAAGCTTGTCCACTCTTTGCTCAACAAAGCAGCCAGTCAAGTTTTTAAATATGTTGGTAATTTAAGAACAAATCGGACTAATTTATTTTTGAGCCCTCTATGTGTGACCTCGTACGTTTTGTTGAACTTGGAAACCAAAATGTACAAGTATAGTTATAATGGCATTGAATAAGGGAAGAGACAAGTAATTTCCTTATGTTGCAGTCCGAGAAATGGAATAACCGTATAGTCGTATAGCATGGTTACTCTACTCTTCTCTAGAGTAACCGTGCGCATAGTGTGTATCAATCATGAAATAAATGGTAGGATTTGAAACTTAGGTATCTAACGTCATACAGACGAGGTACGGACGGTACTCATGCGATCAAGCGAGTACTTCATGAACTCTACAGCGTGTGGAGGGGTCGCAGTTAGAATAATTGTAACAACTTAGCTCGGTTGTTGATCAACCACTCATTTTTAAGGGTTGGGATTTGGCCCAGCGGTTTTGACAGTGATGTCTTCGCAAGGTGACTGGGTGCCCAATATTGTGAGTTTGAATCCGATCAAAATCTACTGAATATGTCTTAGTGGTATAATTGTTTGTGCGTGTTTGTGCCAAGTCGTAAAATGGCACGTGACGGTAAACCGAGTCAAAATTGTGGTACATCGATGTCACTAACCTAAAAAATCCTGAAATATACATTCTTCATGAGTTTTGCTGCTTTTTGAGGCTCAATGCCTGGTCTGTACCTAAATAGTGCTACTGACCTTGTTTAATAATGGCCCCTAAAACGGTATATTCTATTCTTGCAAGAATAGAATCTGCATATTTGACACGGTTTACAGACAGCCATTTTAAATGTCAAAATATCGGTAAATGTTGGGTAATTTCGATGGCCCGGTGCAAGGGGGGGGGGGTGTAATTCACTTTTTCAATAAATTGAGTTACAGTTGAATAAAGACTTTACAAGCCTCTTACTCCTACAGTGAATTTGTTTGTAGTAAATGGTTTTATTGGTAAAGGGTAATATCATAGATAAAATTTCATAAACGAATGTTTTTCTGTTTTTGATGAAATATTCATGAATAGCATCCTCATTATAAGATGTTTGTATGTTTTGATGTTTTTACATTTGCCCGTGCAATACAGACGTAAATATGGAGTTACGCCCCTAGTGAACTGACTTTCTCGTGCAAAAGGGGCGTAGCTCAAGTTACTTCCCTATGGCAATGTGAGTTATATTGAATTTCTTACTCAAAGTTTTCACTAAAGATGCATTTCATATTCTTGAACAAAAATATGTTAAAAACTAAATTTTGACCATAACAAGAACTACGCCCCTCTTACACTGGTTGATCGATTTATTTCTCTAGAACCAAAATTTGCCAAGTGAACCATTCCCCCCATCCCCCCCCCCCCGATTTTTATTCTTGATGGCTTAAAGAGTCCTTTAGAAAAGTTTGAGAAAAAGTTGAAGTCTTTCATTTTCGAGGCGCTATTTACATTTTTTAGCTGAAAAGAGATGCTTTTCACTGCAATTTACTTTATCGATTCATCTACACAGGCAAATCACCATGAGGGCTTCGACGGCGCCCTCTATAAGCATGGAATAGGCTTATAAAAGGCGATTGGAACTAATTTCCGATAAATAGATGGTAAAATAATGTCTGTTTAATCTACAAATGTAAGCTTATCTGCTTTTCTTTTTAAGTTAAACTCTTGTTTATATGAGTAATTTGTTATATTGCAACATTCAGCTATGGCACCTAACAATTTTGAGAAATTTGAAAAATAAAGGGATCCGATTATCCAAAATTAGTTCCAATAGTGTTTCAGTATATATTTGGGTTGACCTAGATGACCTGGAAAGAACATACAAATAAAGTAAACAAAATAAGATTAAGCACACTGCCCCTCAGCCAATACTGTTAGTACTCTATAACTGTTCCATTCTACCGGACCTAATTTTTTAAAAAGTTTGGGGAATGCTTACACCACTTACAGTAAGCATATACACCTTACCCGAAAACGAATAGTACATACTCTCACAAACTCAAACAGAATTAAGCAAACACCACCATGACTGTTTCATTAGTCGGCAGTTCTCTATATTTATAAGTAACATACTGATCAAACTGTAGTTTTTATTTATGATAGCATATAAAAAGGAAATTTTCCTCTAGAAATTTCTTTTTTACTTTTCAAGTATTCAACAATCGTATTTTACACAGTCGAAGAATAAGGGAATCTTAATTCTCATCCCTAAATATACCGCTAATATATAGGACAATGTTTAATGAAATACTCTGGTGTCAAACTCCGGAGACAAATCCCAGAAAGTATAAGATCAGTGAAATACAAGTCAAAAATTAAAAGAGACTTGAAACGTCGTCTCTTGTTTGTCCTACCACAAAGTTTTATAATTTATCTACTTGCATTGATATAAAATTTATTTCAATAACAAGACAAAATGTTCTACATAGTACTCTAAGGAAAAATGATAAATTCAGAGATTGTGAATGGTAGGGGCTGGGCTCGATAAGTATAATGCTATTTTCCAGGCCCTATCTAATTTACTAGTCCTTAATATTTCTGTATTTTTCAATTTTTCTTTTCTGTTACTTATATGGGAATAAATATTCTTCAATCTTTGAATCCTTGAAGATATCGTACTGAGGGACAGTTAAGTGTTATCAAGTGTTTCCACTATTTGGCAATGTGTCCCTCATTTCTTTTTACTGTAATATTCAGGCTTTAATTTCTGCCATTTATTGCTAAAGGCAGCTGCGGACTCGTCATTAATTCCTGTCCAGGTAATATCGATGCTTGACTGATCAATACATACAGTTAAAACACCAAAAATATTCTCGTGTGACAAATAGACATTAATATAATACTGCTATATAAAAACCGTTCAGGAGCCAAGACAAAAATAATATTCGATGAGCTCAAAAACTCACAAGAAAAGTCACGCCGAGAATCAAAATCTCTAAATTACGAGAATCTACTAGCTACAAGCCTAAGTTTCATACAGAAAAATTGATAATTTATGTGCTTTGTTCTTTCAATATAAACAGACGCACAAGGTCAAAAACCTTGGCTATTCCTTGTTTCCTAGAGTTGGGTAAATATAAAGGGTGTTAGTAGGATATGTCTGAGGGGTATAAATTGTGTGTGTGTGTGTGTGTGTTTGTTTCAAGTCGTAAAATGGCATATGACGGTAAATCGAGTCAAAAATATGGTACATCTGCTATTATATCGGTATCACTAACCTAAATATTCCTAAAATGTACAATCTGTGTCGAGTTTGCAGCTATTTATGGCTGAAAGCTGCTCTGTAATTTAATCATACGACAGGCCTTGTTTAATAAAAATGTTTATGGTCATGAAACGGGAAATAAAAACCGACAAAACATATTCTATCGCTGCACCATTTTCATGCAATACGCAGTTACTGTAAGACGTCGACTAATACCCATTTAGCATTCGCTATGTTCAGTGTCTAGGAAACCCTGCCTTCACTTGCAGAGCGGAGGCCGGAATTGTGACAAGGAATCAAATCTTGTCAATAGTCTACTTGTCTGAGTATAATAGATGTTTGTGTGAATGAAATGCTAAATGTTAAGCGTTGTAACACCATGGCTTTCCCTGCGCCCCTAACGAAGATAAAACTCTGACAAATTATCGACCGAAACTTTCTCTGGCGTTATACAGAAAATACCGAAAAACATTAGTCTGTATTGCCTGTTATAGTATGTTGCTGGTTTAATATAGAAAAAATGTTTCTGGATAGGACTATTTGTACTTTAGCGGCAGGTATAGATTATTAGTAATACCCATAGAAAATTATTTATAGTCAAATGTGCATACTGATAAGATGTGGATAATTTTGTTTGTCGCAGTGGCTTTACAGAAACGGAATAGCTGCATTCAAAGTAACAACACGGCATATTGATATAGACAAGTAGGTTCCTGCGACGGGAGTGTTGCTTACCAATAGAAGCATTGTCTAGTTGGTGCTAAGACAAATTTTCATTAGTTTTGTTTTGTATTAGAATTCAGCGTTTATCCATTGTCATCATCAATTCATAAGTATCTTTTAATCAGATTTATTATAGGCCACCTGTATCTTCCCATCAATAATCACTATCGACTCATATCATTTTCCCAAGCAGTGTCTACAATAAATATTACAAAGGCTTGAATTCAAAGACGTATTGAGAAAACTGGCTAATGACGTCATTTTGGAGATGAAGTGTTGTTTCAAAAAGGAAATTCAATAACTATGGTCAAGCGATATTGTCGCTCTGTAATTTGCCTTATATATTTTATCACTTTGTAAAGTTTTGCTTCTACCATTCAGCGGCCAGTTTCATCATCATCATCATGATCATCATCATCACTGCCATTACTGACTTCATGATTGACACCATTTGTCCTCGTCGTCAGTACTGCCGTAGTCGTCATTTTCTTTCTCTTCGGCTGAATGACTAGCATTAGTTCCTATTATGATTATCACTATAATTATCACTATCCCCATCAGTGCCTTTGTATTTTTCATTTCATAAAACAACAAAACGTTAGAGGACGATATAGGTTGCTTGCAGATGTTTAACAATTCATTATATTTAATGCATCATTGAAAAAACATCATGAATATCTTTGTTTTCCAAAGCATTTTTAATTACCAAATACAAATATGAATTACGTCATCTTCCTGCTGTGCGTCCTTCTTCCGATCGAGGTTAGCACCAAAAAAGCGCTTTTCACTCCTCCTCATGGGTATGCACCTTTGTTACTGTAAAGACGTACGACTTTGCCATCTGGAACTCATTTGTAACACAGGGTGTTCCTGGCTTTGTTTACTGATGGAGATACCTGGACTAATTGAAAATAAAACTCCAGGGAAGATCATTACTGTTTACCAAGACATTGGTTCAGTCATTGGTGACACTAGTACATTCCGAGTTTGGCCGTGGCAGTGGACACGATCGATTTGGTAAACAGATAACTATGAAATGTTAAAACCATATAATATCTAATGTACCTTTACTGCTTATTCTGAATACGCCTATGGCTACATCTCTTTAATCATTTATTACACTGTACATCACTGTTTGAGTGCCCAGGTACGTAAGAACCACTTTACGCTAATTTATTGGTGTTGGTTCTGTAACATTTAGGTCTGTAATTTCCTCTGAAGATCTTACCAGTATTTATCTATATTTGTAATATTATAAGTATTACTATCTTTAATTTATTTATTTTATTATTTATTTATTTATTTATTTATTTATTTACTTATTTACTTAAATTCTTAAATGTATGTATGTATGTATGTATGTATGTATGTATGTATGTATGTATGTATTTATGTATGTATGGTTTATTTATTTATCTGTTTTCACCTGCTTATTGTATTTTTATCCCCTTCACGCTAAACGCTGAGTAAGGCCCCGCATCACTGGTGGTGATGCGGTGCTATAACACCATGAAAATAAGAAATAACAAACTCATGTCTCGTCTCTTTTTGAGTGAACTGGGCCATAAAATGGGCGACCAATTTTCGCTTGCACTCCTGTTAAAGCACACTGGGCTAGGCGTCGGTGATTTTTGCAAGTGATGTTCATTTTCGAATTTCGGCCACTTTCTTACAGGTTTCACAATCCATATGTCGGATTTGCCGTGTTTGCCATTGCCGAGTGTGAATTGTTTTCATAAAGTATAACTTCAGAGATTCCCAAGTGATGTGTACTAACTGAATTATTTTATTACATTTTATTGACAAGAAAATGAAATCTGTAAGACTAGTGACAAATGTCGATGTCTGTCATTACCGTAGAAGATCACTGATGGTTTTGCATAAATTACCATTTGACACTCTCAAACACGGTTCTTTGTGTAGGCTCTACATTCTCCCCTGGATTAGTGTGCTTGAACGGTCTTGCTAAGCATGCCCTGAAGTGAAATACTCAGCAAATTCAAGCTGGCTGAGCAGGGTAACAGTTGACCCTAACGTGCTTTTGGTTTTGATTCGCTCATCCTGCAAATTATTCAATACAAAGAAAAAACAGAAAACAAATAGACCTTATTGAAAACAACAATTAAAAATCACTGGCAAGTAGGCCAATATTGATTTTTGCATAAAATGTAAATCCTGTTGCATGCTTTGTATTGGGGAAACAAAATGTCGTTTAGGCAGCGAGAAGTTTGTTGAACACCTTCTCACTGTGACCTACACAAACTTGCATACCCAGTGTCTAGGCTAAACATTTGTGTACACGACCCCTTCGCGGCCGTTCCGATATGGCTGTTACTGCGCTGATTCAAATAACGACCCACCCTACATAATCCGGGACAGACCAAATTTTTAAACTAGGCACCCTAGCACCGGCTGGGATTAATTACCAATTCAGAGCGTTTGATCTTTCTTTTACATGATTGGTTGTCTTGACACTCGTTTTTCCACGTCACTACAACATGTACGTCTGCTATTATTTCGGCGTCACTAACCTAAATTTTCCTAAAATGTACAATCTTTGTGAGTTTGCTGCTTTATATGACTCAGAGCTGCTCTGTACCTGAATAATATTACGGACCTTGTTTAATAATAAGGTTTGTTGACATAGGACGGGAACTAAAAATGCAGTATGAAATAACATATCCTTGTTTGACAAGGTTGGCAGCGACCTTTATACTCTCACACACCAGCAAAGGAAATTTTTCCGCTGCACCATTCACTAGCGCAATAACCAGTATATGCGTTTAGCATTTACTAGTTTATCTAGAGTATGCGTGGATCGAAATTGTGACAGGGAAGCAAATCTCAAACATAGCAAATATTCCACAAACATTTTATCAGTTGAAGTTATGTGATGTTTGTAAATAATTTACTTGTTAAATTTAACAGATAGTTGTTTGAATTACATTGTATGCTAAATGTTAAGCGTTGTAACACAGTGAATTTCTGTGCGCCTTCAGCGACTGTAAAACTCTGACTAATTATTGGTCGAAATTTTCTTTGGCGTCATACAGAAAATGCATATTTCAAACCTCGTGAAAAACGTTAGTCCTTCTTGCTTGTTATAGTAGGTTGCTGATATGAAATTGATAAAAACGTTTCTGGATTGGACGATTTGTCCTGTAGCAGCAAGATAAAATTTATTGATAGTATATATAGAATATTATTTATAGTCAAATGTGCATACTGATAAGATGCGGATAGGTTCGTTTGTCTCAGAGGCTTTAAAGAAACGGCACAGCTGCATTCAAGTTTTTGTAACAACAGGGCGTATTGATACAGACAAGTAGGTTCCGGCGACGGGAGTGTTGCCTACCAATAGAAGGATTGTCTGGTAGGTGCTAAGACAACTTTTCGGCAGAATGGCGTTTGAAACTGTAACAATGTAGTTTGTGAAAACTCTGCAAATCAATCCATTTTCAATAGTGAAATTTCATTATATGATATTTGGCAATCTAAGTTATGTCTTTCACGGAAAATTTTCGTTGGTTTGGTTTTGCATTATTATTCAGCGTAAATCCACCCTCATTGTCAATTCATCAATTTCATCAGATTTACTATAGGGATCTGTATCCTCTCATCAACAATCACTATCGACTCATACCATTTTCTCAATCACTGTTGATTATAAATATTACAAAGGCTTGAATTCAAAGAGTTATTTGAAATCAAGCCTTGTGTTATAATGGAAATTTAATAACCATGGTCAAGCGTTATGGCGCTCTAGAATTTGCCTGATATGATATTCGACCTTTCATAGTTTAGCATCTAGCATTCAGCGGCTACTTTCATCATCATCATCATCATCATCATCATCATCATCATCATCATCATTATCATCATCATCATCATTATCATCATCATCACTGCCATTACCGACATCATGATATCATCATCGTTTTCTCTTAATCTTCACCAGAATGACTATCATGAGTCTTTATCATCATTATCACTATAATTATCACAATCACCACCATTGCCTACGTTTGTATTTTTCATTTCATAAAGTACCACAACTACATTAAGGGACGACATAGGTTGCTCGCAGATGTTACTTCATTATATTGACATTGTTCAAGAAACGCTCAATATCTTTGTTTTTTCAAAGCATTCTGGGAAAAGCTGATACAAATATGAACTACGTCATCGTTCTGCTGTGCCTCCTTCTTCCGATCGAGGTTAGAGCCAAAAATGGCGCTTTCTACTCCTCCCCTTTGCAAATATGAAGACTTACGACTTCGAAATATGGAACTCATTTGTAATACAAGGTGTCCCTTGCTTAGATGAACTGATGGAGATACCTGGACTAATTGAAAATCAAACTCCAGGGAAGACCCTTACTCTTTACCAAGACATTGGTTCATTCATCGGTAACACTAGTACCTTCCGACTCATGGCCGTGGTAGAGGACAAAGTTGACACGATCGATTTGGTAAACAGCTTATTGTGAAATTTTTAAATCATATAATATCCCGGGTACCTTTTCTGCTTATTCTTAATACGCCTATGGTCACATATACCTCTCTAATCCTCTGTCACACTCTACATCTATCATCACTGTCTGAGGGCTCAGGCAAGTGAAAACCTTTTTACGGTATATTAATTGGTGCTGATAATGTAACATTCAGGTATGCAATGTTTTTTCTTTCTATTAGTAATATTATAAGTATTACTATCTTTAATTTATTTATTTTATTATTTATTTATTTATTTATTTATTTATTTGTTTGTTTGTTTGTTTGTTTATTTGTTTATATATTATGTATGTATGTATCTATTTATGTATCCATCTATGTATGTATCTATCTATGTATCTTACTATGTATCTATGTATCTATGCATGTATCCATGTATGTATTTGTCAATGTGTATGTATCTATGATTATCCATTTATCATTTTGTCTGTTTTCATCTTTTGATTCATTTATTTCTCTTTGAACATAGAAACCTTTCTAGAGTGTTTTGTTCTCCCAATTGCAGGGTCCCATTTTGCCTGATGAACCTACAGATGAATGTTTAAAATGCATAGCAAACTTCTACAAAGGTGATATGTTTGAGGTGATCTGTCACGCAGCTATGGTGAGTACATGCACGTGACATTTTACTTTTCAATTAAATGTCTCCCTTACCTGCTTGTCAAATCGCAGGAGGTGCCGTTTGTTTCTAGAATGGTCAGATTGTCAATGTAAAAATACACGATTCACTAATGCTCTGGTAGTTGTTTCCTAAAACAGCTATGCAACACTTCACTTCAGACAGGGCCATATTTTAGTCGTACTATAGTTTTCTACAACAAGTGAACGTTGGGGAAAAATCGAAACTATGTCTCACTTCTTGATCGAATACCCAACCATTTAAAGCATCTTACGTTGAGATTGTCATCAGGCCATCTCGCGTTTATTCACCACGTGCACTAGTTGTAACTAACAAAGTGTTTTAAACTCATGATCATAACAAAGCACAAGTACGTACTGAGCTAGCTCTATGACAACTAACTCAACACCTTTTATATGCCCTGTTTACTCAAAGGGGAAATTATCACAATCATTCCATCATTTCATCAACATCCAGCTCCGTCAACTTCATTCAACTATTTACACCATGTTAAGAAGATATCAAGTAATTATCAAATTTTCACAGCGTTTCTCACTTACTGATTCTGGAGCCGCCATTGTTAATGCAATCGGAGTTCATGTTGGACCTGATTTCTCTCTACTGACGACAGCACTCAATTGTCTATTGACAGCCATGTATTAATAAATCGTCTATATTACTTTTTCACCCTACTCCATATATTTATCACATAATACTAAAAAGTACTTGGCGCGCGCTTAAGCAGTTTTCTCAGTGTTACAGATGTGTACACGGACCAATTTCGATACACCTGGAGGGATTTGCCTGGTGTCAACACAACCAGAGATTTTTCAACTAACACTTATTAAATTGTAATCCTTCTTTTCAACTTGTCAATGATAAATAATTCCCTATTTCATAAAAACGTCCGATGCAATCGATGATGAGGAATACAAATATGGAAGTCCGAATTCCGACAAATAAAAAAATTGACCGAAGCATTTGAGCAAAACCACCAAGAGTTCAAGAGGGCGCACTGCTGGCCCTCTGGAACTGACAATTGTAAACTCGCTTTGGGCAGCATTATGCTAAGGTTTCACAATTGTCACATAGTCCTTGTGAAGTAGCACTTTTTACGTTATGCATTTCTTCAAGTATACTTTGAATGATTTTAAGTAATTTACAGGCTTTTTCCAGGTCAAATAAGTTCCAGTTTAAAATATATTATTTCGTTTGGAACATTGCAAACGTTCTCACTTTACTAGAAAACTCCACTTTTACCACCTTGGTCAGTTTCTACGAAAGCTGGAATGAAAAAATCTAAAAGATTGTAGCATATCGCGTCTGACCTTTTTATTCAGTAAAATTTTACCTGTTCCATGTTTTTTTAATTTCTCAGGAATGCCCGGCCCGTTTGACTGGTGGGCTGCATTGGGGTCAACCAAAAAGCTCGAGAAAAACATACTCAAGTCCTGTTGTTTACTGCTCCTACCAGAAACGCGGAGATACGGACTATTACTATTGCAAAGAGTATCTCCCTGAGGTCCATATCGTACCATAGATTGAGAAACACTTATCATTTGCCATTTGCCGATTATGCATAACATTTTCCAGATTCCAAGGTGATGTGTATTAAACAAATTATTTTAATGAATATGATTGGCAATAAAATAAATGTCGATTTTCTCATTATTAAGGTAGGATATCTCTGATGGTTTTGCATACATTACAATATGGCACTCTCAAAAACGGTTTTTTACGTAGGTTCTAATTTCTCCCTCACGTTATTGTTCTTGAACTGTCATGTTAGCAAGGCCTAACGTGAAGTGCGCATCAAACTCTTACTGGCTGTGCAGGATGACAGTTGACCGAAAGGTCATGCCGGAAAATGCCGAGAGAGTTTGACCGGTTAAGAAGGGCTTGACTACGCAGTTTCTGCGTAGTGAAGCTTCATTACGTATTCATGGTGACCCCTGGCCAGCTGTCAATAACTTTGGGGGCTTTTGTCTTTTGGCCTGCTTTGCATATGCGTCGTTGGACACGACCTGCCAATCACCCAGGTAGTCAATTAAACTATTAATTGACTGTTTACCGACCCAATTAACACTATCCAGCAGTATCAGTCATATTTTAATCGCGTGGCCCGGGTGGGCACAACGTAGGAACGCGTGTATTTCTATGTGTACGTTTCACTTGTGGTGTTGTTTGTGACCGTCGTGTGTTTGAAGTCCTTTTTTCACCTTCAGGTGACAGGCTTAGTTCAGTATCATTGCACCGAGTTCTGCCCACGGTGAAAACCACCTGTTTTGCCTACTAATTACTGCCCGTCGCTGCCCCGGGCGCTGCCCGTCCTGAATGTAGCCTATCTATAGCTACAGTAATCACATAAATCATTTATCAGTTTTGATATATACTCCTAAATTGTAAGTTTGATCAAAATCGAGACCACATTCAAGGGCTATGCAGACTGTCCATGTACGCACACACAGTGACAAGAAGGCGGCAAAGCACCTACTCACCAAGCACATCGAATCGGCGAAAAGAAGCATAAAAAAGCTAGGCTCATCGCCAAAACAAACGCGCCAAGCGCTAACAAAAACCCATACCAAGCGGCCCTTTTCAGGGCCACCAAATACTCCAAAAAAGGAACTACCAAAAAATACGACAAAATGACATAGAACACACAAACACTTAAAAGAAATAACAAAAATCGTACACACTAACAAACAACTGAAACACAACATTAATACAAAATAAACAATCACAGTAACGTAACAGAAAACATGGCCGTGGAAATAAATCAGCTATTTCCAAAGAAAAGCCGACAACAACATGAAATTCAACAACAACCTATCATCGCTCAAACTATGAAACTCCGAAAAATAGTACTAGGCAAAAGCCTTAAAATTCATTCGGACACCAACAAAACCAAACAGAATAAAACCACCTCAGGATTTCAACAAATAAAGTCGTATAATGTGACTACGCTACATCGTGAGACACAAACAATCGCAACAACACCAATTCAAAGAAAAGTCAAATTGGACTCCACGAACAACAAAACAACAAAAACTTGAAAGCTATCTGAAGCTTCTAAACTCGCACTTCTAGAGATACCCTTTCAAACAAGGAAACAAACATGTCGCGTGCCAAAAGAATCGCGATAAACCAGCTTGCAAACAATGGACAAATTTTGGGAAAATAACCCTTCGACAAGGGTCGGTTTTTCGTTATTGTCAACACAAACGATTACGTACTCGAATGCGAAAGGCAATTACGTAACACTCAGTATTATACACACAAGCCAGAACAAACAGTAAACAAAGTAAACGAACTATTAATTAAAATGTACGAGAACAAGCACATCAACCAGGATACTTGTAAGTATCTTGATCCAATAAACATAAAATCCGTACCCCGCAGTGGTACTTATTGCCTAAAAATTCACAAACCTCCGCAAAAATCTAAAAGACACACCAGTCAAAACAAAATTTACCGAAGTAAAGAAATATAGAACAAACAAACCGAACCACCAAACGGACTCACAACGTGACCAAAATTAATATACTTGCCTCGCTAATCGGAAAGCAAGACCACTAAAATGCATTAAAATAAATTTTCACAAACACAAACTAAGGAAAGAATCTACACTGCGACTGATGAGAAACCACACTCGGGTTTCGAAACGCAAGCATCAAAGGGCGACTCTATCAACTTTTGTAACAACATAGGTCCGGCTGCGTCTCGCCATAAGCTTTCCCCACACAAACAAAACATTACCGTACACACTAATCCAAACTTCTCTACAAATATCCAAAGCGAAACAAACATTTCATTAACACACACAATCGAATAAGAATGTAGGAACACATTTTCGAAACGAATCAAACACAAACTCGACACAAAAACATTTAGGATAGTTAAGTGGGGAGCCTCTTTCAATTTTTTTACATCTCGCTATACTGTCTATGATTCTAAAAATAAAGTCATCTGCCACTTTTTCTGTATACGCGGTTTGGCAAAACTCATCTCTTCAATCGAAAGTCGGGCGATTTCATGGTTCTTTGGGGCACTTAAGTGTACGTCGAGCTTAAGGAATGTAGTTACATTCGCGATGTTTTATTCGAAAATTATTTATTCCTTCAAGGGCAAATGCACATTATTTATGCTGTTTGGAATACTGGCCGCTCATAAACAGACAATAAACTCAATATATGTGCATCTTTACTTATATTGTCAAAGTACCACCGACACCCACAAAAAACCAAATGGTTCAGTCCAGGTATTTGCAACTCTGCCATCCGACTGGTCAACAGGAAATCAACCATAGGTGTCTTTTGGCACGCGTATACGCCAGTCACCTAGGCGACGGTAATCTGCACCACTTATCACCATCGGGAAGGTACTCCTCCCCATATACCACTGGTGATCCCACCCTCAAGGCACTGCGTCATTCGACCAAGCATTGTTATTGTAATTTCCTGCATAAAATTAACAGCGAGGTCAACCGGTCAAACTCTCTCGGCATTTTCTCTCATGTAATTCTGGGAACGATTTGAACACACTACATAGCAACCCGGGCGTTCTCTTTGGTTTGGTTTATTTGACAAACTATTCAGTACAAAGACAAACAGAAAATACAGAAAGGCCTCAAGTAGTAAAATGGAACATGTCGGTAAACCGGGTAAAAATTATGGTACATCACCTATTATATCGGTGTCATAATTCTAAAAATTCCTAAAACGTACAGTTTGTGTGAGTTTGTCGCTTTTTATGGCTGAAGCTGCTCTGTACCTGAATAATACGACAGACTTTGTTTAATAATGTTTGTGGCCATTGAACGGAAATTAAAATCCCTGCTTCTAAATAGCATATGCTTGTTATATCTCGCACACCGGCAAAAATATTCTACCGCTGCACCATTCTCTAGCAATATCAAGTGTGACTTATGTTTGTTTAGCATTCGCTAGTTTATCTAGAAAATGCTGCCGTAAAGGCCAGAATTGTGATAAGGAAGCAAATCTCAAACACTGAAAATATCCATCGAAAATGTTATCATTTTAAGTTACATGGTGCTTCTTAATAATTTACTCGTCAGATGCGTGTGTGACTAACTTTGTATGCTCAATGTAAAGCTTTCTAACACCATTGTTTTTTCTGCGCCTCTTGCGATGGCAAACAAATTGGCCGAAATTTTCTCTGGCGTTGTGCAGAGAGAACATCAGTCAAGTCTCCTGAAAAACATTAGTCAGTGTCGCCTGTTACAGTGGGGTGTTGGTTCTAAATCGATAACAATGTAAAAATCAGTGACAGTATCTATAGAAAATTATTCATAGTCAAATTGGCACACTGGTAAGATGTGGATAGCTTTGTTTTGTCGCAGAGACTTTACAGAAACGGAACAGCTGCATTCAAACTTTCGCAACGACAGGGCATATTGATACAGACAAGTAGGTTCCTGCAAGGGGGGAGTGTTGTTTACCGATTGTCTGGTAGGTGCTACAAATTTTCAGCAGAAACTTGAAAAATGCAAATTGTAAAAACTGTGCACATTAAACCATTATCAATAGTGAAATTCATTAACGTTTCTGAAACAAAATGACATTTAGCAATCTCAGTTATGTCTTACGTGGTTCGTTTTCGTTAGTTTGGTTTTGCATTATTATTCTGCGTTGATCCATTTTCATCGTCATGTCATCAGTATTTTTTCATCAAATTTACTATAGACGATCTGCATCTCCTCATGAATGATCATCATCGTCTTATATCATTTTCCCAATCACTGTCGATTATAAATATTACAAAGGGTTTGATTCAAAGAGGTATTGAGAAAACTGGCAAATGCGGCCATTTTGATAATCAAGTCTTGTTTCAAAAAGGAAATTCAATAACCATGGTCAAGTGATGTCGTCGCTCTGGAATTACTATTTGCCTGGAATGATATTTATCACTTTAAAGTTTTGCATCTAGCATTCGATAGCTAGTTTCATCATCATCATCATCATCATCATCATCATCATCATTATCATCATCGTCATCATCATCATCATCATCATCATCATTATCATCATCTTCACCTTCACTACCATTACCGACATAGCTATTCAACACCATTCGTCCTCGTCGTAATTACTGTAGCAGTCGTGATTTCCTCTTAATTTTCACCGCATTGACGATATACCACTCTTATCATCAGTTTTGCTATAATTATCACTATCCACATCATTGCCTTTGTATTTTTGATTTCATAAAACACCGCAACATTAAGGGACGACATAGGTTGCTCGCAGATGTTAAACAACTCATTGTATTAGCATCATTAAAAATATAAATGAATAATTTTGTTTTTCCAAAGCATTTCTAATTACCTGATACAAATATGAACTACGCCATCGTTCTGCTGTGCATCCTTCTTCCAATCGAGGTTGGTGGAAGAAATGGAGCTTTTCACTCCTCCTCATGGGTATGCAGCTTTGTAAATGTAAAGGTATACGACTTCGCCGTATGGAACATATTTATAACACAAGGTGCTCCCTGCTTTGATGAACTGATGGAGATACCTAAACTCCTGGAAAATAAAACTCCAGGGAAGACGTTTACTGCTTACCAAGACATTGGTTCATTCATTGGTGACACAAGTACCTTCCGACTTCTGGCCGTGGTAGAGGAAAAAGTTGACACGATCGATTTGGTAAACAACTTATAGTATCCCATGTACCTTTTCTACTTATTCTGAATACGACTATGGCCGCATGTGTCTCTTTCATCCTCTATCATAGTCTACATCACTGTCTGAGTATGTATGCATGTATGTATGTATGTATGTATGTATGTATGTATGTATGTATGTATGTATGTATGTATGTATGTATGTATGTAAGTATGTATGTATGTATGCATGCATGCATGCATGCATGCATGCATGCATGCATGTATGTATGTATGTATGTATGTATGTATGTATGTATGTATGTATGTATGTATGTATGTATGCTTTATCCATCTATCAATGTATAAGTTTTCATCTATTTTTTTTCTAATTTTCTCTTTGAACTTAGACAGAAAACTCGATGGTTTCTTTTTGTTCACTCAATTACAGGGTCCAATTTTGCTTGATGAATTAACCGATGAATGTTTAAAATGCACAGCGAACTTCTACAAAGGTGACATTTTTGAGGTGATCTGTAACGGAACTGTGGTAAGTACATGCACATGATATTTTACCAGTCAATCCAACTTCCTTCTTGCCTGCTCGTCAAATTGCAGATGACATGTGTTCCTAGAATAGTCAGGTTGATTTTGCAAAGTACACTATACAAATACAACCATTTTCAGTATTAGATAGCGAAGCTACCGCAGTGAACTGCAATAAAACTGTTCACACCAATTAGTTTCAGCTGTAGCCGTGGCCAGTTTGGTGTTGAACAAGGCTACTTGATACAGACAAAAAGTCTGTTTGTACAAAGGCACAACTAGCTCTGTCTGAGGCTCGGGTTGTAAATGAGAGTTTATGATTGACACCCTGTGTTCAAGATTAGGATACAATATAACATTACCATGCACTGGTCCATGTACAAATCTTGTTAATTTCAACTTCCCCGGACAAACTGTCTGCATGGGGCATACAATGTTGTCGACTTTGCCAGCTGGCTACAGCTGAAACAAATTAGTGTGAGCAGTTTTATTGCAGTTCACTGCAGTGGCTTCGCTATCTAATACTGAAAATGGTTGTAGTGTTCTGGCGTATGTTTCCTCAAACAGCTACTGCAACACTCCAGTTCAGACCTGACCATATTTTAGTCGTATTATACTTTTGTACAACCAAAGCACATTTGGAAAAATTCAAAACGATGTCCCACTTCTTGATTGAATGCGCTAGGACTTACAGCATCTTACGTTGAGATTGTCGTAAGGCCATTCCTAGTTTATTAACCGCTGTTATAGCTGACAAGATTTTAAAACTCACAACACAGCACCAGTTTGTACAGTGTAGTAGATCAGCTAAACCTGTGTCAACCAACTCAACCCCTTTCATTTGCCTCATATACTCACAAAGGGGAATGATCTAAATTAAGCCATCCAGCCATGAACATCAAATCCATCAACATTCGTACAACTATTCATAAATTTTAACAACGCCTATCAATTACTACTACTGGAGGCTCAATTGTTCATGCAGTTGGAGACCAAATGTTGGAATTGATTTCTCTCCTGTAGAGATTACGCTCAAATAGCAGACACACTCCGTCTCAGTGTCTGTCTACAGACTTTTATTTATTTATTTATTTATTTATTTATTTATTTATTTATTTATTTATTTATTTATTTATTTATTATTTGTTTGTTTGTTTGTTTGTTTGTTTGTTTGTTTATGAACCAAAACGTTGCCCTAGCTACAGGTTCACTTCGTAAAGAAATGAGAAACGTGATAAAAATGAAAAACAAGAACGTATAACCATGACAAAAATTGATAATGAAACCAAAATATAAGCTAAGACAAGAAACAACAACAGATAACATCATGTATAAATCATTAATTGGCTGATGAATATTGCGTCTAAAAGTGATAAAATTACCAATAATGCTAAATTTTGTTCATTAAAAACAGTATTTATAATGTTTTGGCTCCGTGATAAAAAAGAACATTTTAGATAGTCGTGTGGTAAGATGCTGGTCTTAAAATAAGTGTATGACGCATAGTTGGGAGGAGGGGGTATGAAATTAGTCTGTGCAAGTGAATTATATATATGTTGTAACAATTTGCGCTTATAACTCTTCTGCATTTCCTTTGCACCGAACTTCCTACATATATTTATCACAGTGTCATAATACTCGACAGTACTGGACGCTTATATGAGGAGTTTTATTACTTATACAGCTGTGTATATTGACCAATATTGGTGGAGGGACTTTTAATTAGAAAAATAAGTGTATGACGCATAGTTGGGAGGAGGGGGTATGAAATTAGTCTGTGCAAGTGAATTATATATGTTGTAACAATTTGCACTTATAACTCTTCTGCATTTCCTTTGCACCGAACTTCCTACATATATTTATCACAGTGTAAAAATACTCGACAGTACTGGACGCTTATATGAGGAGTTTTATTACTTATACAGCTGTGTATATTGACCAATATTGATTGAGGGACTCTGCTAGGCTATAGCCATCAAGCATCAAACCAGATATAGGGCAGGGCACGTATCTAGGTACAACAAACCAGGCGGGGTGGGCTAATTATCGAATATCAGCACATATTGTTATAAAATAGGAAATTATTTATCATCGACTTGTTGAAAAGAGATATGAAGATTTTAATACGAATTCTTTAATTGTGTCAACATCGGAAAGTTGTTTGATGCCTATAGCCTAGCAGAGGCTGTCTCTAAGCACCGTTCATTGGGTACCTGTAATCGCGATGCATTATGGGTAACCCGATGCAATCGATGGTGGGTAACCCAAATATGAAAGCTCAAATTCCGACTAATAATGAATTGACCTAAGAAGTCGAGCAAAACCAGGAGTTCAAGAGGGCGCATTGCTCTGGAACTGATAATTGTGAAATCTGTTTGACAGCATTGTGCTAACGTTTCACGATTTCCATTTAGTCCTTTTAAAGTAACATTTTTTTATATCACACATTTCTTCAAGTATGCTTTGAATGATTTGAAGCAATTGACAGATCTTTATCAGGTCAAATAGGTTCCTCTTTGAAATATGTTATTACTTTTTTAAACAATTGCAAACTTTCTAACTTGATTAAATAACATTTTAAAAAACTAAACAATTCGACTATTGCCACCTTGGTCTTCTGCTACGAAAGCTGGAATGAAAAAATCTAAAAGATTGTAGTTTGTCGCGTCCGCCGATTTTAGTCAGTAACTTTTTACCTGTCATGTGTTTTTTAATCACTCAGGAATGCCCGGCCCGTTTGACTGGTGGGCTGCATTGGGGTAAACCAAAATGCTCGACAGTAACATACTCAAGTCCTGTTGTGTACTGCTCCTACCAGAAACGTGGAGATACGGAATAATATTATATAGGGCTCAGCCCTTGGTGTCGCGCCAGGGGTTATTAAAGATTGGCAATGTTATGTGTATTGATTCATGATAAACTGTAATTGTTACTTCATAAACGTTTATATGACAACTACCGGTATGCCCAGTTTCCCTCTGATGAAAGCAGTTCACGTACGTACACGACGTCAAACCCTGCAGCAGGGCAGGTGTAGATTTTCTGTAGCGTGTAAAGATTTTGGACAAAAATTGGCAATTTTTACAATGATAACAGCCTATTGCGTTAAACAAGGGACGTATTATGCAATCATTGTCGTTGCAATGGTACCCGCACTGCCCACCTTCCACTTGCAAGCTGAAAACTATAGCGTTCCGTCTAAAAACTGGCAATTTTTGAATCTAATTATTGACACAGGAGGCGCTCTTCTATAATTCAATCCCAGCATTCTTTGCGTATGCCGGCGTTCATATGCACGACAGTTTTCTCCCTTTATCTATATTAACGATATTTTGTATCAGCGACAAGGTGCATAATAACATTTACTGGCTAATAAAAGAGGTATATTTTATAAAAGGCATGTTATATAATAGTAATTTGTTTCGTATTTGTTTATTTACGAGTACTCAAAAAAAAAAACATGGCGGCGCGCACGAAAGAAGGGTACACTTCCGGTTACTCGCATAGTATATTATAAATAAGCGCATGCGTAGTCAGTAAGCCGCTGGCGCGACTATTACTATTGCAAAGAGTATCTCCCTGAGGTCCATATCGTACCGTAGATTGAGTAACACTTACTGCTTTGACATTTGCCGAGTGTGCATTGTTATCTTAGAATATAATTTCCAATATTCCCAAGTGATGTGTAATGAATGAATTTGATTATATTGGCAATAAAATGAAATTTGTTAGTGGCAAATGTCGATGTTCCTAATTGCTTTTGAAGATCGCTGATGTGTATGCATTAAAATTACAATACGGCACTCTCAAACTCTGTTCTTTGCATAGGTTCTAATTTCTCCCATGCATTAGTTTGCTTGAACGGTCTTGATAAGCAAGCCACAAAGTGAAAATCTTGCTCGCTGAGCTAGGTAAGAGATGACCTAAACGTTAAGTCTGGAACGAATGGAGCACACCAAATAGAAAACAGGAGGCGTGCTGGTGTAGTGTCTAACAAACATGAAATGAATGCTAGGATTTTGAAACTTGATAAATCATACAGAAGAGGTGCATACGATGATCCTGTTGTAAAATTCAAATGCCGGAATTTAATGTCGACGTCTACATTGCTGGAATAATTCGGGCACTGTCGTACCAAAATATTCCCGGTAATGCCTGAGTACTGTGACCACATATGAGGTACATTCATTTCGCTGATAGAGCTCTTGGATTATCAGTGTTAAATGATTGCCAAACAGTAATAATGATGTAAAATGTACACAATATATCAAATGTTAAAACTTTGCGTTTCCCTGTCAATCTTCATGGCTATTAAGATTGTTACACAGACTAAAGCCGACATCTGAATGTTAACAGAGTGGGTCCCTACTTCAACACAGGTGCGGGCTAGTTTGCTATATAGGGAATATTATTAAGGGAAAACTTTCCCTTGGAAGACTGAAAATTTGTTCATTGACGCGAATGCTGGAGAGATTTCACCAACGCCTGTGTGAGCATATGGCTGTAAATCCAGATGATAACTAGTTTATTGTCTGCAGAAAGTGGATTCCCAAATGGCTTACATGTTCTTTACGCCACTATACATTCCAGTCCTTCCAATGAACGTTTTGGGAGAACAAGTAGGTAAGCTTATTCGTGCAATAATAATAATTAATATAAGTATCATATAGAAATAATAATACCTTAAATTTCCGTGAACATTTCACCATAAGGGTATTTTGGGTCGAAAAGACCAAATATGATATCGATTTCACTGCCCCATGTTTCCATGGCAACAATTTTAGGGTTGAAAATTTCAGTTTTTCTGTATTAAAAATACAATTTGTTGCATCCCATATAAAATGGATAAACAAAGAAAGGACATGACACAGAAAATAAACTTGCCACAACAGCTAAAAAACGAGTCAAAAGTCAAACTAGGTTAAAAAGTACATCGACTTTCTATATATCGTGTTAAGCTAGAATAGACAAATGCATCCAATCTTCGAACTGTGGCTAACACGCTATTGTCACTATTTTCTAATCTGTCTGAGAATTTAAACAAAACCTTATGTCGCAGAGCTTGAATTGATGGAATAGAATTTTCAACAAACATTGCACTTGCACTACAATCACGAGGCAAACTCATGAGAATACGAAACGCATTGTTGTAAGACACTCTGAGGTTGTTCATACACTGACGACTGAAATTCCACCATAATTGTGAACAATACATGTTGGTACAGTATGTACGGAAAAGAGTCACCTTGACAGCATTATTACAACTATGAAATTTACGTAATAGTGAATTCGCATAACCATAAAATTTATGTGTCTGTATCTTAATGTCATAGTCATCACACAAATTATCAGAGAATACATATCCCAGGTAAGTATGTTTTTAAACGGTATTCAGTTTCTTGGCGCTCAAATAGACAGATGGAACCAGGTAAACAGAAAGCCGAAATGAACTAGGAATAAAGTACATGCATTCTGACTTTTTCGGGTGATATACAATGTCATGTTCCACTCCATAATTTTCACAAATTGAAACTAGTGTACGCAAACCTGCAATTGATGGACTTATTAAAGCAGTGTCATCTGCATACATGAAGTGGTTTATCATCAAACCGTCTACATTGCAACCATTGTTACATCTACGTAAGCGAATGCCAAGGTCATCCATGTAAGCATTGAAAAATATCGGTGACAGGATACCTCCTTTGCAAGCACTGGTTTTAACAAATTTATGTTTCTCGTAATTACGAGCTTGTTATTCTCGTAATTACAAGTTTCAATTTTTGTAATTAAAAGGTTTTATCAATTACGAGTTATTTTATTCTCGTCATGAAGAGTATTAGTTTTTGAATCGCGAGTTTTAATACAGGTTAAAATTCTCATTGTTACGGTACTTTTAGTTCTCGTAATTATTAGTTTTTAATCTTCGTAATAATGAGTTTTTAATTCTCATAATCATATGTCTTCATTGTCCTTATCTAATTTAACGGCGTGTCGAAATCGCCACTTTTCATTGTTTTTTTGCCATTATCTACCTTATTACAAGACTTTGGTCAGACTGGCGGCATGGCACGGCATGGCCATTAATATGAGAATGTTGCAATAGAGTTGAGGAAGTATTTTCTATCATAGACACAAAACCTCCAGCAATGTTTCTGAGTTTGCCAAGTAAACAGCAATCTGTACAATAAACAGTACGAAGTTCTGCAATACCGTGTTTGAAATGAATACATTTATTCACAACATGAAGATCATTTGTAAAATTAAATTGACGTATAATTCAGAGTTACAAATAATACAAATAGGAAGTAACAGTCAAAACAGATTGCAAATGTCATTTGCATTCATGCTTTTATTGAATTATGTCAGCCTATCACCATACATTTCAATATTATTTCCTACATACTCATAATCCATACTCTGAATCACTCTCGGGTCATTCTGAAACTGTTTTGTAATGTTTGTATTGTACTGTACTGTACTTTATTTATTGAATTGTATTGTGTATTTTTTAGGGTGTGGATCGTATTTTGCAAAGCAGCTTTTGACTGTGATGCCTTCGCTAGGTATTTGGGTGTCGTAAATTGTGAGTTCGAATCCGATCAAAAATCTACTGAACATATATTAGTCGTATAATTGTCTGTGTGTGTTTGCATCAAGTCGTAAAACAACACTACTGTAAACCAAGTCAAAATTATGGTATGTCTGTTGTTATATTGATGTAACTAACCTACAAATTCCTGAAATAGACATTTTGCTGTTCTACCTGAATAGTGCTACTGACCCTGTTTAATGATGGCCCCTGGGATAGGAACCAAAAATACAACATGAGTTTGTTCTGTTTTGTTCTGTTATTATCGCTGAAAACTGTGACAAACATTCATATTCTATTTCATTGAAATAGAATATGCATGTTTGTCACAGTTTTCAGCGATCTGTACACTCTCAAACCAATAAAAGATATTCTACCACTGCACTGTTCACTAGCACAATGCAGTAAGACATTGTCGCGTTCAGTATTAGCCAGCTTACCCAGAAATTACTGCATTAACTCGCAGAACAAAGACCGGAATTGTGGCATGAAAGCCTACAATAGCAGTTTTCAACAAACTCAGACCTAGCTGTGATGTAACGCAGTGCAAGTAGTTCCGCTCTTTCAAGGACACGAATGTCAATTACACTTGGTACGCGAAAATCCCATTAAAAGCAGATTTAGAGGCAGTGACTCTTTCTCTTGTGCCTATTGCGTCTATTTTCGTTCGGTGTTGGTCTCTTAGATGACTAATTGCGAACGAAAACAGCAAACGTTGCACATGAGCTGATTCTAATGGACATGAATAAGTGCGAATTGTACTTGTTAAAGTTTAATCTATGTTTGTTTGAATTAAATTGCATGCTAAATATTAAAGAAGAATTGCAATTCCATAGTTTTCTCTTCGCCTATAACGACTGTAAATCTGTGACTAATGTCGAAGCTTTCACTGGAGTTAAACGGAAAATACATACTTTTATCAAACCTTGTCGCATACGTCAAGTGTACCCAGTGAAGGCCCAGCCAACACTCCGCAAGTTTGTGTATCGCAATGAATAAAGTTATCGTCGTTACCTTTTTTTTTCTACGCAAGAGACTTTTTTGATGATGTCATATTTTCACGAGATATAGTAGTTTTCATGATTAATTGCCGAATATCCAAACTGGCAATATTCTAGGTCTTTATTCGGTTTCTTTTATTTTGATCAATGATGCCTAAAAAAAACAACAAAAAGGGGCAACAAAAGGGGGCAACAAAAACACTAATTTAGAGAAAGATTGCGACAGGCATATTGAAAACGAATCCACTTTTTTATCTTCTCTTCATCATAATTTTGCACTACTTGGATTAACTTCCGTTGTTCATGTAGCTGCCAGATATAGAATTCACCAAAGAATCCATAAACATTTAGCATTGTGAAATGAAGAAGCGAAAAAAAACAGGAAAAAAGCAAAAGAGGGGAGACTACAGTGCATTTCACCTAGGTACCACAACTCAGCGTACGAGACGGACACAATCCACGTACAACACAAACGATAAGCTTGGGTATCACGACACATTTGAAAGTCACCGACTCATTGATTAATTACAGTAAACCAGCATGGGACAGCCGTTCTATCTAGACTGAGAGATACATTTGATCTACAATGTGTGGCTTTTTAGTTAGTTTCTGTTGAGAATACCTTCACCTCTTGAACTCTTAGCTGAAATTGTACAAGAAAGAGTTACATTGTAGATCAAGTCTGGTCAACTGTTTATCTCTCAGTCTAGACAGCGGCTGCCCCATGCTGGTTTACTGTAATAAATCGACGAGTCGGTGGCTTTGAAATGTGTCCGTGATACCCAAGCTAATCGTGTGTTTCGTACGTGGATTGTGTCCGTCTCATACGCTGAGTTGCGGTACCTAGGTGAAAAGCACTGTAGGTGACGTTTCATCGTAATCTGAGTCGATGGCCATTTTTTTAACACTTCATTGTAAAACGCTTTTTCAAGACTTCTGCATAACAATGTACATTTTTTAAAACTAATCACTTCAGCACACCAGTTATTCATTCGATGTGTTCGAGTTTTTATTAAATAGTCCATCTAATTTTCCACAATATTTGAAATGTAACATTACATACATCCTTGCCTGAGTTGCATTGATATATTGTTATGGAGCTGAAGTACAATGTCTGCCCCGAAACAATCTTAAGTAAAGTTATTTATTTGTCACATTTCATTATCTCCTTTAACATTCCATGAACTTATATGAAGTGGCATGGTACCAACTGGTAAAGAGTTGAATTCTAATGCCCACTTTGAATGAGGAAGTACTTCAAAACAAAATCAAAACAAACAAATAAGACAAGGGGTGACAAATAAGTATAAATATGTCAGCGTTACCGTGTTTTCACTTGTATTTGATATCAGTTACAGAACAACCATTAGATATTCGATTATACTTAAGCTACGAGTAAAAAAGTTTACAATCGTCATTATAAAAGCGTCAATTTATGCAAATGTTCATGCAAAAAACACGCATGCAAAGGGGGAGAGAGGGTTTAGCTGTATTTCGATTACCGTTCGCAAAAATTGCACTACTAGTTTAATATCACAACATCCTGTTACACGTTTTTATGTATGGCAAATTATCCCGCTATATTGTTTGGTGTGTACCAGGCCAGTGTGGCACCGGCGCTACACCAGCATGAGGTTTAGCGTACGAATAAAATAACGTCACAATCATTTTTGATACACGGTTTCAATACATGGCATTCTGTTGGTTGCGTCATTGTCGAGTTTGCGCTGAACAAAGAAAGGTAAGTGTCAGCATATTTCACCATAGGAAAAAATTGCGAGACTGGAGCGAGAAAGTGACGCTTTCTCGCAATCGGTGAGAATCTCTTGTCATTCTCACTGCAACTGGTGAGAATTCCAAATTCTCACCGGTGAGCAATGAGAAATGCTTTTCTTGGTGAGATAATAGATTCTCACCAGCGAGAATGGAAATTCACACCAAGCACTGTGAGAATGGTAATTTTTACGGTAAGAATCAACCAGACTCATTGTTCACTGGTGAGAATTAGCCAGATTGATTCACACCAGTGAACAGCAAGTCAAGCTGATTCTCATCAATGAATGGTGAGTCTGGTTGATTCTCACTGTAAAAATTACCATTCTCACCGTGCTTGACGAGAATTTCCATTCTCACCGGTGAGAATGTATTATCTCATTTAGGAGTTGATTTCTGACTCATCACCGATGAGAATTCAAAAATTCTCACCAGTAGAAGTGAGAATGATAAGAGATTCTCACCAATTGCGAGAAAGCGTCACTTTCTCGCAATTGGTGTTTAGGTATTCCACTCATTCTACCGGTGACTAATCTTCCTAATCTAGAGCCCAATAGGTATAAGCCAGGATGAACCTGGTTTTTGTATCCGGATCATATCTTAGTAGTAGTCATTTCCCATGAGCATCTCGTTGGTAGAAGTTTCAACGCCATTTGGAAGAGAGTCGGCAAATAAAATATCATCACATAGTGACTCCCAGTTTTGGCAAAGCTCCGGATCAATAGACATTCTTTGGATGATTCCAGTAATTATTAATATCATATTTGCTGAGATAATAATTATAGTATTGTTTTTGTTCATGTTAAGGGCAGTCGGTCCAAAATAAAAGTAGAGAATTTCTTCAATCTTGCCAAATTTAGCTTCAGTTTTTCTGCCAGTTGCTCAGTTATGTAGGACCTATAACTGCTGGAGTCTTGTAGTAAACGAACAGAGTCAGCCAAATAAAAATCAGGATCTGAATTCTTATCGTAGCGTCTAGTTGTCTTGAGTTCCACAATCTCTTGAAATCTTCAAGTAATGGAGGTAGGAGGTCTTCACATCGTCTTCAGCAGTCCTTCTTTACCGGATTTCGGCACCAGATTGTGGCAGATCACAATTTATTTAGAAACGTCAATTGCAGAATTCAAAGTTAAAGTACATTCATGATGTTTAAACAACAACACGAAGAACTTTATTGCAAAAGAAATATCTCAAAAATATATCAAGTAAACAGAAACTTTAGTTAGGGTTGTAACACAACATATTTAGAGTTCTTAGTTTAAATGTTCAAAAAGTAATGCAACTGAAAGCATACAAATCTAATGCAGGCAACCATATCGATATTGCTTGTTGCATTTGAACGTACGCTGACTTCTCTTACAGAATATTGTACCGACTTTGGCAACTGCAGTATTGAATGATTTATCCTCCAGAATTGAGGTAAAAAGAAACTACGGAAACGGTCTCTTCTGCTTCATATCTTGATATTTTCCTTGAATTTGACTCTGATGGTCACCTTTCTACTAGGCTGTATGACAAGAGAAATGATTTCAATTTTAGTATCATCGATTTCCCACACCTCATCAGTAATATTCCACTGTCACCAGCTTACGGGGTATACATTTCTCATCTTATTCGATATGCTAGAGCATGCAGTTCAGATGGTAATTTTGTAGAGAGACATAGCAACCTCTCTTACAAAGTTGTTAAATCAACGTTTTACCAGAAAAAGACTTGTCTCTACGTTCAACGCTCTCTTGGCAGGTATCACAAGCTGCTGGATAAATGATCGCTGATGGCATCAGTGACATTGGACCTTAGTTGATGACCACTACCTATTTGACTTACAGATTGATATATGGCGGGTGCCACATGTGGGGCAGGATACGCTTACTATTTTCGAAACAGCTGAAATCACTTCTTGGGCTTTTGGCCAGAGGTCCAAATATCTTTCTTACATGACTTTGACTTTGTTGTATGTTCTTGAGCTTTAAATTCTGTTCTGTGCTGTTTTGCATCTATGTAATTGACAGTGTATTGCGAATCTTGACCTTGTGTTATAGGATTATATGGATGGGTATGACTGCGATTATTGTCCCAAATTTGCAAGATGTTCCTAGATTATTGATCTTAATCAATGAGTTATCATTTCCCGAAAAGAAATTGAGGAAATCTTTTAAACTTTCAGATGGACTTTCGAGGGATTACTGCCTTGCATTGTTCTGATTGTGTCATTTGGTTTAGAGACCAAGGCAAGCCTATACTGCGAATTGGCACTTGTGTTGAAAAATGATATATCGGTGGACATGTCACAAAAGGTTGCCATCTGACCATTGCGACATCGAGTGAAATATTGGGCAAAAATTATAACAAGTACGTGTTACAATGAACGGAAGACGTATGTCACTAACCCTAACAAAGTACCATTCTTGCAAACATTGTATTGTCGTAGTGCGATAGTTTACAGAAATTTTGACTGAAAGAATTTTGCGGCAAGGCTGACGAAAACTTAGCTTACACTGAGCAATGTTCACTAACTAATCTAAGGGAATTCAATTTGTATTATGGAGGGGACTCTTAGGAAACTCATTTTGTTTCGTAAAGATAATTGAACCTAATTTCTTCTTCTATCAATATTGTTCAGGTGCAACTGATTTACTACTGTAAAAAATTAATGTGTTGCTTTCATGTGAATGAGGTGCACAAATCTTTGGAAAATTAGTTTAAAAGGAGTAAAACGTTAATGACCACCAGCGAAGGTTTATTCCGATATCTCTGAAAGGCTTCTCTGTAACATATCCATTCCTACAAATGCTTAAGGTTGTAAGAGTGTACATTGCAGTGATAAATCACATGTTGAAAGTATTTCAAAGTTCTATAATTACGTTATTGACAGTCTGTATTCCGCAAGTAAAAACGTAATTCCCAATGCGCATAAGAGTAACAATAATGAGGTGCCAGGTTGGAATGATCACTTGAAATAAATCCACTCTATTGCTCTCGATGCTTTCACTTTGTGGCGTGATTGTGGAAAACCTAGAAGAGGTCCATTTTTTGAATTCAAACGTAGAACTCAAGTTTGCGAGTTTGTCGACGTAATGAAAACCAAATTAAAGCCGATGCTGCGGCTTAGAGTCTTCACTCTGGTAACAGTGGTAATTTTTGGCGTTCTGTTCATAAAATAAATGCAAAGGTTTCGTCCAAGCCATAAGTGGCTGTAGTGGCGATGCAAATTGCAGAAATGTGGCGTGAGTATTACAGTAATCTTGTTAATGTTGTCCATACTAAAAGTGACCAGAATTTCGTTATAGACATGATTGATAACTGCGAAGGTGATGTGGATTTTACCCGGTGATGTGGATTTTACCCAATGATGTTAGAAATGCAATAACTAATCTACAAACAGGTAAATCTGCTGGCCAATACTCACTTTTTGCACAGCATTTTGTGTACGCCAGTGACAAAGTGCCAGTTTTGCTTAGCATGTGTTTCACTTCGATACTTGTTCATGCTGTTTGTCCTAATAGACTTTCTGATACCATCTTAGTCCCCATTGTTAAAGATAAGAATAAGAATACAAATGACACAAATAACTACCGGCCTATTGCATTATCGACTGTTGCATTGAAAATTATGGAATTAGTTTTAATGTACAGAATTGAATCCTTTCTTGAAACTTCACATTACCAATTTGAATTTATAAGGCAACGTGACATGCGCATTTTCATTCTGAAAGAACTAATTCACGATTATAGGAAACATGGTGGCAACGTAATTGTAACTCTCATGGATACCTCCAAAGCACTTGATGATCGTAATAATCACTGGACAGTGTTTAAAAAGCTGATTTTTCGTAAAGTGCTTATTTTCATTGTCAGGTTTATCTTTGTTTGGTATAGGTCTCAATGTATTTTTATCCGTTGGGCTGTTGCATTTCAGAGGATTTCAAGGTGAAAAATGGCGTTAAGCAGGGTGGAATATTGTCACCCAAACTATTTAATATTTATATTGATGATTTAAGGTATAGGCTTGAAACTTCACGAACAGGTTGTACTATTGGTGGCATGTTCATCAATCACCTTTTTTATGCTGGCGATATCTGTCTGATAAGTCCCTTCGTTAAAGGGATATAGAAATTAGTCATCATTTGTATATATTATAGTAACACCATGACATTGTGTTCAATACGAAAAAGACCGAATGTTTGTGTGCAACGCCAGATAGATCTAAAGTTAAGTACATTCCCACTGTTTACCTCAATGGTGTCAAAATTGTGTTTCTCGAAAGAAAGAAATATCTTGGGGTTTTGTTAACACATAACTTTAGAGACGATAGCGATATTGAGCGACTAAGGAGAGCATTCTATGTCTCAGCAAATATGCTGCAAAGGAAATTTTCCTTGTGCTCTTTCTCAAGTGAAATGTAGAATTTTTAAAGTGTATTGCTCTCAATTGTACGGTGGCCAACTCTGGTTCAAATATTCTGCTGATGCCATGAGAAAACTGAAAGTTGCCTACAACAATGCCGCCCGTATTTTCTGGGGTCATGAGAGACGAAGTAGTGCCAGCTCTATGTTTGTCACAAATGGGGTGTGCAACGTTGATGCTCTTCTTAGAAAACAAATGTATGGTTTTATAGACCATTTATCACGCAGTGGAAATACGAGTGTTCGCAAAGTTTATGATGACATGTATTTCATTTCTTATCTCCGCAAAATGTGGATAAAATCATTTTTCCATTGAGCGGTTGTGGTTATTTTGCATGATAACCCATCACTAAAATGTCACTTCTTCAGACTGTATTATGATATTTATTCATCTATACCTTTATTTATTGTGGTACTGAGAATTCTATGGTTATATTTAGTCCGAAATAAAGGGAATTAATAATGATAACAATAACAATAATAATAATATAATGATACCTTCTTGGCCCATGAAACAATTACGATTTATTATCTTCCAATTAAAGTATGTTGAAATCCAAAGTCTTAGTATGATACTAAATGTTTAATGTGCAATGTTACAGCTGATACATTACCCATAGTCAGGTCTTAAATGCTTTTATAAATACTGGTAAAGTTTGATATTATAAACAAACGGACTGATTTGACTAACTGAGTACCAGTCATTCCAGTAAAGTATTTTATAAACAGATCAAAAAATGAAGGAAAATACATAAATTGTGCCAGGTAACAGAACTTCGAATATTCCAATTCTGTGCGATATAAAGGAATCGAATTGTACCAGTATCGTCCGAGGTTAGGCCTATCTAAAGTAAATGACAAAGTTTACTTTCTAGATGTTCGGGCAGGCTCAAGGTTATCAATCTAGCTTGAAGCTTAAACCAGGTTTTTATCCCTTCTCCAAAATTGCCTCAATGACAGTATGATCTATTTCTCACCGCTATAACAACGGCCATTGGGTAAACTTTAACATTTAATGAACAACAATCTTACATTTTGCTTTAAAGTTTCTAGGGAGTCAACGATCTGCTAACAGTAATATGCAATGATATTGTTTTTAACATATAACGTTAATGTTTGGATGTATCTTCTTAAAGGAAATGCCCGTAATCCGAATGAAGATTTGACAATACAATCACCAATATGCTAGCAAAATACATTAATACGGTTTATTGTCTATATCTAGAATTCAAATAGAATGAAAACTTCAAACACCAAATTAGTGTGAACTACAAAATGCAATTTGATGTCAGACCATCCTATACCTTGGTTACATTTGTTGTCTGGAGTTTTGTCTTTTTTCTCTCACCAGAGAGCGCTGCAATATATATAAACAGCTGAGTAGCTATGTTGCTTATTCTACCATATGGTTGTCAGGGTGATAGTCTTTACAGTAGTAATAGTCGGTAACTCCACGTTGCTGGTAGGAGCAGTACACGACGGGACTTGAGAAGGTAATGCTCGAGTCTTCCGGTTGACCCCAATACAGCCCCTCGGTTAGACGGTCAGGACAAACCTGGATCAAAAACAGCAGAGAGCATTACACATTCAGAGTGATTGAAAGTCATGAATGTATTTTTTCATTAGTCGCTGAGTCCTGTAAAAGACAAAACCATGCAAATTTGAATCGTAAAGAAGGCGGAAGACATAAGAAAATATTGAAATCTGTACACTTCAAAATTAATCCACAAAAGTAACACAGTAACCAATTATCTACACAAGGGATACAGAATCTCTTCGGCAAACTACGCCTAAAAAGTTCTTCAAGCCATGAAGTCAAGCGAAGTGTTCTAAATTGAAGTATTCGTAATTACGCATGAATTGACAAAGCGATTTACCAGCTGTTTTTGTTTGTGGGAATATATGTCTTGAAATATACATTATCGGTGAATCTTTGCCTTGAAATACACATTATCGGTGAAGCTGGAGGTATACATTATTGTCGGTACGAGAAATGTTACAACGTTCGAGTAAATATTAAGCTATAGCAATTACGAAACCTTTCGTTCTAGATCTGCATTAAAAACAACGAATATGATATATGTCAAATCCTTAACGCTGTTAGAAATTACACACTTGTCTGCAGTACAGATACTGGACTAGTATTCGTATCATTGCCATATCAACCAATGACGATTTATGAAGAAATTGATATATGCGTGAACTTACATCAACCGGATTGCATATCACTTCAAGCATGTCTCCTTTGTAGTAGTTCAGGGTGCAGTTTAAACAATCATCATGTCCTTCTTCAGGCAATAGTTCACCCTGCAATGGAGTGGGAAATAATGGCAATGAAATTACAATTTTATATATTTTATATATGGAATTTTACTGGTTAAAGGAAACTATTTCCTTTACTCTACCCTTCTATACTGTTAAGTAGCAAATAATTTCAGCTACAGACCTAGCCCAGATAGGAACAAAGAATGTAAAGAGCAGAACAAGGGAAATGGAAAAAAAGCGAAAAGGTCTTGCACTACTACGCATCCATACACAGCGATTTTATACTGTATAGATATGAAAATCCTTCTCAGATGTGAGCAGGAAATAAGCATACGGACCAGATATAGAATTTGCCATACATTTCCCAGGCATTGAAAAAACAAGTAGCGGACAAACAAGGTACAAACAGATACAGACGAAAACGATTTCATATGGGTTCGGCAAAATATGCATAAAGATGGAGAAAAAGCATAGCGATGGCAGGTTTAGTTATCTCCGGTGATATTTTGAATAGCGTGTTTACCAAATCGATCGAGTCTACTTGATCCACTAGCACAGACATCAGACGGAAAGTATGAGTGTTTTCTATGAATGGACCAATGTCGTGGTATACATTGAATGTCTTCGCCGGTGTTTCATTTTCAACAAGGTCAGGTATCTCCATTACGTCTTTGAGACAGTCGACACCCTGTGTAACATACACGTTCCATATGGCGTCGTCGTACACCCGTACGCTTGCAAAGGTACACACCGACGAGGAAGAGTGAAACGCTCCATCCTTGGCGCCAATCTCGGCCGCAAGTAATGCGAAAATTATGACGATGATGGATTTCATTTCTGTGTTTGGAAATTAAAAGTACTGAACAAATGTGAAGAATGGAATACATATGTTTGCTTGCTTAGTTCTTACTTGGACATACACTCAGAAGGTTTTTTTCGTGGAGCATAAAGAAAGGACGATTTATATTAGATGAATTGTGTATGGGATGTGCATGAGGTTGTACGCGATCGCACAATGGAAAAATCCTAGGACTACAGATGCTTGCTTTATAACCTATAACTGATACAAATGTCTAAATAACCAGATATCAATAGCTTTTATCTCAATGTAAAGAAGCTTCGTGATATTTACAAAGCAGTACATTCAAATGATCCTTGAAGCAATAATTACTAATGAAGTAAATAGAGAGCACAAGATGAGAGCAGCCTTTAGGTAGGGAGGGTTATGTTACATTATGACACCATCACAAATCTAGGCACAATCTAAGGGACCGTCTCAGATTGTCGCAGAAGTTCAAAAAGCGAAATTTTTTCGTTTAGGGGGGGAGGGGGTTTGACCTCCATTCAATTAGTGAACTTCACTTTCGCACGTTTATTGATCACAAGTTTTCGTGTGTTTATTTTAAAGTAAAGAAAAACTGCACACTCGTGCCTACAAATTTGTAACTGTTTCCATCTCGTTTGTGCCCCAAACACAATTTACCGATAGGAACATTGTATCCTAAACATTTCATTCATCAAATTATACAAAGACAAAAAGTATCATTTTTTTAAAAATGTGCTATTTATAAGCGTCTGCTCTAACCACTAGATGTCTTTATTCTCACTTGTTATGCACCTCGTCATAGTCGTTTCAATATGATTGAACATGCCTGGGCCCCCTTGTCAAAGTTTCTCGCTTATTTACCGCCCCTACCAAGTACAAATTGCGTGTTCACAAAGACAAAGAACAGCACAAGAGATGCAAAAAGGGAAAGTAAAATAAAATGAAACTTTAATGCGATAAAATGCCCTGTTAGTACTCAAATCTGATCGATTACTTTAATTGTAATGTGGCAAGGGAAATACGTCTTTAGTAGCTATAGCAAAATGCAACATTGTACTCTCAGGCAGACATAACATTTCGCACTTTTGAAGTTTCGTTTAGGGGGAGGGGGAGGGGGTTTTGATCTAAACGAAGAAATTTCGTTTCTTGAACTTCTGCGACAATCTGAGACGGTCCCTAAGTCATTGGTCCTCATATGATGCATCTTTCAGTAGTTACAAATTGTTGTAAGAAACATCTTTCACGGCGAGAAACCTCTCACCTAAAACGTAAATGATAGGAATTACAACCGTGGCTACTTTAGTGTTGATCAAGGCTACTTGATACAGACAGAAATTCTACTTGTACAAAGGTAAAACTAGCTCTGTGTGGGCTTGTAAATGAGAGTTTACGATTGACACCCTGCGTCCAAGATTGAGATACAATGTAACATTCCCATGCACTGCTCCATGTATAAGTCTTGTTTATTTCAATTTCCCCGGAAACACTGTCTGTATGGAACACACAATTTTACTTGATACTATAGCAGTGAGCTCATAAAAGTGTGTTGCCTCAATAAACTAAGTATCAAGTAGTGGCTTTCATGAATGGAAGTGGCATCTTATGTCTCCGTTTTTAACACGGGCTACCAATCGTTAGCTCTTATTTAAAAAACCTTAGCAGGGTCTGTTTTGTCTCTATACGAGCAGAATTTCTGTCTGTATGAAGTAGGCTTGATCAACACTAAACTGGCAACGAGTGTATGTTCAGCTTAGGAAAGATCATTTATTGAATATTTATCAATATGTATACCTGGTGGAAGAGCCCAAGAAATAACGAAATGAATTATCATTTGTTGAATATTGTTTTAATAAATAGGTAATCGAATGTGGTGAAAATACCCTACGTCTCGCTGAAAACATGTTGTTGTGCTGTACACATCCCTATAAACTTAAGCAAAAGCTTGCCTTAAAATTGTACAAGCGTAGCAGTAAACGAGCCTGCGTGTTTGACAAAAAAAGCTGTTTTGTATTAATAACGATAAATCCCAGTAAAGATAGGTGTGCATCCGATGTGTTTGTGAAAGCTGTGTCAGATGACCTTGCAACAGGTGTGCCAGAGGTTTGCAGATAGTAAAGTTGCATTTTAGATCGATCAATATAAATATATCCCCGCTAAGTTTGGTGCGCAACAGCTGCTTTTGTTTTGGCAGAGTTTTACTGATTGCCGCAACAGGTCTGCGCGTGTGTGTTCGATATTAGCATGTCAACGACTTCAATTCAATTTGATATTGTATTATATATCCAAATACGTGGCATGCTAGGTGATTGGAATGGTAACTTAATGGAGCGAGAAAGCGTTAACTCTTAAAGCTGAGAAATAGACAAACAAAACAATTTCAAACATGCAAATCAATCCGACGAAGAATACTTTACCTCGGTTTGGCTTTTAGGCTGAAGACTTGAACGCAAACTTGAAAGAAGCAAATTAATATTTTAGTGTATATTACATATTAGTAGGACATGAAAAAATTTAAACATTCTCCCCAATAAAATTCCCAATAAACCCTACCAGCTCTTTCATGAAGTTTATTATGTCTTTGTGCATTATTTTAGAGCTAATATTCCAACCAATACAATAATAAAGTACAGAAAGAAAAGTTGCTTTACACAACAACAAATTAAAAGCATCTTCAATGGCGTCAAGGGTCGCAGTTTCCTGACTATATGCTATCATGCAGCTTAAACGTCCATACACTGCAGACGGTACATAGTAATTTACTTTGAATGAAACGCTAATTGAGACCCTAGTAGAGTAGTACACAAATAATACACCGGCAAATTTCGCTTTTTACTTGAATTGAATCGAATGGAATTGAATTGAATTGAATTGAAAATTTGCAGGCATACCTTCATATTCACCACGGTATATTGAGCAAGTATTTTGACTTTTATGAGCCAAACCTAAACATATCAGTAGCCAGTAATGTTTTGTAACAAGGACTTACCTGTCAATATCAGTATATGCTGGGGATGCTGAATGACCAATGTATACGTTACTGTCGCTTATATATTGGTTTTGTTAATAGATTATGTATATTATTCATATTTAGATTTATCCAATCCTGTTACTTACCGGAGAATCATTCTTCAGTCATTCGAAGTCAGGGACGGGGAGGAGCATGCATATAAAATTAAAGGGTAAACTCTGTGTACCGCATTATTATATGTAAGGAAGCTCTACAACCTGTTTTAGATCACCCTGCAGAATGCCGATTCCTTTCATTTACTATTTTTCTAACTAATGAAATTTGCATTATATAAATGAAAATTTACACATTCAAGCACACAACGGGTTTTTTTTTAATTATACCACTCTAGGTCGTGTGACCTATTGTTCTTGCAGTGCATTTATTCTCATAAACACACACGTTTTCTATGATTGTATTTATGCAGATTATATTATCGGTCACACTTTTTTATTTGTTGATAAGATATCACCACACTTTTATGAATAGACATAATTAACATATCAAAAAAGGGTGGTGATAACTTATCAATATATGAAAGAAAGGGTGGCTGATAACAAAATCTGCATGCAAGTAGAAACCACCTGAAAATTCAGAATTCCAACCATTCATACGCATATACAATGAACACAAAAAGCCACATAATTTTTGAAAGGCATATAATTGACAGACACTGTCTAAAAATGGATATTCATCTTTTTCGAGCAATATACAATGAACACAAAAAGCCATGTAATTTTTGAAAGGCATGTAACTGACAAACACTTTCTAAAAATGGATATGCATCTTTTTTTGGACCATGTTCAATGCGAATCAGAATACAACCTGCAGATTCCTTTAGACACGTAGAAATACACAGTGCAACTTGGCAGAATTGACTGAGAAAACTTTCTCCCACAACTTACATTCTTTAAGTCAAGTGTACGGCGGTGCTTGTTTTTGTCGACCCCGATACCACTGTTTTCATAATTCGGTCAATTGTATGGTGGAAATCCTTAAAAATGTGCGTATTGGTGTTCATAAAATTCAGGTCTCGCCGACAACATTCTACACTCAAATATCGCAGAATGCTACGACACAAAGCTCTCAAACTTTGCGAAGGATATAATATGTCCCATCCGCTCGACGAACTTCAACCACGAAACGACAAAGCCAGAATTGAGTTCCCTCGCTTCGATATCATACGATAATGCAGGTTCAAATGTAAACACTTCACTACTTCCACAGCCTGATTTACTGATACGTTCATTCCTCATCCGCAGGTATCGCAGACTGTAACTAACACCCCAATTAATCGTTCTCCTCGTGTTCTGCGGCACACGTAAACGTTGAATTTTACCGACATTTTCCGCGCCGACTAAAACTGCAAACCGTGATTGCTCTTGTGTTTTGGTCTGGGTGAATGCTTCCCCCTCCGCTATTTCCTCGTTGCTATCTGCTTTATCATATTGTGACACAAAACGTTCAATATCGCTGTCATAGTCGAAAATATCAGTATATTGAGCAGCGTCCATGTCTGCTCTCCAGGAGCCAAACAGAAACTGAGAAATTTAGCGAGGGCAGTGCACGTGGTGAGAACGCCATGAACAATTAATTGATTTCAGCCAATCACATTAATCTCTAAGCGTATGAAACTAAAATAAGCCAATCAGAAAATAATAGCCCATTCAGCACCACCTGAACTTGCAAGGGACGATTAGAAAAAAAGAAGTGAGCCTGTATAACAGAGCCAAATACAGTTTCCTTCCTCACAGATGCTCCTTTTAGTACTCGGTTCTAATTCACCTGTAAATGAACGGTCGTCATTCAAGTGACATTCGAAATGATCGCAAAGGCAACCATCGCAATTCTGGCCAAATTTGTGTGTTTGTCGTGGTATAAGTCGGTTATCACAACTCGTAACGGTGGGTTAACGGTTGTTATCACAACACTTTTGGTCTCATCAGTTTGTAAAAGTCACTCGGCCATAACAACCGTAAACGCACCGTTACTCGTGCGATAACCTGTACTTTTAGAGGCTTGTGTCATCATGATCATCATCGTCGTCGTCGTTGTCGTCATCACCATCATAATCATTATTGTCCATGCCACCATCATCATTATAATCAACATCATCACCATCGACGTAATTGTCATCCTCGCCATAGTCGCCGTCCTCGGTAAAATCTTCACCAGTACCAACAACGCCATCATATCTATAATTGGTGTTATCTCCACGGCAACTATCAAAAGTGGCGAATGACACATTGACTTACGTCAAACTTCATATATATATATATAAAGAAATCAACCACACGCGTCAATTTAAGTGGTTGTTTATTAGCGTATAAGCGGATATTTAACAAGGATGCACATTGTAAACTTAAACTTTAAAGAACGTCAGATAGCCCTCTGCAAAGGGGGAAGGGTTCGAGTTTAAAACTTCACAGGGTGCAATTTTGCAACGGGTACAGCCAATGAGTAATGACGTCAAAATCACCGTACGCATAACACAGACACCTAGCAATAACATCGCTGACTGATTAATAAAGTTAAAATAAAACGAATTTTCACCTTCTTTGAATTACTTTCACAATTTCCGACTGCTTAGTTATTGTGTAAGGTACAGCACAGTTGGGGCCCGGAATTGTAATGAGTTGACCAAATTGTCGGAATGGATCGGAGCTAGAGTAAGTTTGATGAAGACCAATAAACATATTTATAGTTAGGTTAAGTAAGTTCATATCAACACGGCAATAATTCTTTCTCAGTCTGGGTAAAATATCATCCGTCCGGCATTTTATACATCAAATTTGTTGTCATGTATAAATGATTCTGAAAGCATATATTTACCCCTTTAAATACTGTAGTTGCCAAAGAAAAGTCAGCGTAAGCAATCGGTTTGGTGAAACTTTTTATCTTTCCAGTCTTTGCACAAACCCACACTCTTTGTGCCGACACTATAATAAACTATCTTGTGTTTGTTTCGACCACTCTTGCGGTGCGACTATATCAGTCCGCACTGTGGTTGGTTTCATCGATATCACCTAGTTATTGTCACCATTCTACAGTTTATGTATTTTTGGTGTTTGAAATTTTCAGTCGTCTATGTTTTCGAACATTGTTATCGATAGGTTTAATTTCTTTTGACACATTTCTGTCCCATATTTGCACCACCATGTCTCCGAATAAATTTGTGGCCCGGCTGTATTATGGACATCGATTAATCCAAGTTTGTAAAGTCAGGATGCAGTCGGGGTAGACACCCTGATGAATATTAGGTGTTTGGGGTATGCATTGCTATTGTTTTGCTTGTTTTTTATTTTTGTTGATCGACGTAGTGCGAACAATTTCAATCTTTTGATTTTGGATTTTTGTGTTCTGCTTCCATTATTAATGATCATGAAAAGAGTTCTTATTCTTCCTTGTCCCAGTCTCCTCGGTTCTTTCATTTCATCGTCAATCATAATAACAGCGTTATTTTATGGTTATGATCATGCAAAAAAGACATGATTGAAATCACGTTCTGTTACAAAATTTATATTAGGAGCATCAGTTGGTTACTTGGAGCCAGTAGATTAATCAACATCACCGAGTGAGTGAATTTCCTACGGAACTTCTGATTGTAAGTATTGTAACTTCATTGATTGTGATTTTCTTCAAACAGTAATTTTATAGCCAGCACCGTACATTAGCTATGGCTGTAAGCATGGACATTTTGAATTTCACGCCGATAATAACATTTGGACAGCGATAACATAGCGTTGCATTAAACATATGTTTGTGTCATATTGCCTTAAAGACTTAAACTTTCGCTCGAAATTTCCTCAAGCAAATTTAACAATTCTCTTTCAAACTCAGGAATAAAAACTGAAGGTCAGCGTGCAAATTTTGCCACTAGAGAGACAAATTACTCGATATTTATCAATATTTGAAATTCAAAATGCCGCCATCCCTCTGCTACTTCCATAAGGGGAAATAAATTCAATTTCACCAAATTAAGCAGGGGAAAACTTTATTGACTCCGTTTGCTTCAAAATGAGGCCCCCTTCGACTGCTTGAACATTCTTATATTGCTTTTATCACATGTCCCGTCGATAAAACTGCACAGAACGCTAACGATAGATTTTTTCTCGGTAAAATGTGTACGGGTCGGTATTACGATTGGTGGTTCCTACACTCAGCGTGTTCTGTGAGTGAGAACAGTGAACGTCGTATTGGGTTAAATTGTTACAAAATCTGTCAAAGGAGAACGTTTGCAAAGGATGCGGTTGGCGTCATGATCAGACACGTTTTTCTAATCACCTAAGCAAGTTGTAAATCCAAGCTATTTTGGAAATCAATGTAAAAGGTTTCTCTATTTTTCAATCGAAAGAGTTATAGTTCATTTGATGATTTTTCTGTTTATTTATTTATTTATTTATTTATTTATTTATTTATTTATTATTATATTATTATTATTTTGTTTGTTGTTTGTTTTATTTATTTATTTATTTATTATTTAATCATCGTCAATTTAGTCAATTGTTTGTTTATTTGTTAGTGTAGTTTTCATTCATTCTTTCGCGCCTTTGTCTATTCAGTTATTTTTCCTTAAGTATTCCATTATACATCTACCCAGCAGTCAACAGTACCATTGCTTGATATATTAGCATGTGAGATACTTATGTGCGGATTATCAAGTGTCTTTCTACAAGTCGAAATTTCGCAAATCAATTTTAGCTCCAGATAGTTCTCATGACATGAAATGCATTGTTAAAGTAATTCTTACAAGCAATGCAGGAAATACGTTAGAAGTTTTAAATACTAATTTTGTGATCGGTCTCAAAGGATGGAAAATCTATGTTACATTCATCTTTCAATGAACTTTCGCATCAAGATTTTCTTCTAAGCACCATTCTTTGCTCAAAATAAAGAAGATTGATCACCAAACAATATAGGTATTCTTGCCCGATGTCTGAAATAAAAAAATACAAGACAGCCGTTTATCTTGGCAAGCTTACTATCAACACAAGTGAGTCAAAGGGGCAGTCCACAATCCATGGTTGTTGGATTAATTCTTGTTGACGTTGTCCATTTAAAATTTTATTCTGTTTGTCAATTTGCTCATTGAACGTCTTGAACGTCTTGAAGTAAAGGATACTATAGCTCTTAAAATCATCGAACCTAATATTAATAGTAACAGCTGATCGTGTCTAGAAGTAACCAGGGAGCAGTGTGGACAGTTCATTAAACATATTTGTGCTAAACACTGATCATACTTCGAAACCGAATGGAATATTGAAGAATTTAGTAAGTGCCAACTTCTTATCAACACGTTGCATTTTTCTGTAGCTTTATTCTTGTGCGCTATTAAAGTGGCACTCCCACTTGGTAACATTTTTAAAAAATATTTTTTTAGTGCCAACGGTCGATATTTGACGTGGCGACTGCGCGCGGATCGCGAGATATCGATAAAAACATGTCTTCAAAAAAGTAAAAGTTTGAATTCCGGTGGCCCACCTAAATTCAGCTTCCGAACATCGAACGTTCGGCACTGGGGCCATTGTCAACTAAGCTATGGAGTACGAGTCTACAATGACGCTGCTGTACGCCACAGTACCACTTGCGTCGGTGATCGGTCATGCCCCGTGGGAGAAAGCTGAGTCTTACTGACTTGTTGAAAAAACGAAAAACAATTTTTGCTGATTCCACCAGAATTCGCGTAGGTGACTAGCCCATTAAGTGCGGTTGATACATAGCGGCCACCGCGTGGTATGCATAGACGAATACCACGCGCGCGGCGAACCACACGTACTGTGTGGCAGACGACAAAATGTAGTCATCGGAGGCGGCTAATATTTTACAAGTAAAAACTGATGTTTATGTGGTATTGGTTAAAAATATAATGCAAATGATTTAGAATAATAAAAACGACAAAAGCTAAGAAGAAGTTTTCAAAAACTGACCTGTGGTAAAGGCATAATGCTGTATAAAAATCTTCGCACTGGGAGGTAAAATTGCGTCGTTCGAACTTATCATGGACACCCTAGAACATCGTCAATCAGCACAACAACAAACCTTTGTGGGATTTCGCGTCATAATCAGAAACGATCGTAAAACTTCGGAATGTGAAAAATACGCTCTGGAAATGACATGTTTTTATCGATATCTCGCGATCCGCGCGCAGTCGCCACGTCAAATATCGACTGTTGGCATTAAAAATATATTTTAAAAATGTTACCGAGTGAGAGTGCCACTTCAATAAAGTCCAGATATTTCTTTTCACTACCATTACAGCACGGCTGCATTTTGAAGGAACGAAAACCATTTGTGGATAAAATATCATGTGATAGAACTTGAATGCACAACCATATCCAGATAATTTGCACTACTGCGAGAAAATCTCTATGTACACAACCAATTCTAAGATATAAATACAACATTAACATTGTAGACACAATTGCCTATCTCCTGCCAAAGGTTTGTTACTGCACTGTAAATACAGAAGTTATGACTATTTCTAGGCATGCCTTCCGTCTTCAAAATGAAAAAAGACGTATCCGAGTCTTTGAATATTGACGATTGAGCTCCTTAGGGGTTATTACTCGACATTTGATCAATGCCCCGTCGTATTTAAGTGTTGTGTAAGAATAAGTCAAACGAGTCAAAATGTGGACACGTTGCTAGAGTATTACGTGTTTTGAAGACATTAAACATTTCCCTTACCTCATATAAGGTAATTTGCATATAAAATGAATTTGTATAATTAGGCTTTATATCAATACTGAGTTCACAGATTTTCACCTGACCTATGCAGTTCCTTAATCATATGTAGGGCTAATTATTTTGTAAGTAGTGGTGAGCACGAATTCTAATTATGAGCTCATTTGGATCTTTAATAAATTTTTGTAATTAGGCTATGTATAAATACTGAGACCATTGATTCTGATTTGCTTTCTGTCACGTATTGATCATACATAGGTCTACTTCAGTTGTAAATTTTATGAACAAGAGATCCTTATTAATAGCTAATTTGCATACTTATTATGAAATTCTGCAATAAGCCTCACATCATTGCTCTGTTCACCGAATTCGACCAGACCTCAGCGATTCCTTGATCATACGTAGGTCTGCTTATTTAGTAATTTAGATGTTTAGCTATTTTTCATGGTAACCTAGATCTATGATATAATTAAACATTTAAACGAAACTAGGGCACACATATCGTCGTTACCCTATTTTTCTCCACAAACAGCTTTTTTATGATATCACCTTTTAACAACATTTAGCAATTCTTAGTCATTCATTTTCTGCTGCCCAAACTAAAAAGATTTGATGTCCGCTTTCATGTTTCTTTTATCTTGGTCAATAATGCCAAAGAGCAACAAAAGGAGGCAACGAAAGACATTATTTAAAAATGGTAGTCGAATATATACACAAATCATCCTTAGTTTTCTCTTTCCCTAAATATAAATTCGGTGAATCGCCATTGTTTCTGCCAGATATAAAATTTCGCAAAGAATCCACAAGCCTTTAGCGCGGTCAAATTAGGGTGTGGCACTATAACTGTTTGGACCCTTTCAAATACTCTGTTTCTGCTATAATGTCACTGTGTTTGATTTTCAGCGGTAACTTAGCTTTGTTGAATTCAAAAATGAAACACGTGCTTCATGAGACGTAATATGGCATCTTACACAGCCAAAAAAGCATAAAAAGAAAGATTCGGTGAAGTTCAAACATAATCCGAGTCGATGGCCATTTCATTCCATCGTAAACACATTCCAATACTTCTGTGTGATAATGACTGTGCACTTCTTACAAACTATCACTTGGATGAAATGTTCTTCATACATTTTGTTCGTATGTTTTTAATATTCCATCTTATTTTCTACAACAACAGTATATGCGTTGTAACATTGTACCTATCTGTTTGGACCTCAGTCTCATGCCTATCGCGTTGGATTCTTGGTAAGGAGATGTGTAATATCCTCTCCAGCGTGAGGAAGTGCTTCAAACCAATATAAAAATGCAAAGAAAAATAAAACCATGGGAGAAAAAAAGATTAAACAGCAGTCATAGGCGCTTTCAGTCATGGTGTTGATTCGGTAGTTTGAAGAAAATACGTGTTACTAAAGTTCCCTTTTCTGAAAAATGTCAATGTGAAATAAATATTAAAAACCATTCCTTGAAATAATTTTTCAGTATAGTCATCAAACTGAATTTTTCACACCATAATTCAGTATCTCCAATAACTCTCAATACTTATATGAAGCGGCATAGCATAGATATGGCAAAATGTGAAATTTAGCCCCCTTTGAATGAGGAAGTGCTTCAAAAAATCAACATTTAAGCTGAAAGCAGCATTGGCGGAGCCAAAATAGTCACTATAGTTGCTAGAATGAGCCAGGGAAGACAGTTTAACAACTATGCAAACCATGATGGTATCGAACTCTTTTACGTTATCTAAATTGCTTTGTTATACTGGCTATTACGCTTGGGTTCTGGTAAAAGCTGAAACTAAACCAATTATCCTTGGCAGGAGTACATTAATCCTAAAGTAACCATCATTGAAACATTGCAATTTGCACGCAATAGTTTAAATAACTGTTTGGCCAAAAGTTCAAAACACCACGATTTATTTCGTATATATTCAAGCAACAGATGTTTGGTGTAAAGTGCCCCAATTTTATAATGTCCTATTCATATGTTATATACACCGAAACACTCGTTTACTTCCTGTCAGTTTGCGTTTACGTTTTCCGCCTAAACACAAAAGCGATACAAACTTTTCTTCTTTTTATGCATCAACGTATTCTTCGTTTGTGTTTGAAATTGTTTTGTTTATGTGTTTGTTTGTTTTTTCTCAGTTTTACGAGTGAACACTTCTTTTTTTCATTAAATTATTATTCCAGTCGCCTAGCATGCAACGTATTTTGATAAATTACAATGATAAATTCAAGCGTCGAACTGACGTCGTTGACATACAAATATCCAACACACATGCAGATCTGTTGCGGCTATCAGTAAAGCTCTGCCCAAGACAGCTGTTGTGCACCAAACTTAGCCGGGATATATTTGCATGTTAAACATTAAAGGCAACGTGCAAACGAACGCAGATGTACCTGATCCCGTTTTTAAACCCCGTTTGCGTTTGAAGTAAATTGAAGCTCATAAAAACAAGATATTAAATTAAATATCTAATCTAGAAAATATATCCAGTCGTAAAATTTACTTTTCAATTAGGTATTTGATTACATCATTATATAGCCATTCGTTAATTTATGTTTCTATCAATATGAAGCCATTTGAATGAGACATCATTCAGCTGAATTAGCAATTACAGACGAAGCAATCAGAATTCTCAGATGGCAGGAGTGATGTTTGTGTTTGAAATTGTTTTGTTTATGTTGTATGTGTGTTGGATATTTGCATGTCAACGACGTCAATTTACTTCATATCTTTGTCAATACGAAGGAAGTCAATACGATTGTAGTACTGCTGTGAAGATAGCTGATTGTAGATTGACATTAAACTTCTAAGGTGTGTTCGTGATTAATCGCAGGCCAGCTCTAAGCGTCGAGGATCTAATGGTGCGATCTGTCAAACGTCACGAAAAAAAGAGACATGACTTTAAGAAGCATGGAGATAATCCTGAGAAAGCAAGTGTATAAAGTCAATAAATTGGCATAGTTTTAACTCATGCATACCTTTGTTCCATTCTTTTGATTGAGAGGTTTTCATCACCGACGCTTCCGAAAACGGAACCTTTCAACTCCAAGACTCGAACTTTTTGAGAATAATAAACTCAATATCGGCGCATTTAGCTACTCTTGATTTGTGACAGCTTACTCAGAACTGTATATACCAAGAGATATCGTAATTTTTAGATATTAAAACCCTGACTAAGATATTATCGAGAACGAACACACGTAAAAAGGGACAGATATACGAACTGCCATACATTCCCAGAAATCGAAAAAACAAGTGGTGGACAAACAAGGTACAAATATAAAGAGACACCCAAACGATTCTATAACGGTTCAGCAAAACATTCACAAAGATGTATAAAAAGCAAAGAGATGGCCGGTTGAGTTATTAAGCTTATGATATTTTGAATAGCCTGTTTACCAAATCCATCGTGTCTGCTTGATCAACACCACAGACATCAGAAGTATGAGTGTTTTCTATGAAAGGACCAAAGTCGTCCTATACACTGAGTGACCTCGTCGGTGTTTCATTTTCAACAAGTTTAGGTATCTCCATAATGTCTTTGAGACAGTCGAAACCCTGTGTAGCAAACACGTTCCATATGGAGTCGTCGTACCCCCTTACGCTTGCAAATGTATAGGGCTATGGGGAAGGGGGAAACGCTCCGTCTTCGGCGCCAATCTCGGCCGCAAGAAATGTGCAAAGTATGGCGACGTTGGATTTTATTGGTGTGCTTTGAAATTAAAGTGCTGTACAAATATAAGGAAACGAATGCATATGTTTGAATGGACTTACATGCAGGAGTTTTTTCTCGGTTATCAAAGGAATATAAAGAATTAGTTATATTAGTTGAAATGTGTATGATTAGGCGAACCTCCCGACTAAAGATGCTTGCTTAATAACCCTTTAACGTATGCAAATGACTAGATTCACCATATATAAGTAAAGGAAAGCATATTTTTGCTAAGGTATTTTTTGAATGGACATACATGGAGGAGTTTATTCGTGGTCATCCAAGGAACATTAAGAAATAACGATATATATTAGGTGAAATTTGTATAATCGGCAAAAACGTTGATATGTTCATGTTCATTGGCTTGTAGGCGATCGCTCCATGAAAAAACCAAGGACTACAGATGCTTTCTAAATAACCATACAACGGATTCAATGACTAACACGCTAGTCTTCAATAACTTTTTCCCTAATGTAAAGTACCTTGGTTGTATTTACAAAGCATATTGAACGATCATTGAGACATTAATTACTAATGGAGCACACAAGATGATGGCAAACTCTTGATGGGAAGGGCTGTGTTATACTATGACATCATCACAAATTTAGGCACACTCGAAATAATTGGTGCTCATGTGATGCCTCCTCAGATACAACTATAGTTCCACATTGTTGTTGTGAGAAAAATCTTTCGTGCCGAGAAACCTCTTGCTTGAAACGTAAACAAATGAAAGGAATTATTTTTAGGTTAGGAAAGACCATTCATGCAATATTGATTCATGGTGAAGAAGCGTTTTAGTGAATACCTAACCGGTGGAAGAAAACAAGAAATAGCGAAATGAATCGTTATTTTTTTAAACATTTTTAATTGAATACCTAGCCAATCGAATATGATTAAAATATTATAGATCTCACTGAAAGCATGTTATTGTACAGCATACCTCTCGATAAAGCTTGCCTTAAGGTTGTACATGCGCAGCAGGTTAGTGAACCTGCCCTATTTGGCAAAAAAACTGCGTAACTATTAATAACTGTGTAACTATTAATAAAGATAAGCCCAGTAAAGTTTTATGTGACGCGTGGCAACAGCTGTATTTGTGAAAGCTTTGTCAAATGACTGAAGCAGGTGTACCGGAGGTTTTAACATAGTCAAGTGTACTGAATTTCCATTCGTGTCCATTGAATATTCCTAAAGTTTTTGACAAAATATGGGCCCTGTATGTACAAGGGCTCAGTAATTGACGTAGTTTAAAGTATACACGGATCTCGCCAAATCTGCAACTTGCTTTTTCCTTGCAGTGGTTCTGAATTAAATTTATTTCCTCACAATTTGCCGTTGATTGTATTTATATAACATATGACACGAATAACTCTTTAGAAAAATCACTGCAACTTTTACAATTAACTATTAAATTCTTTCATGTACATGGGACAAATCGGAACATAAGAGGTCGAATATATGTTGCCCGTTGTCTGTATTGGAACTCGTTGTACTACTTTGCAAATACGTGAAGTTATTGAACGCCAGAACCCCGTAGGCTACATCGTCAGGCACACAATTATATGTCCACAAACAAGGCGTTCAGATAAACCAAGCGATGTGAAGAGTCGTGGTTTACGACTTCAATCCTACATAAAAAGATATGATTTGCTAGCGTATGCTTCATTTCAACAAGAGGAAGTCTGCGTCGCTTTTGATTGTCCTAGCCGCAGAGAAGTAAGGCGGCAACTAGAAGGTACCAATCTAAGAACAAATCATCGTCAGTTCTGCAATTACTGCAAAATTCGAGGCACGATTCATTTATGCAAATGAGATTTTGGGTAGCGAAGGGTAGCGGAGACCTCGACGAAAAAAAGATTGTGCCCCGAATCGTGCATTGTATAGGTCTATATGCTTAGTAATACAAGGCTTTTGGCCCCTTGTTCCTCTGTACATTTTTGTCCCTGTGAAAGTCTTGATATGTTACTTCATAATGGTTTAAAGAGCAGTTGAGTTAAAGAAGAAACAGTTTCCTATAACCAACACAATTCTATATCACATAGGAGATTCTATCGCCATTATTTCCCACTCAATCGTAGGGCGAATTCTTGTATGAAGAAGGAAATGATGAGTGTTTAGATTGCACCTTGAACTACTACAAAGGTAACATGCATGTTTGAAGTGATATGAGACCCGGTTAATGTACGTTCACACATATAGCATTTTATACATGTGTCTACTTAAGTTTATATGGAATAATACGAAAACTCTTCCAGTATTTGTACTCTTGCAAATATTTAGGGGTTTTTACACGACGATTGATAGATACGGCGTCGTATTTGAGTGATGTGTCCGTATTTTGAAGAGTTGCGCAGCAACATGTCCTTTATTATACATGCATACTTCGGTCATGACTGTTTCCCTAGGGACGTTCCAAAATTAGCGACGAAATCGACTGCAATCGACCTTGCTTGCTTCTGGCTGTACTAATATAACGTTTGTTGCTAAGGAGTGATGGCAACCGTATCACTTGTTGATATTATTATGCAGTTTGGCCATTCCACTTCAAGGGAAGGTTGATGGTAAACATTCAGAGTGAGCAGATTTAAAACATACGTTGGAGGGTATTCAATGAGTGTTTTTTGCGTTTTAAAAAATAGCTCATCCCTTCGCGAGAGTTATTAGGCCCGCCAAAAATCGGGTCAAAGTACTCGCACCAGCTTTCGATTTCACGCTCGATCGAGTAAACCGCTCACCGCACAGAGCAAGTAGCTCTACGACATTTCGCTATGGATGCTAGGAGGACATAGTAGCCGTACCAGTCAGTTTATCTCCACGAACTATACATGTCCTTTGATGTCTAATATACCAAATTTACCATCTTAGAAGGAATTTGCGAGCGGATCGGGAAAACTCGACGTAAGTACAGCGTCGTTACTCATTCACTTTGTTGCAATTCGACTAAAACATTGTAAAGGTATTAACATAGTCTACCCATATATTTTCGTTACTGCTATGCCTAAATAGATCTAAACCTGTATTAACAACGTAAACGAAAGTTTGATTTTCTTAGGAGTATCTTACAACACTTGGTTAAACCTGCACGGAATCCTGAATCTCACCTATGTGTATCTCCTGTCGTGAGTCTCTTCAGTCTAGTCGGATTTTTGTGGCTCATTTATGGCTATACTCCGATACAATTCACTTCCCAAATGTTTTAAACTTGTCAACACTAAAATTGTTGTATAGCGGTTCTGTCATAATGCACTGTCGACCACGACCGACTGTACTCTCAAGCAGCGTAAACGACATAAAAACATCGTATGGGACCGACTGTGAACGAGAAAGTGTTGGACGCAATGAGTTAGTTTGTTTGTTTTTGGCAAAACTGTATTGTACTTAAGTGCAATGTTCAAGAACTGAATGCAAACAATAAAATTTGACAATACATATAAATGATGTTTCGGAGTGTCAACCTCCTGTTGGCTCAGCTGTTCTATGTATGTGAACATACTAACAAATGTCACTCGTACGCCTAGCTGTAAGTAGTTCCGGTTCAGTGAAAATATGATTCATTTTTAAATGTTAATACACGAGTGCAGACAGTGATTCCCACAAACACACCAGATATGAACTGAAAATACCCACGTGTTTCAGTATATATTATCGTTGTCTGTGAATTTAAACTTTTGCCACATATTTGCAACTTCATTGAAAGTGTTATGATCAACATCATGATTAATATTGACTAAGGATTACTACAATGGTAATTAATTATGCAATTATGTAATTAGCTCTATACCAAAACTAAATTTCTTTAACTGCTGTCATTGTATCACCACTTTATATAGCACGTGTAATTGTCTTTGGTCAAGTTCTTCCAGCTATATATGCCAAAATGTGAAAGCTTATTAGAAATACGAATTATAAATAAGCTGACATGAGAATGCAAATTATCTTTCAATCGTACAGCATAATTGTCTAATCAATATACATAGCAAGTTTCTTTGACTTTTTAAAGTCCTTCAAGTCTTATATCCCTAACTGGGAAAGTTATTAAAATATGCAAATTAGTAACTTTCTGACGTAAAAATGCTAACAACTTTCATCAATATTCACATTTCTTCAATGTACAGAGTAGGTTTCATCGACTTTGATGAAGTCAATCAAGATAATTAAAAGGTTTTTTAAATATGAAAATTAGTTGATAAGATGTTTTAGAAAATCCAAATTTACTTTTGATAGTATTTTATCATTGTATCTATAGCAAAGTTCGTCACCTTTTGTCAAGTCAATCCAGATATACATCTCTAATTGGGAAAGTTCGTTAGGCCTAAATACGAAAATTAATTATTAGCTAAAATATTGTCGAAATGACATGAATATTGTTATATCGTAGTATCTTCAATGTACCTAGCACGTTTTGTCAACGTTGATGAAAAGGACAAAGTCTGCCATTTTTCATGAATTTTGCTTCGTGCGAGATACCACTTATATTGTTTGACATGTCGAAAGATGCTGAATGAATGGGTGACCATGAATATATTCGACCCCAGTTTAAGACACAATAAATGAAACCATCGCGAAAATGAATTAACTCTCCAAGTCTGAGGGCACATAAATATCAAAACAGAACTGTAGACTGTCACGTTAGAAGTAGGCTGTCGCATAAATTGTGGGTGAACGCGGTGACCAACACCAGCCAGTTGTTGCTGCCGAGAAAAGCCAAGCGACTATGGCCAATCCAAACAAATGCTTAATTTTTTACACTCTGTCAACCAAACGGAGCAAGGAAGACACAATCAAAGAAGTTACCTGTGATATACTCAGGCGAGAACAGAAAAACTAAGAGTAGGATCATAAATTATTTGGTAACTGTTCAAAATACAGATAGTGACAGTGACGTATCAGACTCAGAGCTTTTTGCTGACGAAGAGGGAGAAAGATTTGCCCCGGTATCACAAAAAAATTATGCAATTACCTACAGGTTCTACGCAATAAGATGACAATCTCTAAAACTAGCATTCATGCATATCTATTGCTACACCTTACGTCCTAGTAATAGATGCGCAAATAAGAAAGATCCGACTCGCAAGGCTACAGTCCAATCGCCACGTGTTCAGAAAGCTGCAAATACATTTTGTCCTAGTTTCTTACTCTTGTGTTGATGCGGTTGATGGTGTTATCTGTGCCCTTAACGAAAAGATACAAACCACTGTAAGGAATCATGATGCCTTGCCAATATAAAGCAAAAGGTATCGCCAAATCGTCCGTACATCTCAGTGATACAAATGTATGTCAAAGCAATAGAAATGTAGGACTGAAGTCTAAACACTGAAAGATCCTTGGTCGAACTTTTTATAGACTCCCTTCATACTTTGCTTTTTTTTGACAATGCATCAAAGAACCTGAATGTACTAATTTTACAGAGTGCTCTATTCAACATAAACGAACACTTCTTACACGTTAAGTTTTCAGTCGAGGTGTTTATAAATCTTCGCTACACTTTGCTACACTTGTTCTCATTTTCTCATCATACAACTTTGCCTCACGCATCTTGAATATATATATATATATATATATATATATATATATATATATATATATATATATATATATATATATATCAGTTTTCATCAGTTTTCACTGTCGGGGGTCTGAGAAAATCAACACAAGAACCCTTTTGTAAGTAATAATATCAGCTTATCTAGACGTTTGCTGTTTTGCTGTCAAAACATCAACACGAAACAAATTACTTTACGCCTAAGCAAATCTGATTTTTATTTTTCGGTTTCTTTATTTCTTCTTCGTATGTTCATTCCCTTTTTCGTTATTTCGCTGTTTCGCAATTTCACCAATGACATGAGCCCTTGCAGGATCTCATTTTAAAGTTTGTGGAATGAATACATTACTGGGATTACTAGGATGGCGGCAATTTCAATTTCAAGTGTTTGTAAATATTGGGTATTTTTTTATTCTCTTGTGCCAAATGTTGCATGTTCAACCCCTAATTTTTTCCCGATTTATTTTTTTCAGTGTAAGGACAACTGTCATTGGGTAAATTTTCACAATTAATCAACGCTCATCTTATATTTTGCTTTAAAGTCTCTAGGGCGTCAGCCATCTGCGAAAAGTGATCAGTAATGATATTGATTTTAACATATAACGTTAATGTTAGGATGTATCTTCCTAAAGGAAATGCCCGTAATCCGAATGAAGATTTGACAATACAATCACCAATATGTTCGTCAAATAGATTCATATTTTATTGTCTATTGGTGGATATCAAATAAAATGAAGTTTTCAAAACAAGCAATTACTGTGGACTGCAAAATGTGATTTGATGTCAGACCATCGTATACCTTGGTTACATTTAAAAGTCTAGATTTTGTCTTCGTTCTGTCACCGGAAAGTGTTACAACAACATAAACAGCTGAGTAGCTATGTTGTTTATTCTACCATATGGTTGTCAGGGTGATAGTCTTTACAGTAGTAATAGTCGGTAACTCCACGTTGCTGATAGGAGCAGTACACGACGGGACTTGAGAACGTAATGCTCGAGCCTTCCGCTTGACCCCAATACAGCCCCTCGGTTAGACGGTCAGGACAGACCTGCATCCAAAAAGCAGAGAGTACAACACATTTGTAAAGACTTTCAAACAAAGTGACTGACGATCATGAAACCATTTTTTCTTTAATCACTGAGTACTGTAAAAGATAAAACAATGTAACATCTGAGTTCTTAATGAAGGCGGCAGAATCAGAACATTTTGAAACCGGTACAATGGTATTACTATTATATTTTTCCTCCAATGGTCTTGTAATAAACCACAATATTCTCATCAGTGTGGTACGTTGAACAAGTTTCACTTGATACTGGGTATCATGGCATGTCAGGGCTCCATCACAGTACTTATATAAAATATTACAACATTTAGGCCTACGTCCTTGAACTTTGAGTCGAGCAAAAAAAAAAGTACCTGTGATATATCATGTATATCTTAGTGAACTTATATCAACCGGATTGCATATCGATTCCAACAGGTCACCTTTGTAGTAGTTCAAGGTGCATTTTATACACTCATCATTTCCTTCGTCAGGCAAAATTTCACCCTGCAATTGAGTGGGAAATATTATCATATACCTAAATTCACGTACCCATGTAAACCTATGGAAAAGGCGCTCTTACAGGTGTGTAATAAGTTGCCGTATCACGCCCAGGCACACTTTGCCCAAATAAGGTAGTGTGCGCGCTTTTTCGAACTTTTTCGTTGTCGTTGCTACGCGCGTTGCTATCCACGTACATTCCATTCGAAAGCACGTCAGCGCGAGATTCGAACCCGTTTCTATGCGCTTCGCTCGTAGTTTTGAAGCAAATTGTAGACAGTTCGAATCTTATTCCGATCAAAATTGGTTTAAAACAAGTGCTTGATAGTCTCCTCTCAATGTTTTGCTGAGAAAGTGTATTTTAACGAGCAGGATCAACTACTCATCTGTGCTCATTCTGTAGTGACATTGGCGTTCGCATAGAACAAGCTCGTGACGCGTTCCACAACAGAACAAATGACAACATCGTACATATTAATCCGCAAAGTTGCGTGGCTCATGCTTTTTTAATTTACGCCCATAACTTTAACAAAATTTTATTGATAAATACTGAAACATATCACAACCGTTCAATAAGGTATATGATAAAACCTTTACGGCCCAGATACGGGTTTTGCGGACCTCGGTCGTATGGCGTACGGGCCCTCGCACGCTCGGGCCCTTCCGCCGTACAACCTCGGTTCGCAAAACCCGTATCAGGGCCGTAAAGATTAATGCTAATGAATTCCGCTATGTGATATAGAATTGTTCTGCTTGTAGGAGACTTGTCTTAACTCTACTCTTCTCTACTATCAAGTAAATGCTTTCAGCTACACATCAAGACTTTCACAGGGACAAATATGTACACAGAAGAACAAGGGAGTTAGAAAAACAGGCCAAAAAGATTTGCATCACTATGCACATAGAAAGAAGATAAACATAAAAACCCGTTCCAAAATATTCTCGACTGAGAAGCATATGTATAGAGATATTGACTCTGCCATAATTCCCAGGCATAGAAAAAACAAGTAGTTGAAAAAAGTTACAAATATACACAGACGTAAACGATTTCATAAAGATTCGGCAAAACATGCATAAAGATGTAAAAAATAGCAAAGAAATGGCAGGTTTTGTAAGTCAAGTATCTGTATTGATATTTTGTGAAAAGTGGGGTACCAAATCGATAGTGTCTACTTGATCCACTACCACTGCCATCACACGGAAAGTACGAGTGTTTTCTATGAAAGGACCAATGTCTTCATATACATTGAATATCTTCGCCGGTGTTTTATTTTCAACAAGTGTAGGTATCTCTTTTACGTCTTTGAGACAGTCGACACCATGTGTAACAAATGCGTTCCATGTAGAGTCGTCGTAGGTTCTTACGCTTGCAAATGTACAAATCCAAGGAGAAGAGTGAAACACTCCATCTTTGGCGCCAATCTCAGTCGCAAGAAATGCCTAAAATATGACGGTGATGGATTTCATCGCACGGTTGTGCCTTGAAATTAAAAGTGCTGTACAAATTATAAGTTTGATTAGCCTAGGCATTTCTTTAATGGACATACATGTACACGCAGGAGTTTATTCATGGTCATCCAAGGAACATTAAGAAATAACGATATACATTAGATGAAATGTGTATTAATCCGCAAAAACATCGATATGTTCATGTTCATTGACTGTAGGCGGTCGCTCAATGGAAAAATCTAAGGACTAGAGATGCTTGCTAAATTACCATATAAAGTATTGAATGATTAATACACCAGACTTCAATAACGTTTTTCTAATATTAAGTAGCTTCGTGATATTTACAAAGTGGTACATTTTGGTTGATCTGTGAAACAATTGTTGGTAATTCATCAAATATGACACACAAGATGACAGCAACGTATTGATGGGGAGACATCATCACAAATTTAGGTACTCGCGAATTCCTTTATGTTCATGTCTTGTTCATTTCAATAGAACATAGTCACACATTGTTGTAAGAAACATCTTTCACGGCGAGAAACCTCTTACCTCGAACGTAAAAGAAAGGAACTTTGTTTAAGGTACGGACGGACCATTTATGTAATATCGATTCACTGTTAAGGAGCATTTTATTGAATACCTTATATAGCATATCGAAAATGATTAATATATCTTACATCTCGCTCAAAGAGTATATTTGAACAGTACATCTCGCTCTGAACCTTTATAGAGTGTTTGCATCGAGTTTGTACACACGTAGCAAATTAGTGAACCTGTCATATTTGGCAAACAATCCCGTGATTAGATCAACAAATGATTTGTAAGCGTGTGGATGTGCTGTCTCTTAATTGCAGCTTTTTAAGTATTTCCGTATGTAATTTCTACAGAAAGAAGATATGCCAGTTGGTAAACTTGTAAAGAACAAGCCTACTGACTCTTTTGTTAATTCTCATAATGGAATGAGTTCTGTAAGTAACCCTACTTCTGACGATGTTGACAATCATTATATCATGGCTGTCATTGGCAAGCTCAGTAGCAGACTTGACCATAACTGATAATAATGAAAGAAAACTTCGTGCAGAGGTAAAGAGATCTGCCCGGGCTATTCGTGAGGAATTCAATTCAATTCAATTCAATTCAATAGTATAAAACTTTATTCATCCCAAATATGGGCAATTAAAAAGTGTGGCTCAAATACAATACATAAATTATTTAAAATATTAAAAAATACACGAATACAGAACGATACCAAAATCAATTACACAAAATAGTTTACGATCATTTAAAAGCCGCACAGCGGTGGGAATTCATGACAACTTTCGCTTGTTTGACTTGCAAGCGGTATCTAAAACGCTAGAGGGAAATATGTCGAACTCTATCGATAAAATATGATTACTAGATAGATCAAATTTGTCGTACCAAGCAATTAGGGAAAGTTACGAACATCAGAACCTCGTAGGTTACACTGGTAAAGTAGTACACATAAATAATACACCGGCCATACGTTAACCTATCCGTAGCCAGTAATGTTTTGTAAAAAGGACTTACCTGTCAATATGTCAGTATATGTTGAGGATCCTGAATGACCAATGTATACGTTACTGTTGCTTATATGGTTCTGTCAGTACATGTCATATGTACATTATTCATATGCAGATTTACCCAATCGTGTTACTGACTGGCTAACCATTCTTTATTTATTCGAGTCCCCCAGGGGAAGGAGCATGCAAGACATTTAAAGATAAACTTTGTACCGCGTCATTATAATGTGTACGAAAACTATGAAACCCGTTTTTGACGATCCTGCAGAATGCTGGTCTTTTATTTGCCATTTTTCGTCCAAATGAAATTTGCATCATATAAATGAAAATTTATACATTCAAGCACACAGTGGTGAAATTAAAGTATAAATTTGTGTCATCACCATGATCATCGTCATCGTCATTACCATCATCGTTGAACACGATTGGAACTAATTTGGAATAATTGGATCTTGATATTTTTCAAATTTCTCAAAAATGTTAGGTTCCCTGTTGCTGAATGTCGCAATATTACAAATTACTCATAAAAACAATTGTATAACTTAAAAAGAAAAGCAGATAAGCTTACATTTGCAGATTAAACAGACATTACCTCACCATCCAATTATCCAAAATAGTTCCATTCGTGTTATTGTTATTGTTACAAGAATATAATTGGCTCAGTCGACACAGTTCTTCAGATTACCAATATTCAGTTTTATTCATCGACATGGTTAACGTAAACTATGGGACAAAATTAACATAATCTATGTAAGAAACTGTCTACAACTATTAATTGAAAGAAAACTCAGAAAGTTCTAAAACTACAAACTCAACTATAAATCAACCAATGCTAAATCAATGACTGTTCATCAATACACATCTCTGAATTCATGTGATGAAATGTTGATTCACTATACATAGTAGTCTATGAGGAAACTATGAATAATTTTTCCACTACAAAACTAGCTAAATTTGTGTATTTATAGATATGTAATAATTCATTTTAAAGTATTTAGACTAGGGTAGTTAAAAGTTGATATGTGTGCAAGAAATGGATTTTGGAATTTCACCGAAATGTTGATTCACTATACATGGTTGACTATGAGTAAACTAAAAGTATTTTTTTCTAATACAAAGCTAGCTAAATCTGTGTATTTATAGACATTTGAAAATTCATTTTGAAGTACTTAGACTAGGATGGTTAAAAGTTGGTATGCGTGCAAGAAATTGGATTTTGGAATTTCACCGACATGTTGATTCACTATACATTTGGAGTCTATGAAAAAACCATGAATACTTTTTTTTACAATGCTAAACTAATTAACCTGTGCTTTTATAGGTGTTTTACAATTGATATAAATGTACTTGATTCAAATAGGGTATTTGAAAGTTTGAATGTGGACAACAATTATGATGTTAATTGTAATTTCACCTAATAGCATAATTTCATTTTCATGGTAAAAGTAGTCTTTAATTAATATTTGCCCTAACAAAACTTGCTATATATCTAATATGTAAGTAATAGGAATTGCTCACTGTCCTGAGTGAGCTCGATTTACAATAAGACAAGCCTCAGACTTGCCAAGGCAAGATGCTCATATGACAGATAATTATACTTTTGTTCGGATCTACAGTTCAATGACTTCAGAGAATGAAATCATGCAGCGAATCATATTTATCTACCAGAATATTTTTTAACAGTGAAACTGCTTTTTGACGGGACGCATACTTACGAACATTTAGTGCCCCCCACCCCTGAGCTGTTTGAAAAATATATGACCCCACCTTTGCAGTTTTCAAAGTTAGGTGAAACCCCCCCCCTCCGGATTTTGTCGGCCCATCCCCGGCGGTAATAACTGAATGCTCCCTAACTCGCAAAGCTTACACCGGCATTGTGGTGTAGAAACCTATAGTAGTTCTGAACATATTCAGGCATTACTGGGATGTAAAAATGGTACAAACAGGTGCGCTCTCTCCAGGACAAGAATGTCAACTATAGTTGGTAAGCGAAAATCCCATTGAAATGAAATTTCGAGGTAGTCACTGCTTTCCTTGTGCCTATTCCGTCTATTCCTGTAAATTGCTGGTACCTCAGATGACGAATTCCAAAGGAAACAGTATGTATTGCACATTTATTCTGATGGACATGAATAAGTGCGAACATTACTAGTAAAAGTTTACTTGCTGTTTGTGTAAATAAAATCGTAGGATTTAATGGTAAAAAAGCATTGTAAAACTGTCGTGAATTTTCTGCGCCTCCACGATTGTAAATATGTTACTACTACTGAAACTTTTGCAAGTTAGTGTATCGAAATGGATATAGTTTCAATGTTTCGCTATTTTGCATGGACACCTAGATCTATGATATAATTAAACATTCGCGCAAAACTAGGGCACACATATAGTCGTTGCCTTACTTTTCTCCACCAATGACTCTTTTAGGTTGTCACATTTTCATGAGGTATAGCAATCTTCATGATTTAATGTCTGGCACCAATAATGGCAATATTTAGGGTCTGCATTCAGGTTTCTTTTATCCTCGTAAAATGCTAAAAAGACAACAATCGGGCAACAAAAGACTTATTTATTACCATAGGCATACTGAAAACAAATCCTCCTAGGTATCCTCTTTTTAATCATAATTTTGTACCATTCCGATAAATTTACATTGTTGCTGCCAGATAACGAATTCCCCAAAGAATCAATAAGCGTTTTGCACTGTTAAATTAAGAAAATACAAAAAGAAAAAGAAAGCAGAAGAAGAGAGCCTTGTGACGTTTCAACATAATCCCAGTTGATAGTCATTTCATATTACCTCATCGTAAAAATAGTTCCAAACTCAGCATGAAAATGTATATTTCTGACAAATGATCACTTCAGCACACCAGTTATTCATTCAATGTGTTATTATTTATATATATTCCATCTAATTGTCCACAATATTGCACGAAACCGCGTGTGTAAGAACCTAGCAGTCGTGGTAAATGTGATAACCAAAAAACAATGGCAATCATGGTAGTCTTAGGCTGTTGTAAATTATTTTCATAATGTTCATTGCTGCACTTCTTTCATAATTATCATTTGACTTAATATTAAGAACAGCTTCTCTACTCTTTTGTGTTTTTCACAATCGATTGACAAAAGGCTTTCATAAACAGGGTACAGATATTGTTCAAAATTATTAAGGTATCATGTTCGATTCCTAATTATTTTAGCCTACTATCAGCTCCGGCTCCATTATTATAGAATATATTGGATATTTAGCCATCAATTGCAGCCTTATCAAATTAATAGAATCTAAACAATCCATTTTCATGAATGTATATCACTTCGGTAGACTTACATTATTGGAGGTCTTCTACCGAACCTCTTTTCTACAAGCTATTGCTGTTTGCTTCTCTGGGAATGTAAAGATTCGATTGCGAAAAGACACTTTCCCAAAAGCAAGTAAGAAACCCACGAACTATCCATGAAACATATCAGTCAGAATTTTGACATCTCCATTGAAAGGGAGTCAAGCGGATGCACCATCTGAGAAAAAGAGTGTGACTCAATTTGGACTGATTCAAATAAGATGTGTACGAAATATACATCTGCATTTTGTCATATCAAAACAAATAGTATGTACACCTCAGGGGAGCATAGATCTCATTGAGATGTCACCTTTTTTGCTTGTTTCAACATCTGTTTCTAATAATTAAAATCTTAAAATCTATGTCTACAGTACCCATCCTTTTGTCTTATTTTGTCACTATTCAGTTGCGGGACTCGAAATAATGCTGGTCTGCCTGTCCCGGGCAGATATTTTGAGGCCAAGAGACAGGTAGTTTGGAAATCACTTGTGCATGTGGACAGGTGGAATTTTCAGCCCTCAATCAAAATTACAATCTTTTTTCTCTACTGTATATGTGAAATTTAAATCCACGTAGGGTTAAAAATTTTAAAACCATGAACTTGACATTCAAAGATTGAAAAAAATAAGATCAACGATCATTTCAACGCTCTTGATAGGAGGTAGCCATATTGGAATATTCAAAATTACGCTGTGGACGACGCGTTTTACTTGTTAACAATTAACCATAATTAACAACAATGAACGTTGTCAATCAACATAATAAGCATTTTCCCAGTAATATCGGCTATCATAGAACACCTCGATTGAGTATGTTCAATATGGTTGCCAACCTATCAAAGAGGTGTTACAGTGGTTTGCGTTGACCCATTGGCAAAGACAAAGTAAACATATCAGCTAGATGGTAATATGAGTCGATCATTAAAGGATCGACTCTGCAAAAGTCGAAACATTGTCTAGCAGGAGGTCAGATGTAGTCAAAACAACACCACAACATATGTCCAAGCACTGTCCAAGTCATATCACTTGCTTTCAGGTGTATTTGCTTTGACTACGTCTGACTTCCTGTTAGATAATGTTTCAACTTCGGCAGAGTTGATTTCTCTGAGATCGACTGGAATAACTGCTCAGTTGATAACTTACCTGATAGCGTGGGCAACATCTCAATATAGACAGTATGTGTAGTTCGCGTAATGCCGATGCATTAAAGCAAACCACTGTATACAAAATAACTTCTATTAATTTCTTTCGAATGATTGAACTTATATCCGACGGCACCCGAAAGCTTACCAACCAAAACAAAACATTTGAGATACGTGAAATGGGCTCCATTTACGGTTGAAGATGGTGAAATCATCAGATATCAGTACAAGTATATTATATAGTCTAGTCAATCTACGAGATTTTGGCACCTAACCCACCACAAATTGCAACAGAATTTTTTTCTTCAGAATGCATTTTTGAGAGGTACCCAGAACAACATATCAAAAGTTTACTCGAATCTACCGTGGGGAAATATGTCTAATTTGCATAAATCAAATATGGCTGCCAGCCGTCCTACAAAATAACATAATGGCCATATATCACATGTTAAACAAGCTATTTCAGTGATTTCAAAGTCTGACACTACTTATTTGGCACGGGGAATCATTTTGGAGATATAATGTTGTGTATAGGCAGTTCGTTAATTTGCATAATTCCAATATGGCGGCTAACATTCCTAAAAAATACATTTTGGTCATATACCACGTAATAAACAAGCTATTGCAGTGATTTTTAAGTTAAAAGTATATTTCTTTGGCATGGACAAATAATTTGGGAGGTACAATGTTCTCTACAGGCAAGTTGTTAATTTGCATAAATCCAATATGGCGGCCAACAATTATACAAAAGACATTTGCGATCATATACCACATATTGTATAAGCGATTTCAGTGATTTTAAAGTGTAAATATATTTCTTGGGCTAGTAGAAACACTTTTGGTTTGTCGTTGTTTTGAAAGGCGCTTTGAAAATTTTTATAAATTAAATATGGTTGCCAAATTAATGCCCCATTGCTTAATAGCTTTTAATATCAATAAGGTTCTGGTACAGATAATGACACTAGGAACCTATCAAAAAGAAACCGTGAAGTCTTTGGACATTTTGGTTAAAATATATGACGACTATCTATGGAAATGTTTCTTAAGCAAGGAAACAAGAGAGATAGCTATGTCTCTCTACAAAATCACCATATGAACTACACGCTCTTGCATATCGAATAAGCTGGGATTTGTATATCCAATAAGATGGTGATAGTGGAAGATATTACTGATAGGGTGTGGGAAATTGATGATACTAAAGTTTAAATCAGCTTTCTTGTCATATAGCCTAGTAGAAAGGTAACAATTAGAGTCAAATTCTAGGAGAATAACCAGACATGAAGCAGAGGAGGCCGTTTAGTTCAATTCTGGAGGATAAATCGTGGCAATATAGTCACCGAATCTGGAGTTATTTATTAACATAACATCGTTCTTTAAATGTATAGTTAAAAGTTCTAGCTACAGATACCTCTTTCTGGTTAAGTTACGGATAAATTCTGCCTCATATGAGGAAAGAAATAACCAGCAAGCAAGGGAGCACAGTTAGTACCCATAGGAATTCCTATAACTGTTGGAAAATGTGTCTTCCAAATTCAACAAAATATGTTGTCGATAAAGAATCCAAGCATACTGATAATGTCTTCCTCTGTATCAAAAACGTAAGAATTGGAAATATTTGTAACAAAATATGTAGAATTACACCCTAATACAACATATTTGTAATGGCATGAACTGTTTTTGTAGGAAAATGCTTGGTTGATGGTGTTTCTCAAGCGGTTTTTCTCTATTTATCACGTGGTATTGTGGTATAAAGTGTGGAAAAATCGAAAGTTTTAATAGATGTTATTTTTGAAACAGATCTTGATTTCAAATTTTCCAAGAGTTCCTTCGAATTTTTTAATATCCACATTTGATTTATACCACTTCAACAAAGGACTATATCACATCATGTCTGAAGTCCCCGTTTTAATGGTACAAGGAACAGAAGTTAGTATCTTTCATGTCTTTGATAACTCCGGTATTGATCATTTTGAAGACCTTACGATAAACCTATCTTGTATGGTGTTCGTGGAGCTTTGGTATCCAGTATAAGCTAGGCAACTTGGTCATCCTTGGTTCTATATTAAAAGTATCCACGAATGACTTATGATTTGCCAAAATTTCAAATTTATTGAACACTGACTGTCTGTAAGTGGAGTTGGAGGAGTCTTAGTTACTCCAAGTTCAGTATTAAAATATTCAAAATAATACTTCTTACGGACAAATACAATGTTATTGGAAGCTTCATCAGTGGGGACGACCCATGTGGCCACGACTATTTTCCTCACAGATTTGACCCATTCTGACAATGCGTCTACCTCTACATCCTCCCTTTTAGCTAATTTCCCGGCATAATCCTCAATAAAGTCCATAATGATCTACGGTAGTATATGCCTCGAAAGTGAAAGAATTAATCTTTTGCTCAAACTTTCCTTCAGGGATCTTTCAATCGTTCTTTTTCAAAATTAAGAATAAAAATCAGGGGTCACCGTGCAAAATTTAGTACTAGAGAAACACAACCGTGTGTTAACTCTATGGCGAAAACATAACATTATCGATTTTCTAAAAACTAAACCTGTAAAGTTTTGCTTTCTCCAGTGGCTTCAAAATGAGCCCTCACAAGTTCTAGATAAGAGAAGAATTGTAAACGTTTGAGAGTCCGAATATCGGTCGCTGAGGCGCGATCTGCCTTATAATTATGGTTCCAGTTGATCCTGCGATGTTCCCTGAACTTTGGTCCACAAGACAATATCTTGTGAAGGCGTTGTTGTTCAACCAAGTTCAGATATCGAGTGATGACATTGCAAACCGGATTATATTTGACAGGATATGAAGGACAGTCACAGGATGCTGGCGTCTTAAGGATTCCCAATTTTTCAGTGCCGTAATGCCTTAGTGTAATTGAATGTTTTAATAGAGATTGTCTTCGTGTAGCAATATGACAGAATAGGTACAGACTGGGTTGAAGCTTGGCAAATCACAATAAGAAAACATATATACATGTATATATATCTGAAAATATGCAGAAATTAATTTGTAAAGAGAGATTTTAGTAACAGGTACATACCTTGTCCCACTATCAATCTTTAGTCTGTTAACAGGAAAAAAGAAATAGCAGAAATAGCTTGGTTTCAATTCTCTTCACAAAAAATGTCCGTACTTGAATTGGCGCCATTTTCATAATAAGGGACCGAGCACAATTAACGGCAGGGGGGGCCGGAAGAGAAATGGGGGGGCCACGAAAAAAAATGAGTGTTCTTGGGGTGGGCCATGAAAATTCTAGGGAAAGTAAGGGGTGGGCCACCAAAATATTTTACACCATGACAGACAGAGAATATTTTCAGCATTTTTGTTCCTTGTTGAAGCTGGAGTTCCTTGTTAAAATTCTTGTAGCATGATGAAATACCAAGTCTTAAACCTCACAATGCAGTTGTTATGTGTAAAATGAGCAATATTATTATTGAAAATTGACTTCATTTGTCAACAGTAATAATGGTTGGTAATGATACAGAGGCTCGGTTGAAACTGGTTATTTCATCATGCTATAGGAATTACCCTTACAGAACAGGAATGCCTGTCAGTACCATGTGAAATTAGCATTCACATAGCTAGTTGGCATGGCTTAATGCATGTGCATAGGGAATAGGCAGTCAGGCAGTCCACATTCATTTCAGAAGCACGTGGGTAACATGTGTATAGGCCGAAATATTTAAATGAGCTAGCCATTCACATACATGTGAACGAATGGTTATTCTGAATCCACTCACATGTATGTGAACGAATGTATTTTGAATGCACATATGAATGACAGGGTCATCCTGGCAGAAAAAAGCACCATGAAAAGTACTGATTGACACCCGATTTTACTTATTTTGATGTTGCCGTTATGAATTTGGTAAACATTGTTACATTTGCATGTTTGCAAGGTGTAAGCAAACATCAAATAAGTGAAATCAAATTCCAGTTAAAATCAAGTACTTTTACACAGCCTCTTTCGGTGAATTATATGATACAATTGGTTGGAGATGTAATTTAACCATATTTGCCTAAAACTAAGACAGGCCAAACAGAGTTAAAAGCAACTCTGACTCACCTGAACACAGCAAACACAAGCAGACTCCCTTTCCAAACGTTTAAAATAAAAAGCACAAACATATCTGTAAGTCTGATGACCAATTTAATAAATTTTTGGCTTCAACAAATTTCATAGACACAGTGAAAAGTGATTTAGTCAAAGATTAGTTTTTAAAAGAGTTCATTTAGCTCTGGCCAAGTCTCGTCTTTCATGTCCTATTTGTTTTGAAATTTGACATTGAAGACTTCTTTACGTAAGTCATGATTATTCTTGCCAAATTCTCTTGGGCCTTGGCTGACATGCACACTGAAATAAACAGAAAGACGAGAATGAACTTAGCAACATTTATTAAGATGACAACTTTTACAATAAAGTTTCAGAACATGTGTGTGATTTGTTACATACACATAGAGGAATTTTTTACATACATCTTTGCGAGTGCAAAATTAATACATTGAAAGTGTAACATATATGTCTAGAAATGTATTGGGCTTGTGTACGTTGTTTTGACTTGACTAGTTGCCACAGCCACTATTCCGATTAATTTATGTACATCTTTACAAAGTGAGGGCATAACAATTCATAATTTGAATCAATACAAGAAAGTATGTTAATACATGAGGCAAACAAGTTATTGAACTCATTAAAAATTACAGCTGCTGTCCCTTGAAAATTAAGACCTATCACATTTCTAAATATTTTTTCTGTCTTTCAATACAGGGCTTCTTACCTGCAATATCATATTAACAATGGATTTTAAAAGTAACCATGTACAAAAGAAGGAAAAAATGCAAGTAAGACCGGGTGGTACAAACAATCATAAGTTTACATAGCCATGTTCATCCTACGATCTACCGGTAGTTTGGTTTTTTTTTAAATATTTTCATTTTGCCCATTTTTTTTATAGCAGTGTTTTGCACTGTGTGAGACCATGGACGCAAACTAAGCTTAGGCGTTGTTCAAGCCCAGCTTTGTTTTGCGTAGCTCTGCATGGTAGGGCTGTGTGTTACCGGCGTTACACGGCCTCCCCTGTGGCAGGCCGTTTAACGCCGGTAACACACACAGCCCTGCGCCATGCAGAGCTATGTTTTGCGTTAATGGCCACACTGTACACCTCCCTCCGCCCTCTCCAGGTATACAGATACGTACTTTCTTTTCACCCCTAAAGCTCAGGTTAAAAATGTCGGGCCATATACAAAACCAAGCTTCCCAGGAAAACATCAATGTGCAGAGAAAAGCCTCTCTATAAGGCATACTAATTTCGTAATTGCCCTTTATAAATATGCATTTCAAATACTTACCGGATGAATGGAAAATTATCGTCCACGAAGACTTGCTATCTCGGTCACTGCATCCAACACTGTCGCGGGGAAATACACTTTACCTTCATGCCAACTGAAACATTACCACTTAGACCTAACTCACTTGCTGTTTTGACTCAAAATGTGTCGTCACTGGGGGAAGAAATGACCGAGAAATCAGCCACAATTCGTAAGATTCAGCTGGTCTGAACAGCCATTACTTCAAAAAATCTGCGCAATCTCATTTGAGAGATGCAATGTGATATCCAGGAGTGATATCCGATAACGATCGTGTGGGAACACAAAGCATTGGTCAAATTCGAAAGGTCAAGGGTCGTGATCGTCGCAAACTTTTGACATTTCAAGTACGCGTAAACTGTTCTTTTAGATTTTTCTCATAAGCAAAAATTGACTTTATATGAAGAGATCAGTTAAAATACGGACGTCCAACACACTAAGTGAACCCTGTTGCAATTCTGATCAGCCTCGTTAAATCCAAGCGTACTCATTTACGGGACCCTTACGTTCATACCCTGTTGCGTCCCGTCCACTCTTCCAACACAACTCTTTCCAAAGTCACGACATCATACATCGTCAGAACCGTTAGTCCATCCGGCTCGACTTTTGAACGGTTTGGGGATGAACAGTACCTGTACTGCGTTTCCATTAAGTTTTATGTAAGTTGTAATCGCGAAAGTTTTACAATGGCAGATGCAGAACCGTCGCAAGTGTGTTCGTCGTTGTGTGATGATCTGACGTACATGTACATGACTGCACATCATAGCCAGTTGCTGACGGACGTACGCGAAACGTGGACCGTATGAGAAAAATTTAATGACAGATCCAACCATATTACGTCTGAAAATGTGAGTACCTTTCAATAGAATGCAGGTTCCTGTCATATGGAATATTTAGCGGTGAACATGTTTATTATTGCACATTTTGAAAATAAAAATAAACGATGTTTAAAATTTGATCTTTGCTGATTTAATTTAGAGGTAGCTGCAAAATTGTAGCGCTACGGTGAGGCGGTCGGTGGTTTTTTGTTTTTGCGACTTCGCTCCTGGTGAGCGAAGTCGCAAAAACCAAAAATCACCGACCGCCTCACCGTAGCGCTACAATTTTGCAGCTAAATTTAGAGGCTGCTCACAGACGTTTGCAGCCATCTGCATGACTTCCCTCTTGTCATATTCATTGGTTTATACTGAAAATCCCTGGTCTCGTTTTTTTGAATGGAGATGAATGAAACCAATGCTAATTATATTTAAGGGATAGGCTGTAACTTCATAATTTTGGCAGAAATTGTGTTCTTCGTACATCGACTACAGGTTTTTCTCTCTTTTCAAAATCATGTTAGCCAGTATTGCTAATGTGTTATTCTATTTTCTAAAACACGTTTCAAATATCCAGTCTTCACAACCTGTATTATGTACAGTCAGCATTGTTATTGTTGGACAACACATTTTGGTCTGGACTAAACTTCAATTGAACACAATAACAGTGAACTTTTATAATATACATGCACACAAAGTGTATGTTGGTTGTATTGATAATATCAACGAGCTAATTCAACTTATTATGTGAACCAATGAAGTAAGTGCAGTTGATACATAACAAAAATATTAACAAAATCAAAAACTTACAGCTTTATACTGTCACTTTAAAATGGCAAACCGTTGCTTCTGTAGCCACTAAATATTTAAGTCTGAGAACAATTTAACTGGTAAATGTGACCCATGTGGCATTTCTATAGTGCAAACATGAGTAATTTCACCTGAAAAACTTAACCCAAGTAAAATCAACTCTACACATGAGTGCCGCCTAATTTATTTAAATTAAATAGACAATAGGGATGTGAAAACATGAGAGTTGACAACAAGTCAGTCCTTGGAGTTTATTAATGCATGTCTAAATTTTTACCGAATCTTCCCTTCTGTCATGAATATCAATAGGACTGGTAATGAATGGTTACTTCACATGGCTGAGTCTGATTTCACATTCATAGCCAGTGATGAATGTTCAAATTTTAACATGTCATATTTCCAATACTGGCATGTGGCAGGTTGGACTGCTATGGACTGCCTATTTTTCCTCAAATAACCATTCAACCTGTTCCACACAGGAATGTGGACTGGCTAATAGGCAGTTCAGAACTACAATACGTAGTGGACACACAGGAAAAAAATACTGAAAAAAAGGAGGAAAAAATGGCATTAATGGGTCTTTTATAGTTAGCCCATGAAGGACTATTCCAAAGGCAGACTGTCATTACAGTGGAGTAACATTGAATATCTTGGGTAGTCATAGAAAGGCAGACACTGGGTTGTGGAAAGTGCATTGAAATCGCAACGGTCATGTTATACATTTTTCCCCAACATCTGAAAACATCATACAGATACTCAGTTGAAGTAAAGTTATTTTATTTGTTTATTATTTATATATTTATTTGTTTATTATTTATTTCAAGAATGCAAGAATGTTGTTTTCACTAAAGCATATATTAAAAGTTATAAGGATTATATATATGTGTACAACTTTGTACCTTTGTAATCTTTCTTTTTGGGGAAGGGGGGCCACAAAAATTTTGTTGCCGGTGATGGGGGGCCACTAAAATTTTTGCTGGTGTTAGGGGGGGGGGCCTGTAAAAATATACGCACCACATATTTTCTCTTCCGCCCCCCCCCCCCCCCTGCCGTTAATTGTTGCTAACCAAATTACAGTAACAGTAAAATAAAGTTGTTCTAGTGATCTGATAATGTGAGCAGTTGTTCGCTAACAAGTTTGAAGTATGCAGCATGACAACTTTCAATGAAGCTTCACGGACAAAACAGGTGTACCATCTTTCATTGCAAACAAAACATGAAAACAGTTCACGTATATGTAGCTCAATGAAACACTGTACTTTCTTTTAATCAGCGCTGATTAATTGAGGTACACATACAGCAGTGTTTTTTCTGCATGTGCGTTGAGAGAAGTACTTTGTGCCACATTCATCACATTTTGACGTCAGACTTGATGTTTATGGGGGCAATGTTGTTGTTGTTGCCTTCCTACGGAGCGCTTCCCAAATATCATTACGATCGCCACCCAGTTCAGTTGCGTCTTCTACGCCGTATGCAACACTTGCACTATTATTGACATCATGATTTTGTCAGCTTGTGTTGTCCTCGGCTGCTCTCCATCTTCTGTTGATTTGTCACCCACAGGTTTTCACGACTTATAATTTGAGGCATTTGTTCCCTTGGACACGATGTGATGCGCATTGGGGGTTTCAATCCATAAAAAATACACGCGGTTTCATTGAGATCGAGTTGTCACTGCAGTATGCCTACACAATGCTAAAGCTGGAATTTTCCATACTCCCGTCATTGATACATGTTTCAAGTTCTGCTTTTAAACTTTACCACTATCAAAACATGAACATAAGATTGCACCAGTGTCCATGGAGACTGCACCGCATCTACGTCGTTGATAGCTCTTTTCGATTCGTACACTGGATAGAAGCATCAGTAAATTCACAGGTCACTACACTATGCGCTTTAGTCACCCTCATATGTTTGGATTTCATTGTTTGCGTGATTTAGGCGCAATTTTCGTGCTATCAGTCACTTTTTCAGGGCAGACAATGACTCGAAATGTGCAATTATTGCACAGGGTCAGGATATTTGAAGCCTTCTTATCTGCAACATTTTTTGTATTTTCCTTTATTTTTTGTTCTGTTTTATAAAGAGATTTAATGAAATGCCTGGTGCTCAATTAGTCAGATCGGTCCGTTTGTTTATATTATTAAATGTTGCCATTTAGAACAGCATTTAAGTCCTGACTATAGTTCATGTAGCTACTTCATTCACATTAGACATTTAGTGTTGATTGTGTTATCCTTGCTAGGACTTTGTATTTCAACATACTTTTATGGGAAGATAAATGAGAAATCGTACTTGTTTCGAGAAACAAGAATGATGAAATACTACCAAATTCACAAGTAATACTCCTTTTAACTAGCCTTCCAAAGATATGTGCGCCTCATTGATATGAAAGCAACATATTACTGGCAGCAATCAGTTGCACCTGGTGACCTGAACAATACTGATTGAAAAGGAGTGACTCAGAGGTTCAAACCAAATGAGCTTCCCTAGAGTCCCTTCCATATTTCATAAAAAAATCGAATTCCCGTGTATTGTTGGTTTGAAGATTGCTCAGTGTGAGCTCAGTATCCGTCAGCCTTGGTGCAAAGAAGTTTTAGTCAAAATTTCTGTAAAACTATCATACTATAACGATACTATGTTGGTTACATATGTTTCTTTCATTGTAACATGTACTTGTTATGATTTTTATCCGAAAAATTTCACTCAGTCTCGCAATGGTCGGACAGCAGCTTACTTTCCACGTTCGTCAATACATAATATTTCAATGTTAGTGCCATTCCACAATATCGGTCAACTATTATCACGGGTTTTTAAATGGTTGTCACCAATCTCTTATGTTTGAAAGCGGTAAAAATTTATTCATTTTAAAGGGACAAAACGGCGGTTCGTCAACACAGCAACAACGTTCAATAAGTGATTATTATTCTTATTTCTATACTCTATTCTGTTTTCTATTTTCTACGTCGGCATATTGTCGCATGTACCAGAAATTGTCATCACACCCATTACAATGTTTTTGAATTGAAATGATTAGTTTTGTAGACAAGTTTATACGTTATACACATACGTATCATCTATGCTGTCAGTAAATTAAACCTAATGTAGAATCCAATTCAACCATTTAAGATTTCAAGACAATGCCTCGTTCATACAGGAAAAGTGTTCGGGAACATTAGAGTGCAATGTGACATATTTTGGTTTTCAGGACCACGAGTCACGTTTCATGTATATCCTTAAGTGTGAGCTCTTCTAGTAGTCAGTGTAACTTGCACCATTCATACTTTTTTCCATCTTCTTTAAGTCTATGGTCCGACGAAGCCGAATGAAAGGCTATACATTTTATCATTCACTCGGCAAGACGTTTTAATTTACGTGTATCAGCGACTTCACATTAACACAGCAGGACTGGAATTAGTTACATGCTCTAAGTTGCAAAACACACTACGACCTCTCCACACACATCTATCAGAGAAACACATATAAATGACGATATCAATGCTATGTGCTTCGTCTTTATTCCTGACGAATTACAATGTAGCTGGCGCTTAAATACATACTATACGTGGTTTAATAATCATTAAACGTCAATTGTTAAATATTGGCAATTACTCAATAAAATACTTCCTGACAGTCACATCATTATTAAGGAAACACAACACTAACAAGTGGGCGTGACAGTTAATTACTAGGGTTCATACCAGTTTATTGATAGGTCACTATGGTGTCAGCGATCTGCGAAGAGTGTTTTGCAATAAAGTGCTCTTAACGTTAACATTAGTAAAGAAAATGCCCGTAATTCGAATGAATATATGACAATACAATCACATATATGCTCGCAAATAGATTGACAATGTTTCATTGTCTCTACCTAGACGTCAAATAGAATCATTTTTTTATGCAAATTTGAAAACTATCAATAAGTGTAGACTGCAAAATGTGATTTGATGTCAGACCATCCGATACCTTGGTCACATTTAAATGTCTGGAGCTCTGTCTTCGTTCTCTAACCGGAGAGTGATGCAACAACATAAACAGTTGAGTAGGTATGTTGATTATTCTACCATACGGATTTCAGGGTGATAGTCTTTACAATAGAAATATTCGGTAACTCCATGTCGCTGGTAGCAGCAGTACGCGACGGGACTTGAATACGTTATGTTCGTGCCTTCCGGTTGACCCCAATAAAGCACCTTGGTTAGACGGTCAGGACACACCTGCATCCAAAAAGCAGAGAGTGTAACACATTTGTAAAGACTTTCGAACAGAGTGACTGACGATAATGAAACCAATTTTTCATTAGGAGCTGAGTACTATAAAAGACAAAACCATTTGATATTTGGACTCATAAAGAAAGCAGCAGAAAACAGAAATATTTTTAACCGATGCAATCATGTTACTGTTTATATTCTTCCTCCGATGATATTGTAGGATACTGGATAATATGAGGTTATCCCTCGATATCAGCGCTTGGTTGGGACGTATTGCCACGAGTAAGGGTGCGAGCCGCATCACACGAGTCGAAGACGAGTGTGATGCGGCGCGCACCCTCACGAGTGGCAATACGTCCCAACCAAGCGCTGATATCGTGGGATAACCGATTTATCATATTCCCATGACCGTATATTTATGTAAAAGGTAATTAAAAATAAAGAAATTTTATTAGCTTTTGTCAGTCTTTCGAAGGGACATTGTTTTATATTCTGCCGCTGGTCTGAGCGCATTGATACAAGTTTGTTTACAACAGCTGATCAAGTCGTCGATCGAATCATGTCGAGTGTATACGGTCTAAACTGGATTATTTCAGCGCAATTTACCGCAGTTCAGAAATGGAATGGAGCCAATTTACTAATTCTGGTCACCGTCCCGGTGTTCTGGTGGATATTATTACACGGACAATATTGTAAGTTTGAATTCACTTTAATAACTCTTGCTGAAACATGGCTGACGGAACAGGAACGACGAAGTAGCGCGAAATACAACAGATTGTAAACATCAACTTTTAATTTTCTACAACAACCTGTCCTGTAACTCTCTTTAGATCTGAAATAAATGGAACGTTAAATTCATATGTACTAAGTAATATGTTTCGTTTTATATCGGTAAATTTTGATTGAATGCAAGATGAACATCATAACATCAAATCGGAAATAAACAACAATTGATGACGTATACGTGCCGTATCAGACTGATATTTTACGTTCCACGTCACGACGCGTCAGAGCAGACACGGATACGGTCATGGGTATATGATAATGGGTATAATCATGGCATGTTAGGACTTCATCATATTACCCTTATAAAATATTTACAATACATTCTTCCTTAAACTTTCAGTCACGCAAAACGAAAAAGTACCTGTGAATATACCATCTACAATTTGACGTAATTGTTTTACTGAAGCGAAAAACGCACAGTTCAATATAACAATTTTAAGTGTCATACCATTTTCGAGATAACAAATCTTAGACCGTATCTTGCAGCTTTTTGTTGTTTGTTGTTAGATGTTGTTTGCAAATTACATCACAGGATCCCTGTTTAAACTTTGACACTAGCAATACAAGATTCATTTTGGTTTAAATGGTTTTATACCAATATTTTTAATATTTGTAATACGTTAGAACCATATTTCTTCTGAGGTGGAACACGCTCTAAAATGAAAGGTTAATTTTTCCAGGTTAAATTTCCCCCGGAAACTTTAAAAACGTTGTTATTTCTAAATGAAGAATAAAAATGAGTCATTGTGTAAATATCCTATTTATTTACAGAAACAAATTATCTAAATTGACCGATATTCGAAATACACAATAACCACTGCCCCTATATTATATCTCCTTTCAGTTAAAACATTCCCGCTAAAACAAGCCGGTGCAAATTTTGTAGCCGACATGCCTCAACACGATTTCGTATTCAACAAGCTCCAAAGTCCACACAAGCAGCGCAGCAACCAATTATCGTAAAACAATGGGATTTTAATGGCACACTGTGTTTAAAGAGTTCTTCCATCCTACAAGTATACCTGTGATCATCAACGTACCACCAAAGCGCAGCGTTCTAAATTGATGTTTTCGTAATTACGCGTGAATTGACAAAGCGTTTTGTGAACGATTTTTGTTTGAAGAACTATACATTGTCGGTACGAGAATGTTACAAATTTCGAGTAAATATTAACTACAGCAATGACGAAACCTGTCATTCCGGATCTGCATTAAACCAACGAATATGATATATGTCACACACTAAACGCTGTTAGAAATTTCAGTCCTTGTCCGCAGTACAGATGCTCGACTGGTTTTCTAAATTGAAGTATTCAAAATTACGCATGAATTGAAAAGCGATTTACCAACTGCATCTGTTAGTGGGAATCACTGTCTGAAAATATAAAGTTTTGACGAGAGAAATTTTACAACTTTCGAGTTAATATTAAGCAATTGATCGTTCCTGATCTGCATTAAAACCAACGAATATAATATAATGACACACTGACAACTGCTAGAAATTACGCTACTGTACAATTACTGGAAGAGTTTCCGTATCGCTCCCATCTTTACTGATGAAGATTTATGAATAAATGTTATATGGGTGAACTTACATCAACGGGATTGCATATCACTTCAAACATGTCACCTTTGTAATAGTTCAGGGTGCAGACTTTACACTCATCATTTCCTTCTTCAGGCAAAATTTCACCCTGCAATTGAACAGGAAAAAATGTCAATGAATTCACCTAGGTCATATAGAATTGTTCTGGTTGTAAGAAATTATATCCTTTACTCTACTCCTCTATGCTATCAAGTAAATAATTTCAGCCACATACCAAGACTATCACGGGCACTTTTATAGGAAATGTACAGAGAAGAACAAGGGAGTTAGAAAACAGTCATAATGGCTTGAGATACTAAGCACATATACAAAGAAACATCATAACATATAAATACAAACCCCGGTTCTCTGATATTGTCGAGTGAGAAGCACAAACACAGAGGGCTAGGGCTGTGCTATACATCGAAAAAACAAGTAGTGGGAAAACAAGGTGCAAATAGATAAAGATGGAAACTATTTCATAAGGTTCGGCAAAACATTCATTAGGAATTAAAAAGGGAAAGAGTTAGCAGCATTAGTGTTACATGTATCTCAGTCTATCAAAGTTTGAATAGCGCGTTTACCAAATCCATCGTGTCTACTTGATCCACTGCCACTGCTGTCAGACGTAAAGTATGAGTGTTTTCTATGAAAGGACCAATGTCATCGTATACATTGAATGTCTTCGCCGGTGTTTCGTTTTCAACAAGTTTAGGTATCTCCATTACATCTTCGAGACAGTCGGTAAGTTGTGTAACAAGCACGTTCCATATGGCGTTGTCGTAAGTAATTACGCTTTCAAGGGCACAACGCCACGGGGGAGAGTATATCGCCCCATCCTTGGCACCAATCTCGGCCGCAAGAAATGCGCAAAGTATGACGATGGTGGATTTCATTCTTGTGCTTTGAAATTAAAACTGCTGTACAAATATAAGGATAGGAATGCAAATGTTTGTTTAGGTTTTTCTTGTATATAAATACATGCAGGAGTAATTCGCTATCATCCAAGGAACATAAAGGAATAACGATAATATAATAGGCAAATTGTGTACGGTCGGAAAACATTGATTTTTCCATGTTGATTGGCTGTACTGTAGGCGATCGCTTAATGGACTATAGATGCTTACTTAATAACCATATAAAGGATTCAAATAACTAATATACCAGACTTCAATAACTTTTTCCTAATCTTAAGTAGCTTCGTGATATTTACAAAGTGGCACATTTTAAATGATCAGTGAAACAACTATAGTAACTCATCAAATAGGGCACACGATGATAGCAGCCTATTGATAGATAGGGTTGTGTTATTATCACGCCATCACAAATTACACATAATCGAAGTCCTTGGTGCTCATTTGATGTTCCTTCCCATAGAACAATAGTTACACATTGTTGTAAGAAACATCTTTCACGGCGAGAAACCTCTTAACTGAAACGTAAATGAAAGGAATTATGTTCAGGGAAGGAAAGATTTTTTTCAATATTGATTTATGGTTAAAAAACGTTTTCTTGAATACTTTACCAGTGGCAAAAGCACAAGAAATAGTGAAATCAAGTATCTTATTTGAACAAAGTTTTTACATACCTAATCGAATATGATGACTATATCTTACATCTCGCTAAAAGCATATATTGGAACAGTACACCTCCCTGTAAACCTTTGCTGAGTGATTGCTTCGCATTTGCACAAGCGTCGCAACTTAGTGAATTCGAACGTGCCGTATTTAGCAAACAAACCTGTGATTTGCTCATCAAATGAACAGTAAGCGTGTGGATGTGCTATCAGGTCGCGAAGTCTCTAAATTGTACCTTTTTTAGTGTTTCTGTAGTTAATGTCTACAGAAAGCAGATATGACTGGTGGTTAATAACCTCTAACGAATAAACCTACTGACTCTGGAGTCAATACTCGTTATTGAATGAGTTCTGTAAGTAATCTGTCTCCTGACGATGTTGACAATCATTATATCGTGCCTATCATTGGCAAGCTCAATGGCAGACTTGACCGTTTTGACAATAGTCAAAGAAAACTTCTTGCAGGGATAAAGAGATCTGTCCGGGCCACTATTGACGAATTGATGTTGGAAAATTTCTGGTGTGAGTGATAGATAGATCAGGTAGAAAGACGGCTTGCACGACAGCTAAAATATGCGGTGTCATTCGAACGTCACAGTTCAATACTTGCAAGTAACCTGGATTCAGAATATGATGTTTTGTCTACTGTTATCTGTATTTAATTGAATCTGGTCTTGGTGTTGAGGGTGCAGAGATAGTCAACTGCGCTTAAATCCGAACTCGAGATGATTGCATGGGTATCATTAACGTTCAACTTGGAAGCATGAATACAAAAGTGAAAGTCTTATGGGCGATAACTTCAAAGAGAACACAGGAAAGATATTCACGGTTGCGCATCAGATAATGGAAATCGCACGCCGAGCGACTCATTGTGATGAACTTCAAAACTATTTTGAAGGACATGCTATGTGTTTCTGAGAACACATTTACTGGCACTGGCAGTGGATGTCTATACAAGTGAACAGAAGGGAAGCATCTTCGCACAACTAATGCCGAAACAAATGGTTGAGCTTTCACCCAGCATCCGGGAATCAACTGTTTCGGTATTGCAGTGGAATATCAACGTTCCACTGCCAACAATAGTGACATAATGAAGCACATAAATTCCGACAATTTCTGTTTGAAGGGGACTAATTTCAGGCCCAATTAGTCCATTCAAATCAGTGGTTACACCTAGAGTTGTAGATCATAAAAATGTCATTTGTGCATCAGGTGGAGTGGGCATTCTTGTAAAGAATATTTTATTTAAGGTGATGCTGCACGTAACACAACATATTTTGCTCAAAATCGCTTTTTTGAAAAGATTTATTCAATTTTAAGTAATGTGTCCACCGATGATTCCAATATTGGTTGGGTTCACCTTTTAGCTTGCAAAGCAGTCGTAAGTTGGGTGAGACAGAAGTATAAATCATGCAAATGTATGCAGATCACCCTTTTCTGCCGTATTCCCAATTTCAAGATTTCCAAAGAACTTAACTCATCTCTGGCTGGGTCAAATTTTATGACTTTTCACATGATGTTCTTTAAATACTATTCACACAAAACGACTATTTTGTTTGGCAATAAAGATCATACACTTTGAATGAGGCATTTTAATTGTTTGTATCATGATTTTAATCACTCTTTACGTGTGTCAGTCTTTCAACTTTGGAATGAGAATACATATTACAAAATAAAAGTCTTTTAGGGGCTGTTAGATATTTCAGCAGAACTATTAGATATTTCTTGGTGGTCACAAATTTGCTCCAATACTTGCCGTTAATGGGAACATGGGCTTGGACAGATGTCCTTTACTGCACCAGCTTAATATGGCTAGATTATGGAATCGTTTACTATCAATGTCACGCGACAGAATAACAAGACAAATTTTCTTATAGGAATATATTGGCTGAGTTCAAATAACTGGGCCCAGGATGTTTTAAGAATGTTTACAGAAACTGGTTTACTCATAATATCGAGACATGCAATATTTCACTCGTAATGTAGATAATAAAATGCTCAACGGTAATAACTTGGAAATTAAAGTACATGAAAAGCCTCATCTTAAAAACATTCAAAAACATTACGGTATGGAAAGTTACTTAACATATGATTTTTCACGTTGTACAAAATCACCTTTAGGTCTGTTCAGACTAGCTATTCTTACTGTAAAAATGAAACTGGTAGATTTTCAAATACAGGCAACGGGCAAGATCTGTTTGACCTCTAATGTTTCGATTTGTTCTATGTACACAAAAGAAATTTTATGGTGAACTGATTTGTCTAAAGTGATTCGTGCAGTGATTCGTGCCATATGTTAAATAAATACAATCAACGGCAAATTGTGTGGAAATAAATTTGTTATTACAGAACTACTGAAAGGAAAAAACAAGTTGCAGATTTGGCGAGAATCGTTAAATTCGACCGATCGCACCATTAAAAAAGTCGGTTAGAGCTGGGCCGCTATTAATCTCAAACACATATCCAGGCATTAGAAGTTTATTGGTATTTTATAATCAGCTAACTTCATAGCAGGTATAAGATACTGAATTTAATCTCTCGCTATTATTCCCTTTCCAAAATCTGATCACAGGCATTTGAGGTTGCTTTCAACTTGCACGTTGCATTTAACATTATCAAATATCAAATTGAAGACGAATATATCCCCGCTAAGTTTGGTGCGCAACGGCTGTCTTTGTCAGAGATTAATTCAATTTTCTGTTCACCACATGAATATCCAAAAATATGACATGCTAGGCGATTGGAATGGTAACTTAATGAAAAGAGGAAGACTTGACTCGTCAATTTGAGAAAAACAAACAAAACAATTTCAAACACGCACATCAATCTGACAAAGAACACGAGTCTCTTATTAGTAAAAACAACAAGTTGGGGTCGGTTTGGGTTTAGGCCGTACAATTCAACGCAAACTGGAAGGAATCAAATGGGTATTTAGTGTATAGTTATAGTAAGACATCATAAAACTGAAACGTTCTCCCACTTTACAAATCCCAATATAACACTACCACCTTTTTTGAAGTTTACAAGTCTTTGTAGATTTTTTTTGAGGTGTTATCTTTTAGCAATACAACAACCAATCACAGAAAGAAAAGTTTCTATATATAATAACAAAAGAATCTTCAATGGTTCAAGGGTCAATATGCCAGAAAACACCTATGCCGTTTTCAAGGTTCTTACAGAATCCGATACTCTGCAGACGGTACATAGTAAATTCAATTTACAGAGACCCTAGTAGAGTAGTGAACATAAGTAATACAACGGTCATACACCATACGTAAACCTATAGCCAGTAATGTTTTGTAACTAGGACTTACCTGTCAATATCAGTATATGCTGAGGATGCTGAATGACAAACGTATACGTTACTGTCGCTTATATGGATTCTGTTTATAGATTGCATATGCACATTATTCACATGCAGATTTACCCAATTCTGTCACTGACAGGCGAACTGAAGTCCCTGACAGGGAGGGGCATGTAGGTAAACTTTGTACCGCGTTATTATAATGTGTACAGAAACCCCGAAACCCGTGTTTAACGATCCTACAGAATGCTGATGTCTTTCATTTGCCATTTTTCGTCCTTATGAAATTTGAATCATATTAATGAAAATTAACACATTCAAGCGCACAGTTGGTGTAATTATGGTATAAATTTCTGTCATCATCATCGTCGTCGTCTTCGTCACCATCATCATTATCATATTGTTGTTACAGTCTTCGTTGTCCTCGTGTAAATCTTCACCATCAACAACGCCATCATTAGTCCATGGGCTGGAGGAGCCCACCGTGCACCCACTCCCCCATTAACCTACTACATGGGTATTTTTTTGTTCTTGGGGATCTGCTGAACTAGAAAAAGATGTAACCATTGGATATTTTGGGATGCACTACCTGTCTGCACTGGGTTTTGATTCGTATGTACCGCAAAAAATGGCGAAAAATGGGTAGGGATAGGGGTACTATATCCTCCCCTAAATTCAGTAAACTGGCATGAAATAGCACAAATCTTACATTTTTGGAAAACTCAGATACTGCTCTCTCTGAGAAACACCAACTTTAGCAAAATTAATTTGTGTACATAGAATAGGACAACTTTAAAATGAATTTTTTTGACAATTTTGAAATTTTTTACCCAAAATACCATGTAACAATTGTGATTTACTTTTTATTAAGCAAAATTTTGACAGCATTTTTATTTAAATTATTTGTTCCGACATACTAAGCAAGAAAAAAGGTGTTAAAATTAGATATTTAACTATACACTACTTCTCTGGAGTCAATTTTGAATTGCGTGTATCTGTATGGGGTGCGCAAAAGCTAGGGGTAGGGGTACAACATTCTTTCCTTGATGAAGTAAACAGGCTTGAAATGCCATATACTTTATAGTTTTAGAAAGCTTAGATACTGGTCTTTCTAAAATGAATAAGGTTTTAGTAACAAAATATGATGACATAGAATAGGATAACTTTAAATTGATTTTTTCTGGTAATCAGGATCCCAATATTTTTTTCTGTCAAAAGTTTATTTCAAGTTTCTAACATGTACCTGTAGCAAATAACTCAAAGTTAATACACAGCATTGCCCTTTGTATTATGTCTAGGTAAATAATTGGTAGAATTTAGATTAGTTTTGACAGAAATTTGCGACATAAATTTTGGAGTATGGGGTAAACTATAGCCCTATTTCATGAAAATTATAGAAGATATTGCATATTGCTATATACCGCGTTTTCAAGAAGAAGAAATCACCTTTCTAATGATACCCCATAAGCTTGGTCTTGTGAAACAGTAAGCTCAGCAGATGACGTACAAGAAGACAGGTTTGACAAAAATCCATGTTGGTCACAAAATCGTAATTTTGCGGTACCCTTCAAAACCACAGGCTCTAGAGTCAATGCAGGCGAACCGCTAGCCGCCACTGATACAATAAAAATCAATGTGAGCAACAGCGGAAGCCATGCACGGAGACCGAGTAAATTTCAACAGACGGTTTCGCCCTCTTTTATCTCAAACACAACTTGCTTATTGGGGTCGATCGATGCTCCAGTTCATCAACTTCATGAAAAATCACACCAATATCCAAAATCTCTCTGTTACGTCCGTGAAAAAGCTGTGTTTTCGGAGCAGTGTCAGCTAGGAAACGCTGTTATCATACATGACCCACATTGACCTATCACGAATGTTCTGATTGGTTGTTCCTTTTAAGGGATACGTCATCCGTTTCAGGGGTGCTACACTCGAGAGATTTAGTTACATGTAATTACGTTCGATCAGTATCCGTAACGTCTTTGTCATGCAGTGTGCGAAACTCGTGCAAAATCTCTACTGGCCCAGCGGGCCAGTAACTTTAAAAAATCACTGGCCCTGAAGGAAATCAACTGGTCCTATCATCAGGTCAAATCCAAATATAGTGGAGATTTTTACCTGCGCTCAGTCTAGGGGCCAAGAATATGGGATTGAAAAATAGATAAAGACACCAGTTCAAAATCCTAACATCAAAACTGGTTTTTTTATGCCTTTTAATTCTTTTATTCTTTTTTAATTCTTCAAATGAAGATGACTATCAAAACCGAAAGTTGGGGCAACTGATCTCAGTGTTGAAAAACATGAAATCAGTAAAAGGTTAAGCACTAACACATAAACGTTTTCATTTCCTAAAATAGCCTTTCACGACAAATATTTCTAACATTGAGAAAAAGAGCACAAGCGTGGGCTTGAAACACGTCCCAACATGGAAATGCTAAGCATCCAAAACTCCGATCAGGGATGGGTAAGTTTTGGCAGCACAAACGCCGGATCACACACAAATGGAGTCAATACAACACTTGACTCTTCAAATAACGATTCTGACTTCTCCCTTTTGAGGGACTCATCATTAAAGTCAATGAAGGGAATACAAAAAATTAGGGCAACCGATAAAGAGAAATAATACTGAAATGTCCAGACCCATGTCAAAAGACAAATCACAAATTTAAAATGTAAGCGTAATCTTTACAGTGACCAACTTGAGGCAAATGGCCATCAAGGTCAATGAAGACGGTACTATGCACAATGTTTAAATATCGGACATTTACTTTTTAGTATCGAAGTTTGACGTCCGACATGTATCCGTCATCGTAACGATCTATATATCTGGTCTAAAATCGATACTAGACAATACAAGAATGACTTGCCTCTTGTCGCTGCACGACGGGTTTGAGAAATTGCCTATATTTTACCCCAGGCTGATACATATCGGCGATTTTAGGACTCTTTATAGTAAACGATACTAGGCAATTCTGGAATGACTGTGAAATCAAAGATATTTACTCGATATTTATCGGCGATTGGGACCCCAATATCGTCACCAGAATGACTCATCTCGTGTCTCGGGCACGTGTGGTCTATTTAAAATCACCGATGTTATCGGCGATTTCGGGACAAACGTCCGATATATAAGTCGGAGATTTGCATTTACCACCTCACAGATCTTGCTAGCCCGACTTCATCATTACGGCTCCAACTTCGATACTATACTTGTCAAATCGGGGGTAAATAATCGATGTATATCTGGGAGATCAAAACCTTACAGATTTGGCCCCGCGGTCTAGCCAAGCCCGACTTCGATAGTCCGACTTTAATTATACGATACTAGACTTGTCTAAAAGGTGGGTAAATATCCAATATATATGGAGGTTTCACCATCTTCAAATCTGACCTTAGTTTTAGTCAAGGGTCTATGATCTGACCAAACTAATTTCGATATTGTGTTGCCCAGTAGCTGCAAATATCCGATATCATATAATGTTGAAGTTTCATCGAAATCCAGTTTACCTCGACACATGCAACTCGATCGATACGCTAAACTATTATTCTTTTATGATCACGACGAGATCTCCACCCTAACACATGTAATGTCTTTCGCTTTGATGCAGTGCCGTATCTTTGAATGATTTTGTCAGGTATTTAGCTTAGCAAAACATTCTGGTAAACTTCTGTACAATAGGAAAAGCTACTGACCCGTCTTTAGGAACAGCAAGACATATTTCAAGAGTTACTGGTACGTCCGGCATGGAAACTGCTGGTCTCCGACCATCGGGTTAGCGTGAATTCCGCACGCTGTTGTGATAACCAGACGTTGCGTGCGTGTGGAGCAGTAGTTTGTAACGTCGAATGACACTTTTACACGTAGTCATAATTACTAATAGTATTTTTTTATAGATTTTCTAATGATTTCCGCGAATTTTGACAAGCAACCTCGTAGAGTATCACTGTAAATTGGCAATTATCTTTGAGGCCCAAAAAAAAAAGAAAAAAGAAAAGAAATTGTGCTGTTCTGTACAGATAACATGGTTTTCAAAAATAAGATAGGTAGGTCGGCAGGATTTTTTTTTCTTTTTACAAAATATTTTTATTCTTAAATATGCATTTTTCAGGGGTTCAGGGCGCTCAAACACTGGCCATAACATTTCCAGATAAAATGTACCATATAGGTATATAAAGGAAAAAACATAAGACATCCTCTTTCAAGCAAAAATCAAATGCCAAGTATCGAACGTGTGATTTTACGGATTTTTCTTTCTTTTCTTTTTAGTTCCTTGTTTACGTAGCTCAAAAAAATTAGGGTCGGCAGATAAAAAATAGAGTAGGTCGGGTTATCGGAACAGCACAATATTTTTTGTTTGACCTAAGAATACTTCGTATTTGCAACAGTACAAGAAGTTCTTGCTATGAGTTCCTGATACGAACGAAATGTAGTATTCCACATTATATCTGACGCCGTCACAAAGATTTCTGTAAACCATGTAAATAATTTTATCTAAGAGAATCGGCAAGTCTAATTCGAGGGTACAACGAGCTAAAGTAGTCCTCGCGTAGAGAAAATAATGTTTCTTAGAGCTTGCACGAATTTCGCTTGTTCACATTGTACTAACATGATCAAAACGAAAACAAAATACTATAGCAGTAGCCTGTACAATATATGCTTCCACTCCCACTTGCACTAGGTGCAAACCCCCTGTTAGGTATGGCAACAAGTCAGGAATGTTGAAGAAAATTTCATTCAAAGTAAGATAAGAAGTGAAAACATTAATGAGGAAAACTGTAAATCTTACTTAGCAGTATGAATACGCTGCCATAGCGAAGCTTGTGGTGCGGACAAGTGAAAGTTAACCGATATTTTGAATTTACGTTCGTAAAACCGTCATCCAATCACAAGCTTCCACTTGTGGGTCATGACCATTGATCCCAGTCAGTGCGGGTCATGTTTGATTATAGCGTTTCCTAGCTGACACTGCTCCGAAAACACAGCTTTTTCATAGACTTAACAGAGAGATTTTGGATATTAGTGTGAGTATTCATGAATTGATGAACTGGAGCATCGATCGACCCCAATAAGCAAGTTGTGTTTGAGATAAAAGAGGGCGAAACCGTCTGTTGAAATTTACTCGGTCTCCGTGCATGCCTTCCGCTGTTGCTCACCTTGTTTTTATTGTATCAGTGACGGCTAGCGATTCGCCTGCATTGACTCTAGAGCCTGTGTTCAAAACATGACCGTAACAGCTATTGAGTCCCTATATTTTGCCTGTTAAAATCCTATTTCTTATTCTAGGGATCCCAAGGCTTCTGAAAAATACAGGTTTGTTATCCTTTGGGGTTGGGGGAGATGCACATAGACGTCCCCTCTAGCCCACGGCCTGATAGATTGTTAGTAGGCCTAATGCTTGCTGTATAAGTAAGACAAGGAGGCATAGACAATTTTTCAAAATACGTCTTATCAAAATTATTTTATAGAACAATATTTAAAAAGTAAATTATAAAAATAGACAGTCATCAACAATCCATTTTATGATTTACTTTAAGGAGAAAATGACAATATGACTATGTGTGCGCGTTTTAAAGTCTTCTTTTTAAGGCTGTGCATTATTTCATTACAATAAAATGCCCATTCACGATATTCCAACGTGGCAAAACTTGCAATTTTAGTGACTAGAGACAATAATGCACTGTAAATACCCAATTTTGACATTTATTTTCTTCTTCAGCACATTGCAATTAGTAAATAACATCTATAAATCTGTTTGATTTGCTTCATTGAATAGTTTCTTCCGGTTAAAAATACCGAATTACCAGAAAAAATCGATTAACAGTCCGGGTCAGCTCCAAAATTGGAGACGCTATACCATAATATTTCCCCTCTCATTAGCCAATCAGCGGCCAGCGCGCCATCAGTAAAAACTGTATTTCCTGGCAACCTCCACATGCGTCCTTCGTTACGTACGCCATACTGTATCGAACTCCCGCGCCGTATTCTGTCATAATGTCGAACAGTTGTGTGGCCACTCTGTCAAAACACAATTTCAAAATCGCGTACCAGTTTTATTCTGGCGAAGACAACCAAACCCCATATATCGCTGTGATTCCTAGACTCTGGCTTGAAGTCCTGCGAAATATAAATCGTGTACCTACACAGATCGTTAAGAATACCCCATTGTATCGGAGATGGCAGCGATACAAATTCTACCGTATGGGGAACAGTTGTGTGGCCACTCTGTCAACACATTTTCAAAATCGCGTACCATTTTTAGTCTGCGTTTGACAACTACAAAACAGGTATCGTTTTAAAGCTCTGACATTGCTCTTCTTTCTTGCAAAATGTTATACGCGTACCTACACAAATACCTTTATAACAGTATTTCTAATAGAGATGACGAACATCCACAAAATGATTCTCGGTACTTGAGCGAAATCGATAAACTGGGGGTAGAAATGAATCGTCAATATTTCGAATATTTGTTCACTAATCGGACTCCTTGTTGGACATGACCTTCTGCAGAACACGTGGATTATGTTGACTTTCGAAATTCGTCGAAATTCACAAGACAGGGGCTTAATAAGCGGCCCAAAACTGCCGATCACACTTGGTGGGTAATTTGTGACCCAGCGTGACCTGTACTTTATTAATGATGTAATCTGGTCGATGATTGGCTGAATGCCGGAATACATTATCATAATGAGTCTCCAATTTTGGAGCTGACCCGGACTGTTTAAAGTTATCCAATTCTATCAAAACATGAACATAAAATGGCACTGGTATCCATGGAGACTGAAGCACTACTATGTCCTTTAGGCCTACTGTGTTTCTTTTCGATGCGTACACTCCACATTATGCACGTCACCAAAATTGAATGACAGGCGATCCGATAAGCTTATTTTATCTTTTCCGGGGGAATATTCTGAATAGAAATAACGGCAAATTTACAGGTCACTACACTGTGTGCTTGAGTCACCATCATACGGACGTATTTGCATGCTGTGTTTTGCGCGCGATTTTCGCGCAGTCAGTAACTTTTAAAGGGCAGAAAAAGGCTCGAAATGCGCAATTATGCGCAATCGCGCAGTCGAGAGAAAACCCTGGTGATGTATATTTTAAATGAATACAAAATAACTTCGACATTTTTAGGTTTGCCATAAGTTGTTATGAATAAGTAACTCGAAGTGGCTAACGTGTGAATGACGGCATGCTGCATTTAGGGGATCTTTGGAAATACAGTCCAAGTAAAATCAACATTTAAATTATTAGCTCATGGTAGAATTAACGTGTATAAAGTGTTGTCGTAAAAGGGATGTTATGTTCATTACTCAAGCAATTTTGTTGATGGGTAGAACCGCCATAGCTACCGTCTAGACCTTCCCGTCTTCAAATAGGCAAACTTTGTCTTCAGTAGGTATCTCTAATGCTGAGAATGACCTGGTGTAGCCGCGGGCGTAATGACACTTGATTTATTCGTCCTTTCGCAAAACATCTCGCAAATTGTCCGTTTTAGTGCACAATATATATACTGGGGCCTAACATGTCTGTGTTTGTTTGCCGGAACACGTCACAAGAGACTACTAGTATACGATACAGTAATATGAGGTTATTACGAAAATACCGCAAAGGATGCACGAGGACATTGGCGCAGCGTATCGCCCGACGCGAAGCGGAGGGCGATGCGAGGCGCCAATGTCCGAGTGCATCCTTTGCGGTATTTTCGTAATAACCTTATTATTATACATCTTACATTCCTGATCGGGGCATCAAAATGTCGGAGTAGTGACCGTTTTCGTGCAATGTCAACAATTTTTGTTCCGATTTTATCGCGCCAGTGTGGAACGCTACCTCGGACGCGCTTCTGCAAGTTTTGGAGTGTGTGCACTACACACATACGTACGTACAGAGCGCGCGCGAGACTTGTTCTGGCACTCGTCCAAGGGGTCCCTTGAAACCGTTCTACTGTGAACGCGTAGATACAGCCGCAGGGAATGGGGCGCCTTGAAACCGTGCCGTACGGAACGGGCGCGAGTTCCGTACGGCTTTTTTAGCGCACGCTAAATTCTATTGTTCTCGATGGTAGATGTATAGTAATCAGACATATTAGGATAGGACATTAAGGGTGAAATTGATTCGATCGATCGACAAAGACAAAGAGTAGGTAAATTAGGAATGACAAAAATTTCGACAAATTGACGAACACAATCGGAAAGAAAGTATATTTCATTCAAATTTTCTTCGATATAAAAGGGGAAAATACTAATATCACGATGACGTTGCAAGGCTCGAGCATATTTGTCAGTAAGTTTTACTTTACATGATGTCTTTCGTCGGGCTGATTTATTGTCTTTCTCGTCTCGACCTGATCGATGCTTTCGATGCTTTGAAATATCAGTCCACGAGGACAACAGAGAATTTTGATCGCTCATTTGCAGACATTCTCATTCAGCAGTTACAGTAATCTAATATTTAAGATGATTCACTGATTTTCCGAAGATGAATTGATAGAGAGGGTCGATATTGTTTGGGATTTTTTTATAGATTGATTGATTGATTTAATTAATTATTGATTGATATGGTTGATATTTTTCAGTTGATAGTGTGTATCGATCCTGTCCTAAAAATTACAAAAATGTTCAATTTCATTCATCGTTTGGCCTAGCAATGGATAAAGTCCGAGTTACACTAGGGAACTCGTTGAGCACGCGACGAGCATGGGGTTAGGCAACGTCAAGGGTGGTGTCCCAAACCGGAGACAAGATCATTTTTTGTACTAGACAATCGAATCAAATGGTGCAGTAACTCATTTGGATCGAAAACATATCAGAAAACACGCGGGCTTATCGACTTTATTAAAGCATGCACAACTTCCGACCTTTACAATTGTATTTGTTATCACTATGTGGTTTTAGTTCTTCTGAATTACATAGGTATTTTGACCTGAAATTTTGTGAACCCAATAATAACGCGGACTGGCACTGCCATGCAAATGTACGAAGCATTGCGATGCAGAATTCTGACCAAAGGATATTGTCTATGACACGCTAAAACAAACAGACAAACGAAAAGGAAGCTATATTTTTTTCCAAATAAAGAGAGTTTTTTAATTTTTTTATTGCATGGACTGCCATTTGTGACAAAAATTATCGAAGACTGAACTATCGACTTTGGTAATAATTTTATTCGAGAGAATGTTAGCAATAAAAGTATTAAACTTACAAAAAATATACAAATACGAAATCAATATTGAAGATAGCCAGTCGGTTGAATATTCTTAAAGCACAATACGCCTTAAAAACACAACCTGGGTATTTTCACTTCGGAAAACTTCGATTTATTGTATTGGTATACTGTTCTGTTTATGTTGTAACGAATTATTTGCCCAAGCTTTGATGACCAAATTTGTAACCGAATTAAGTGACCCCTCTGAGGTACAATTAATTGGATTTTGGGAACTTGCAAAGCATTCCTTTTACATCCAAAACACTGGTGTGCAACAGAAAGAAGTCTCGCCTAGGGACCTTCTTCTGAAGCTGGGCAATAATTGTAAATCTGTAAATATCACTGTGTGGTAAGAGAGGCTCGTCAACCATGTATACTTATGGAACGTAAGAAGATTTACTATAGCTGTGGCGGCGCAATAAGGAAATGGTTCAGTATTATTTGATACACCTGACCGACATCTTCCTGTATGTGAACCCCGAACTTATATACAAAATACGTGCATTTTTTAAGCCTTGCCGACACTCCTATAGATCCTTTGCATTAGGAAATACAGAACGCCGCAGAGAACAGAACTGCCAATAGAACTGCCGTAGATGTCGCTCTATCCACAGGAATGGTACCGGAATCTGGTGGAAGACAACAATAAACACCGTTCGTTCAGTCGACTCATGTTGAAGTGTCGTTTACATTTTTCATATCAAATTAGCATGTATATCATCGCTATCATAAACTTAGGGTACTTTATTTTGACAAATTAACATCCAAAAACCAATGAATACAGGAACAGATATTTTGACGTTCTTCAAAATATGTAAATGAGTTTACCGGCGGATTGTCACGGAAAATATTGTAAATCGTTCCCATATCTTGGTCTCATTTATTCTCTCATATCTTCCCCATTTTGTTATGCAATATTTTCCTCCAAGGAAACGAACAGGTTATCACACTAATCATTGCAGTGACAACTTGTGAGTACCTTGATTAAGGTTTGTATTGATGTGGGTCTCACTGCACTGGTCCTCTCGGCAACTGTCTAATTCATCATCGCACAGCGAGCATGGAGTTCCGCTTGTGTAAGGCTGCCTCGGATAATTTCCTCTGTGAAACGTCAAAAGCATGTACATATTAAAATTGCTGCATTCATCCCCGTTGGTCATTTATTGCATAAATTATATCTTATCTCTAATGATGGTTATATGTTTGCCCAGAAAGTTTTTTTACGATAAATACTGCTTTTCTTCATTTGATTAGTATTAGCTGCTCCTGCACACCAATATATGCAACATGTTTATATTATCGAGGTAGCTAGCAGAAGTAGACAGTGGGTCGTGAACCGATCGGTGTCATAGTCCCGGTCAAAGTAAACTACCAAAAACGTCTATGGCCTGGCTTGGCAGTGCACAGTTCTGTGGTGATGAACACTTGACCCGCGAGCGCGATCGATACGCCACAGCACTGCTGCAAATTGTTTTCATACCCAACATGTATTTAAGAGCAGCGATTAGAATGACTTCCAGATGTCGATATGACTTCAAATATAACTTTAAAGATAAGTCATGATTTATATGGACACTAACCCTCCCCATTTTTTAATTCTGTGGTCATCCCTGATTTTGTATAATTTCTTTCCAACTTAAGGTATTAAATAGCAGCTTATATTACATCAAAAATGTCCACGTGACTACAAAAGCGTCCGTTATGCGGTAGGTATGGCCAGACTTGAGTTTAACCCCCTATCTTACCGGACACTTAACATGGGGACCACTCTGAGGTCGGGGGCACTTTTGAGGTCTTCAAACGTCAGTGTTTCACAAATGAAATTTCAAATTGGTGAAATAAGTCGTCAACACTAACGTTTACCCGTACGGAAATAGCACAGGCTGTTCTGAGAAGATGTGTATATGACGTTTTTGGAAGCAGAGAAAGACACTGCAATTTACAATCAGGATAAAAATAACGGAATATAAATCACAAGCGACAGCTAAAGGAGAGATTAAAGGTTATAAGAGGTCTGCATCTCTTCAGAGAGGATTACCGTAAGTTGTTTCACTACCCATTACCGATAGAATACTGGTTCTTATTTCAAAATAAGGGCATTGCGAATGAGTTGAATAATAACATCTGATTCAGTAATAAATTTCAGATAATTCTCTAATATAATATTCAATGTTGCTACAATAAATTTGTAGCATTTTCTATGGTTGTTAAATTTTGCTTCGACCAAAAGACGGGCAACGAATCGTGGTAAACGTCCAATTCGTAATTATCGAGCAGTAAAGAAAGTGAACTGAGCGCGGGGAAAATTTCGGGATTATTATTGAACTAAAAACGTCATCATGCTGGCAACTCTCCCTATACTTACGCGGGTCCGTAATTGCAGGTGACCAGGAAGGCGTCCACGAAGTTCGATGACGTCACAGTCGGGCAGTGAGCGATGCCACAACCAACAGCATACGACGAAGCCCACACCACCTGTAGAGGAAATGTGGAAATCGACGAAACGCGCCAAATGAGGTATATGTTCACTTATGAATAGATTTAATAATTATATACCTTGTCCGAATGGCTGATCTTCAAACAAATTGTTCAATATTATAATTTGTTGGCATAATTGTAAAACTAATCGCCATATTCTGTAAAATCGCGATAAAATTTCGGCAACAGTTTAAACGGGAAGTTACAGGACCGTGGGCTCACAATAGGGGATTACCGATGACGGAAGTTTTGGAATTCTCATAGCATCGCTTTGACTGTATGATAAATTTGAATAATCATGATAGGCATGATGATGGGAGTCTAGTCATGATGGGAGTCAAATGATCGTACAGGAAACACATTTTGAAACATATGCATTCTCCGACAAAGAAAAACGGAACATTTTTTCAGTTTATTTTTTACTCAAGTTTAGTCGCTATATATTCACAGATATCATATGCAAGATTCAAAGACAATGAACGCCTGTAACATGGCAAAGTATTTAGATTCTGGGACTAAACACGGCACGTCCGATCAATAGCGTGACTTTCTTACATTTGCATAGAGCTGTAAATTTGAATAATGGTAATCGCTTAAATTCATGAACCAAAAACCTTAATTTGTGATTATGGGTGATTACACAATAAATGTATCTCTACTTTTGTCTCGGTTCTACGTAACGCCAAGCTTCACACAAAGATGGTAAACAGCGGTTATGTTCGTGACCTACCTGGGTGTAATGACCGCACACATTGGAACACGTGTTTGAGTCAAAATCATAATCACTCACTTCGCTATGCCAACTATCCACCACGCCCTCAACGTCGATCGAGTCCGAAGGGGAGTGCGGCCCTCCGAGCCAAAGATTCTGACCAACAATTGGAAATGAGGAGTTGTTTGGCGGGTTACCATGTCCCCATTTACATCCTTCGGACCATTCCTGAGCCATAGCTGCCAGGTCATTGTCCCATGACTGAAAAGAAAAACTTTCGTTTGTGCTTTTAGGAACGTTTAAAGTTTTCTCTGATTGCTTGACTCAGTTTTATCTTTGCAAAAGTTGTATTATTCATTTCTTGCAAGTCAAAGGCACAAAAACAAACAAAACTAACGATTGTCATAGCTTGATAACAAGATAACTTTTTAAACTAATGCCCCGTACAACTTTCAGAGATCAGTCATATATAACAGGCCGTGCTCTTCACATTCTCTTTAATGTTAACTCTGAGACTGTACAATAAAGGTCGAACCGAGGACTATTATAAGCTCATTGTTTTGTTTGCGCGTTGCCCTCGCGGCGTCTTCGTTACCGTTCGTCCAAGAACAGTTCCATGTCAGAATTTGACAGAATTTGAGAATTTGACATGGCTTGATAATTCGACATGTTATATTAAGTTGGTTATTTGGCTCTGTTTTAGATTTTCTTTTCCTGAAGTTGTATAAAATTTGGGGAGTAACCGTGAAAATTTTCGAGGCGAGAAATTTTCTTAATTTTGTTCAATTTTAGCGATAATTAATCGTCCATATTCTCTTTATCAACAATATCAACCCATTTACTTTGTAAAATTTCGGTTGTGTCATTTTATCTTCACTTTTTCAATTAAATGAACATAATACATGTTATCGTATACCTACATTCACGTGCCTGTGTGGGAGAAAGCGCCCTCAGATCCGTGCATTTTTTACGTATCACGCCCCGGCCCGGTGCCCAAATATGGGCAATCGCGTGCATTTCTGAACTACTTTGACTCTGGTTACTACGCACGTTGCTATCTGCAAACGTTCCATCCGTATACACAAAGCCAGCGCGAGATCAGATCGTAAGCTTAGTGGCGCGTGGCGACAGTGGAGCTGCGCCGGTGACATCACAGGGGACTCGTGCTTGTTGTTTATTTGTGTCTGTTTGTTTGTGTGTATGTGTTTGTGTTTGTTTATTTGTTATTTTTAATAAAATAACAGCAAAAAGCTGTTTTGTTAATATTTGTCAATAAAGAGCAGTTTATTTATTTGTTTGTTTGTTTATATATTTGTTTGTTTGTTTGTTTGTTTGTTTGTTGATACGTATTTCCGATGGTTAGGGTTAGGGTTAGGCTTAAGTTAGGGTTAGGGTTAGGGTTAGGGTTAGGCTTATTCACTCCCTCCATATATTGAGAGGGAGTGAATAAGCCTAACCTAACCCTAACCTAACAGCCTAACCCTAACTTAAGCCTACACCCTAACTCTAACCTAACTTAAGCCTAACCCTAACCCTAACCCTAACTTAAGCCTAACCCTAACCCTAACCATCGGAAATACGTATCAACAAACAAACAAACAAATATATAAACAAACAAACAAATAAATAAACTGCTCTTTATTGACAAATATTAACAAAACAGCTTTTCGCTGTTATTTTATTAAAAATAACAAATAAACAAAAACAAACACATACACACAAACAAACAGACACAAATAAACAACAAGCACGAGTCCCCTGTGGTGACATCGGCTTATATTTCTGAATTCTAGTGAAATCCTGTGTATACTAAGTGCGTGTTCAGAATAAATTACAATACATTGACATCACGCTTTTGTCCTTCTTACACCTCGAATGCAGCCTAGATCTTTGTTGGGCACGTACCAGTATGCATGTTGCTCTGCGCGTTCTAGAATTCTGCGGTAAACAAATGATGTCATTATATATGTCAGTTCGCGACCGAAGCGGCCATCGCTTTTCTGAAAAATTGACACAAATGGCGATGAAGTTTTTATATCGCACGCATTTTTATCGCCTAAACAATGTTGAATATTATGTGAACCACACATTTATCATTTCATAAGGTATATGATAAAACCTTTACGTCCCTTGGTCGTACAGCGTACGGCCCCGCGCACGCTCGGGCCCTTCCACCGTACGACCTCGGGCCGCAAAAGCCGTATCAGGGCCGTAAAGATTATACACTGAAGTAAAACGGTAAAGTGATACGCATGATATGATAACTTTGCCCTTTGTACATTTGTACAAACTAGATCTTGCTAAATCCCTGCAGCATCGATACCATATCTCCGTCCACAGGTCTCCCAATGCGATCATACTTGCAACATTGATATCGTGGAACTTTAAGGCCCGTTAGCTGTATCCTTTAGCATTATTTTTTGTGATTTTATTTCCAAACTAAAACAAGTTCATGGGAATGTACTCATTTAGGGGTGTTTATACAGGTAGAATAAACTGTCTACTGGGACTACATGTGAAATTTTGAGCAAGAAAAATAATAACTGTTTGCCCAAACATAAAATGGCGCCCTCATGCAGATAAAGCAAAAACACAGTACGCAGTGCATATATGCATTGGAATCTTCACAGACAAAACAGAGTAGTCCAATATAATATATACATAGTGCTGAATGTTTTCCACTGGGACACCATATGCTATTTTTTTTTTAATATTACCAAAAAAGGCGGGAAATCAAAATAACGGTTTAAATTTAAATTTACTTGTCCAATTTTTCAGTTATAAAAGACTATATCTCGAAATTAGCTGTAGTCCCGCGTCCACAGACTACCAACTTTTCCCTGGGGCTACCAAAACCTATGCAATGGTAGCCCACACGGACTACCAAAGCCTGGGACATAAAATTACCGAGTGGGCGACATGATGTTGGTCTCTGTGAGATGACCGACGCTCATACTGTCGGCGCAGCTGGACACAGCAATCGAATTTGTTGCGACAAACTTTCAATAAAATATTATCTGGACTGATGTACTTGGATGACAGGCTCGGGAAATGATGGCCAATGAAAATCCATTTTCATGGTTATGTAATCACAATGTATCAATCACAATTAAACACAAAATTATTCAAACTGCAAAGAAAAAGATGACGGTTCCGAAGTGTACGAGTCTCATCCCATGATAGTGTACTATGGTGGAGAAATATAGCCAAAATTGCCACGAAAGTATTAGGAATATGACTGTACCAAGTTGTCATCCTGAAATTCATAGCCAACTTATTTTAGCCATGTTATGTTTACACGTGCTGAGTGAAAAGTCGTTGTCATGGCGAATATCAAAATTTGCATATAAGCTCTTCTTATGTGTGAATAGTTCGTCAAACTTTAAGGCGTCACCGTTGTCCACTACACATGCTATACCGTTCTCCTAGGGCTATGATCTGCGGGTATTGATGTCAAGTGACTAGAAAATTCACTTTCTGGATAGAATCATGAAAAATGAATCTTTCATTGTCCAGATATAAATAAAAATATCCTTTACAAATAACTCTTCACACATGCATGGGCTACCAGACCTTGTCACTGGGCTACCAACTTCAGAAAATGGTAGCCCAATGGGACTACCGGGGAAAAAAAGTTAATTTCGAGCCCTGACATATTTTCAAAGTTGAAGACGAGTCAGGTTTCCTTGGAATGGATTGAAACGTTTCCCTTCGTGACTTTCTGTCCATCATGGGAGTGTTCATGGTCAGTTTTCCGCGGATTCGTGATAGGGAAATCAGGGAAATGTCATCCCACACGTGTTGTGGTGCCAGGAGATTGACAATAAAGACAAGTTCTTTCGTACGCTTGCCTGACTCCAAAGTCTCGAAACCTATCCCCCAGTTTTGATGTGATCTTGCAAAACTGAGTTGAGAAAATTGTCGTTGCGCACAGCAGTCGATCAACATGTGACATCACAACAATCGCCGTTAAATAATCGTGAATGGCGAGACTCATCGAAATCCTATTTAGTGATTCAGTACTGGGAGAAAGCCGACATATCAGCAATCGTTCAATCATAAATTATGAACATGTGCATTCGTTATTTTATCATTTGAAATGTTGTTTCAGACTCGCCCTCCACGCAGTGTAAATGTCCGAATAATTACCTCATTTTACAGAAATCACAGTACTAAAGGATAATCAAACTGACAAATAATAATATTCATACTAGGCCTCTGTGTTGGGAATTTTCGACATCTCTTCAATTGATTAATATCTCTTACGGTGTTGGGTTGTGACATGTTATGTTCGATGTAGTGCATTGGCGAGGATTACATGTAACTTTCCAGATATTTCAGTAATCGCGAGCTGCAGAAAATTCTCCGTTTTACAGCTGTAAACAACACATAAGGAGTCGGGGCAAGTTTTGACACGGTTACTCAACAACCGTGACGATGAAAGTGACAACAAAACAAGGTTTAATTTATCGATAAAACTGGCAACACTTTGAGTTAATGCGCTATCTTGCGTCAGTATTGTTCAACATATTTTAACGATGTTCCGCCTACATGAAAAGATACGTACATGCCATGTCAATAGGTCAACATGGACGATAGAAAATGCTAGACCAAAGCTATCTGTAGTCATCGCGATAAGCCCTTGAGTCCCTGATACAGCCTTTAGCATACACAAGTGGTCGCACTTCCTAACCGTTGCATGAAGCAATTTGAAGAGGGTATTGGAATTCTACGTATATTGTGTTTAGATTTTGTTTATATCATTCGGAAAGAGTGTCACTTTGAAAAATAATCCTCGACAGTGTTTACCCTGGATACCTCGGGAAACATGTTTGCCCTACTTGGCATACCCAGCTACATGCAAAACAACCTTTACTGTGTGTTGTGTTGTGACAGTCCGGATACGAAAAAATACCTCTTAGTCTATCTCTAGCTGAGTTACAACGTTTTGTCGATTGAGTATACGAATGTTCATTGGGTGACAACAATTGTCTGTTTCGATGTTAGTTTCGGTGTCACTTTCTGTGTCACTATGTAATTCACAAGCAGTCTTGACAGAGTGTCTATCACTGTTCATGTTTATTTCCGCTATTTGTTTCCCTTTTTTAAATTGCGCCACTTAAAATATTAAAATTGCCAAAATAGATCAGCTCTAAAAAGATTGCACTTTTATCGTAAGTTCTTGTATACAGTTCATAGTTTCAGTGAGAGGACACTCTTACCATGTACTTCATATCGGCTGCTGTGGGGTTGACGTTTGTTCTGTGATAGTTGTGCCGTGCTAACATGGTGCTGATCTCATCCGAAGTGAAGTCGGTGGAACGTTTGACTCGACGTTGATGACTTGATCCCTTACCGTTTTCTTGGCTTCCTACATTGAAAAATGACTTGTTTGACTTCTCAACACTGGGTTCGTTATCTGCAGAGATCAGCGACAGAGTGGTCACAGCCAAAAGCAGCAAAATCCGCGAATGTACTCCTGAGGTCATATTTGCGAAAGTGGGTTAGAGCAGGGTATCGCGTGACTTCAAACAAGGAAGTGTTTACTGTGTCACTTTTAAATGTGGGCAAATTTTTCAATTTGGACATTTATCGCCAGGGGGCGCGACTCATTAAATCGTTTGTGTACTATACCAGTCAAGTCATCATTGTAGCATTTGAGGAGTAGGGAATTTGATATTTGAACAGCCCTACACTGAAAAAATGGTTCTAATGGAACACTTCATATTCATCGGTGAAGTGACACAATTGACGTCTGACTAAACGATAACAACTTTTGTACCCCTTTACAACCAGCAAATGTTCCTCAAACCGGGGTCCTGAAGGTTCCAAATACAGAAGTTTGGACTGCTAAATTCACGGAAGCTAATCTTTGCTTTACTTTACTCACCTTACTACCCTGTTCAGTGGTCTGAACAAATTCGTTACTTATAAATCCCTAGTTCCTATTTGGTCAATGCTATACATATCAGCTCAGTCTACGGCCCATTTTCCTATAGGCCTATAAAAGCGACGACGTGTATTACGTTTTGTAGAAGAAAGCACGATAAAAAGCAAGCACGCTTGAAGAAATACATGACTCGGCCGATTTCCTATTAGTCCAGTCAATCTAAGCCAAAAAAGGGGTAAACCTAGGACTAATTGCAACAGAAATTATTTCTTCACCATGACTTTCCTTGGGGTCCTAGAAATGACATACTAAAAGTATAGAAAAATCTAAGTGGTGCAACAGGTCCTAATTTGCATAAACATAAAAGGGAATCATTTGCATAATATTATTACTAGTAAACACTTTCTGTGTAATGAAGTGATTTAAACTTGACTTTTTAGGGATTTTTAATGATTATTTTTTGTGATTACAATTTAGGCAATGTTTTTGAATAAATTTTACTGTAATTAAAAACTCCCCATTTGCATAAATCCAATATGGCGGCCATAAAATCCAAATTTTCCTTTTAATCCATTGATGAAATGACTAAATTTAACTTAAGACTAATTGCAACAGAAATTATTTCTTCTTCATGCAATTTTGGAAGGTCCGAGAAATGTCATCCTAAAAGTATAAAAAAATCTAAAGGGTGCAACAGGTTCAAATTTGCATAAACACAAAAGGGAATCATTTGCATGATTTCATTATCAGTAAGCACTTTCTATGTGATGAAGGGATTTAAACTTGAATTATTATGGATATTTGGTGAATATTTATTGTTATTACAATTTGGGCAGTGTTTTTGAATATGTTATACTATTACTTAAAAAACTCATTTCCATAAATCCAATATGGCGGCCATAAAATTCAAATTTTCCTTATAGCCTACCAATTGAATCACTAAATTTAACATTGGATTAGTTCTAACAGAAAATATTTTTTTAACATGCAATTTAGGGAAGGTTGCAGAAATGACAGACTAAAAATCAAACAAAATCTAAATTGTGTACCAGGTCCTAATTTGCATAAATTCAAGGGAGATTGTGATTATAAATTGCAGCTGTTAAATGATTTTTGTTAAATTTATTGAGTACAGTTGACGGGGTGGAAATTATTCTAATGTTTGAAAAATGTTTATTAAATTTGGTTTACTTTTAAGAAAATCTCATTATTGTCATTAATCAAACGCGGCTGCCATGACATTCTCATTTTCCTGTAAAGTTAACAATTAGTAAAATTAGTAAACGATAATTTAAAAAGGATCGAATGCAACAAATTATTTTCTCAATATACACTTTTGCGAGAAATGACATCCTATAAGTCAATACAATAAAAACCAAAGTTGTACAATAGAGCCTAATTTGAATTAACATTAAAAGCAAGCATTGATATTAACCAGCTGTTGATAAAGTTTCTGTGATTGGATTGGCAACTGCCCTCATTCCCTGACGCTCCCGTTAGCCAGTCGTTAACATTTACTGTTTTTGTGATTTTAGTCCTTTGTTATCTTTTGAATATTAAGTTCTTAAATAAATTCAAAGATAAATCTGATACAAACATGACAATTAATGCATTGATTTATTCAAATTGTTTTCATGGTCAAGTTTTAGTCTTCACCGAATGTAAGGTTATTGGTCATTTTTCATGATAACATTTCAATTACCACTGAATTTCATTGATGATAAATAATTATATGTTATAATATCATTAGAAGTTTAGGGATTATTTCTTCATCGTGCGTTTTTTAAGAGATTCAGTTTTATGGACGAGTGCTAATTCTTGTGGTTAAAAGAATTTTCCACCTCCCTGTGGCTAAATTAGGTAATCAACTGTCCTCAACCTAATGTGATGAACACAGACTAATGCATTTAGAAATTCTCTAAAGGTTTCAGGAACTTAGCCATTGCATTCTTTCAACAAGAAGATGTGCACTCCTAAGCATCTGCTCTAATTATAAAATAAAAACTGATAATATTCATCACGACTCAGTCTTCAATGCCTGTATAAAGGTATGAACGTGTGATATTTTAGTTAAGTCCCCTTCAGAAAGTAAGTAATTTTTGAAAGCATATTCAAAGTGAACTACGTCTACAGTACCGCAGAGGCGTTTTTACATACTACTTTTCTAGAGTATTTGAAACACTCTAGTACGATAAGGTACCGTAGCTGTAACAAAGTGGATTAAAATATATGTTTTGCCACATTTTCACTTCTTGGAGACGTGTTGATAATTCTAACAACTAGGTTTGATAGTTTTCCTTCTCGTTTTCTGTCAGTCGTACTATCATAGTACATAACAGACAATGGAAGCGAATACTTCATGTGTCATATGTAAGGAACCTCTTCGTAGTGAGAATTTACAGATAGTCACCCTACGTGAAAAAGGGAGTCAAAGTGTTAACAGAGCAAGTGAAGAACGAAATGACCCAACTATTAACACAGTTCCTGGGCAACAAGTACATCAAAAATGTCGTCGTACACACTGTAATTCAATTAAAATTGCCCAAGCAAAGAAAGAGGCTACTCAGAGTGCAAAAACAAATAATGAACGCACCACATTACGATCAGCGGAAGAAGCCTTCAGTTTTAGTACTGATTGTTTCTTCTGTGGCACTCAAATAAAGTTAGAAAAACAGAGAAAAAAGTGTCAAGATGTGTTTCCTGTTACCACTCTTGACTATAAAGATTCAGTTCTAGCAATATGTAGTGAAAGACAAGATGATTGGGCAAATAGTGTACGAGATAGAATTCTGAGTGTGCATGATCTGCCTGCTGCCGATGCTATGTATCATCAGGCATGTAGTGTTAATTTTCGTACGGGAAAGTATGTTCCAATGAAATACAGATCTAATAAAAATGTTTCTAAAAAGAAAAGAGTCGGAAGACCACCTGACGATGAAAGAAACGATGCCTTTCTGCAAGTTGTGAATTTTCTAGAACATAATGATGATGAGCAAATAACATTGGTCGACCTAACGGAACTAATGGACAGATTTTTGATAGACACAGAAAGTACAGCATATAGCCATAAGCATATGAAGATGAAACTAAAAGAACATTTTGGGGAAAAAATTATAATAACGGAAATTAATGGTAAAAGCAATGTTGTTACATTTCGCGATACTGCAGAGTCCGTTCTCCATGATTTGCATACTCATAACATTGAAGAACCAGAAAAGGAGAAAAACCACATAATAGAAGCTGCTGCTAAGTTGATAAAGGAAGACATTAAATCACTCAAAACATGCTATGAATCATATCCTGCATCATATGAAATTGAGTCTGAAGAGGAGTGTGTCAATTTTATACCAGAGAGTCTCAGACTCCTCCTACAAATGATGTTTGTGGGAAATGATAAAACATTAAAGTTAGCCTCTATTGGGCAAGCCATCATCCAAGCAGCCCGTCCAAGGGTAATTCTTGCGCCACTTCAGCTTGGATTAGCTGTACAGCTCCATCACCACTTTGCATCACGTTTTCTAATCGATACACTCCATTCTCATGGATTCTGCAGTTCTTACCAAGAGGTACAGAGATTTGGCCAAAATGCAGCTGTGTCACAGGGAACAAATATACCACATTTGACTTCTGAGTTTGTCCAATATGCTGCTGACAATGTAGATCACAATATAAGAACCTTAGATGGATATGATACATTTCATGGCATGGGTATCATAGCTACTGTTACTCCAGCAATTAAAGAGCGTGATCCTGTTCCAAGAGAGAAAGTGTTCCCGCATGATATATCTACGACTGGGCACATTCAGATACAGTACCACAGGGTAGAAGGTCAGAGTATGGTAGATATTAAATACAAATGATTGGTCGCCCAAAATGTTCTTGATCCAACTGCAAACCTATGGAAGACATCACTCCTCTTTAGTTCATCTAGACCAAATTGGTCCGGTATGATGCAGTTAAATTTGTTCACCGCGGTAATCATCCTGGGAAATCATCATTTGTGTTTCTTCCAATGATTGATATGAGTGCAAGTGACATTTCATGTATCTTTTCCACTCTTAATTTCATTTCTGGACACGCGAGGCAACACAATGTCACACCAGTAATAACATTTGACCAGCCCCTGTGGTGGAAAGCTTTCAATATTGTAGTCTCAGCTCCTTTGGATAGTGATTTACGAAAAACAGTGTTACGCCTTGGTGGATTGCACACTGAAATGAGTTTTCTAGGCAGTATTGGGTATCTGATGGCTGGTTCTGGTCTACGAGAAGTCCTTGAACTAATATATGCTCCAAAAGCAGTTGAACAGATTTTCTCCGGCAAAGCAATTGCACGAGCAGTAAGAGCACATTTTCTGGTTGATGCAGTTCTCAACGCACTCATTCTGTCTGCTGCTATGGAAATTACTATTGCCAATCACCAAGATGAAATTCCCGGAGAGGATGATGAAACACATCCTGAATTTCAGCCAGCTATTATATCATATGAATTAACACTGGACAACAATGACCTTCGGGAAGCAAAAGCAGTGTATGAAGAAGTAATGGATGGGACAAAATCAGCAGAGGAGGCTACTGCAGCTCCTGTTCTGGAAAGAATCAGAGACAAACTCAATCGTCATAAAGAGTCAATGACTTCTAATAGAACAGCTAAAGTCTGGTTACAGTATATGGACATGGTAGACATTCTTAGAAAGTTTTTGAAGGCAGAACGTACTGGTAAATGGGATCTGCATCTTGAATCAGTATCAGAAATGCTACCATATTTAGCTGCTTCGGGTCATAATCTATACAGCAAATCAGCTCGCTTATATCTGCAATCAATGTATTGCCTTGAAGAGGAACATCCAGATGTTTACAAAAGCTTTGAGGAAGGATACCACGTAGTTAGAAGAAGCGATCGGAAATGGGCAGGCCTATCCACAGACCTTGCAATAGAGCAAGTACTGATGAGAAGTTTAAAGACAAGTGGTGGTCTGACAAGAGGGCGTGGTATGACTGAACAACAACGTCTGACTTGGCTATTGTCAATGCCAGCCTGCGCTGAGATTAATCGAGCTATGCAGGAATTGACGGGCATAAAATATAGCACTGGCGAGCAAAACAAAGAAATGGCAAAAGCAAGACAGTTACGAGATATGAAGGACATCAACATCCTGTTGCGTTCTTTCATTGACAGAAATCCCTTTACTCCTCAGCAAGGATTTAGGAACATTATGAGTGGTGTCCATGCAGATAGTTCTGTGAATGTTGATAGGGCTAAAGACATAGGGGAGAGAATCCTCAAAGCTATGAATGAACAATCAGTTGCAAATTTCACGTTCAAACGCAGTGAGGTCATCACACTTGGTGTAAAATCATCTGTCAAAATTGATGATCAAAAAGTTCAGGTTGATCCACTTCTCCTGTTTCAACGGCTTATCATGACCTGCAAGACATCTGATAATATGGAAGATATCTTTAAATATGAGCTGTGCAGTTACCCAACTGCACTTTTTGATTCTTCCCTTTTATGTTAAGGCAACCACAGAAGCCTCTACTTGCTGATGCCATATGGGCTATGGTATCATTGGCTGATTCTGCAGGGCCGGAAAGTAAAGTCCAATATGTCCTTGATGGCGGTGCGCTTATTCACCGTGTACCCTGGCCTCGAGGATTCCCAACGTACAATGAAATTTGTATAATATATTGCAACTATGTAAAGAAGAGGTATGGTGAAGCAATAATTGTTTTTGATGGTTATCAAAGGACCTCCACCAAGCACATGACACAGCAGCGACGGGCAGCTGGTAAAGTTGGTGCAACTGTCACATTTTCTGAGAATATGAAACTCACAATGAAGAAAGATATGTTTCTATCAAATGCAAGCAACAAACAGAGGTTTATTACACTGCTTGGACAATCTTTGGAAAGGGAAAAATGCAAGGTATATCATGCTGAAGCTGATGCTGATCTACTCATTGTACAGAAAGCTGTCGATTCTGCAAGGAGTACCAACACAGTCCTTGTAGGGGATGACACTGATCTCTTGATCTTACTTTGTTACCATGCAAACCCTGAGGATTTTGACTTGCATTTCCAACCTCAACCAAAGGGAATTACAAAAAAACTCCGAATATGGAATATCAAGATTGTAAAGGAGCAGCTTGGAGAAAACATTTGCAATCACATTCTTTTCATTCATGCAATTCTTGGATGTGACACAACATGACGTCTTTTTGGAATTGGAAAAGGTGCCTCTCTCAAGAAGTTTGTCACAAGTGACCAATTTCGTGAGCAGGCCGAGGTATTTGATCATCCCCTTGCTTCCATGGAGGATGTCATAGTTGCGGGAGAGAAAGCTTTGGTATGTCTTTACAATGGTAAGACTGGAGATAGGCTTGATGAACTTCGATACAGGCGATTTTGCGAAAAGGCTGCAACGAAATTATCACATGTACAACCACAAAGTTTGCCTCCTACATCTGCAGCAGCTAAATACCACAGCCTACGTGTTTACTTCCAGGTACAACAATGGAAAGGATTTGGTGAGGTCTTGTCTGCTGAAGAATGGGGTTGGGTGTTCACTGATGGACACCTTACTCCAGTTATGACTGATCTAGAAGCAGCCCCGGAAAAGCTATTGCATATAGTTAGATGCAACTGTTCAACGGACTGCAGCAGCCTAAAATGCACTTGCAGAAAGCATAATCTCGAGTGTTCAGCTGTCTGTGGCCAGTGTAAGGGTTCTGGTTGTACTAATGCCGCAATATTGGAAGAAGAAGATGACGACGATGACAATGAAGACGAGGAGGAAGATGAAGAATGAATTGTCCATGAGAAAAATTCTACAGGTGACTGTGTCAATGAGAATGAGAACTGCGTGATAGGAAGTATGCCTGACAAGCATAAATCAGTCAATCATAAGGGCTTTCCTTTATTAATTCATAACTGCATTATTGTGTTTCTGACACTAAGGAGCTCAGGCATTCATAATTCTGCATATTCCTGCACAGTTTTCTTGTATGATATTGTTGAATACAGTATGCAGGAGACATGGGCCTTGTCACTTTTGATTGATATCAACATAATTCGAGTAAAGGATGTTTAAAATTACTCTTTACATTTTAGTAAAACGATTATAACAGATAATAATATTGTATGCATTATATTTCATACAAATATAAACATATCTTAATCAACAGAAATAGTAAAACTTCATTCCTTTGTCTTTATAATGCAAATGAAAAAAGTTGAAGTAAACTTTTCTTGTTATTCAGCAAATAAAAGAGAAGAACAAAAATTTTATAACTTGATCCTGGACCTATGTATGCAAATTAGACAGTAAATGCAAATTAGACTAATATACATGATTTGTATTTTTCTAGGCTTTTGATATTCATCTCTTAAAGTTTGCAAACAAGAAGGTAAAATACCAAAAACATCGTTCTCGATTGGATTTTTACGTGTGACTTTCGACGTAATTAGATAGTAATAGCGAATTTATTCCAAAATATGCAAATTAGTTCTATTTGAATGGCAGCCATTTTCACAATATTTTAGTATGTAACTTGCTGAACCCTGCCTAAGTTGGCAGGAAAGAAAATATCATTACAAATCAATGTACATAGCCTAATTCAGGTCTTCATTGTCACTTCATACGTAAAAATGGTGAATTTCTTCCAAAATATGCAAATTAGTTCTATTTGAATGACAGCCATTTTGATAATATTTTAGTATGTAACTTGTAGGATCCTGCAAAAGTTGTCAGTGAAGAAAAACTGCATAAAAATCAATGTAGATAGCGTAATTCAGGTCTTTATTGTCATTTCATACCTATAAATGGTGAATTTCTTCCAAAATATGCAAATTAGTTCTATTTGGAAACAGCCATTTTGATAATATTTTAGTAGGTAACTTTCAGGATCCTGCCAAAGTTGTCAGTGAAGAAAAAAAATCAATAAAAATCAATGTAGATAGCGTAATTCTGGGCTCTATTGTCATTTTATCGGTAAATACTTGCTAATTTGAATATATGCAAATTAGACCTATTTGCACCGCTTAGATTTTCCTATACTTTTAGTATGTCATTTCTAGGACCATAAGGAAAGTCATGGTGAAGAAATAATTTCTGTTGCAATTAGTCCTAGGTTTAACCATAAATTGACTGGACTATAAATGATTAAGGACGTTTACAAGGAGCCATATTTGCTGTTCATCTCTTAACACAAGTCTTCGTTGATGACTTACAATATAGATATCCGTATAAGGTATCTCTGTCTGTCTCCCTATCGCACACACCCCCACACACACACATACCAACGTACGCATCTATCATCGTCTACTCTCACGTAACATCACCTCATATTATCAAACGGTAGTGCAAAACTTAGACAAACAATTACATAAAAATAAGCTGACAAACTGAATGGAAAACGTTCTGACTTTTTTGTGAAGCAAAGGCGAATGAATTGCCTTGATTTGCTTTGTCTTGTCAAGCTGACATTGAGGGCAAAACATTTTGCGCCTCCGGCGTGTGTGCGCCCATGAATTCTCTGGTTGCAATCCGTTGAAACACTGAACATACACCACGACCCATGAAAAAAGGAGATAATATTTATGATTTGCATATTTCACTGAAAATTCAGTCTTTAGACCGACTGCTAAGAAACTGAATAATTCACAATAAAGAAAAAAAAGTAAATCACTTTCTTTGACTATGGCTGTGTAACATTTGTAGAGTTTGAAGTAGACATGTGGGCGCTTTGACTTTTTACGTGTATTGCTGATGGAGTAATACTAGTAATCTATTTCCGGTTGATTGGCCTCACAAAAGCACACTATTATCTATTGTATCTGTCATCGAAATTTTGCAGACTCATTCCTCCATTCACAGTTAACTTCCTGACACGGCCTAGTCCTACCTAGGTGATCTCGTGCATTTGCCGGGGATCTAGAAAAGAGTTAGCTCCACGTTTTCGTGAAATTCATTAATCGTTTTCTTGACACTGTTTCTCATCCGGCACCTAACTTAATGCTTCATCTAGGGGGAGGATTGTATTATTTGGCTAGGGCAAATTCCATTTCATTGAATCACGGACATTTATGTTTTCACCCGTGAGGACGGGCTTGAAAGTACTACATATGAAAATCGATTTCGGAAAACCCGTTCCTATATTCATTCGGATCGTTAATCTGTTGGGGCAACATACTTAATACATAGCTGGAATAAGATTTCAACATGGTTACACTATTAGACACACTCATAATTCGACAAACTTGATATAATGGTAGGACACCTCTCGCAAAAGTTGAGAAAAATTAAATAAATAAATAAACAAATAAATAAATATGTAACCACAATATAAATGGAATTGACTGCAGATACATGTAGTCCGTAATTTTCTCAGCATGATACAACAGTGCAACTGACTGACGAAATCTTAGACTAGCCTGTCTGTAGAACCGTGACCGTTTTCTATCTGACTTTTCGATGCCGGACAGTCGGTTACAAAGCACGTCGATGACGCCGCTGGCCGAAAGCCTCAGTCAGGAAGCTCCGGGGTCGGCACTCTCCCCTTATTTTAGCACAGGTGTCCCTTGGATAGTTCGAACCGCAAAGCACGAACTCCCTTAATATCGGCAGGGGGTTTCAAAAAATCTACATTTCAGCCCAAATGTTGGCGTTGGATTTTGAGAAACAAATTACCCAATATTGACCAATATTTGATCGATGTCGATATGGCCGCCATCTCTAAGTTATTTCTATAAGGGAAAACATTTTTGATTTTCATGAAACGGTTTTTTTCTTAATCCAGGAGCTTTAAAATGAGCTGCCATAAGATGTTGAAACGTACAAGAAAAATTTGAGAGTCTTTTCCTTTTATTCAGGTTTAATTCCTGGACTGCCATTAATCATAAAACTATCGTAGATGGAACTACCGACTTATGTAATAATTCTATTCGAGAGAATTTAGGCAACAAAATTATTAAACTTACAAAAAATTTATATGATATTGTTATGTAGGTCATTTCCCCCACACTCATCATGACCTGAGTTCAATTAGTCTAGAACATTCCCAAGGTCACTGCCCTTGATGACCTCACAACCTTGAATTCAATTAGTCATGTTTGGAATGTTCTGGAAAGTTGATTAGTTGTGTAAGGGAGATAATTTTAGAACAGTAATTAGCATGTCAATAAAAGTTCTAGATTGTTCTTATATGCCTTTATAAAAGGGACGTGCACAGCTTCCAGTCAGACTTTTGGGATCGTGTCTCCTTGTGTGTTACTATAAACTCCAGCAGTAGTCATTCTCAAGACTTTTCAAGACCTTCACTGTCAACGCTGGATTTATACTGTGGACTTTGTGCAGCTGCAAGCCTGCAAGGACTGTTCATTCATTCAACTGACTGTTACAACTCTGAGACTGGAGCTTTGCCGTCCCAGCTGAGATAAGTAGTCTGTACACTTTTAAAGCTTGTACTCTATCCTGACTTAGCAATTAGTTTTTTTTTTCGTAATAAATTTTGTTTAAACGTTAACTGCTGAGTTCACCCTTTTGTTCGTTTTTCTCTGCACGTAACAAATTGGGGGCTCGTCCGGGAGACGAATATTTTGAGCCGTTTGAAACATTTTGACAGCCTTTTCAAAACTACTGTATACTGTGAACTCAGCGAAATTCAATCATGGCGGAATTCAAGCCAGACGAATTTATGGATGACCTTGATCAGGACACATTTAATTCCCTCAGAAAAGACAACCTCATAGCACTGGCAAATTTCCTTAAAGTTGATGTCAAAAGATCTATGCGCAAGCGAGAAATTCAGTTCAAGATTGCAAAACATTTAGTTAATTCTGGCCATTTTGAGGAGTCTGCCTTAAAAGATTATGAGCCTGAGTCTTCCTTCGAACTCAAAAATTAGAATTAGAAATACAGGCAGATTTGGAGCTTAAGAAATTGGAATTAGAAAAGGAAAAATTGCAAATGGAAGAAAGGGAAAGGCAGGAAAAATTACAAATGAAAGACAAAGAATTACAAATGAAAGACAAAGAATTACAAATGGAAGAAGACAGAGAGAAAAGGAGAGAGAATTGGAAGAACATCGACTACAGTTAGAAATGAGACGTTTAGAGCTTGGACAATCAGGAAAATTCTTCCCTTCAGACAAGTTTGACATCACTAAGCATTTCAGGTTAGTTCCCCCTTTCCAAGAAAAGGATGTTGATAAATATTTCCTTCATTTTGAGAAAATTGCTCAGAGTCTGAATTGGCCTAAGGAGTCCTGGTCTATGCTTTTGCAGAGTGCTTTGGTGGGTAAAGCCAGAGAAATTTACATTCAGTTGTCAGTAGAGCAGGCTTCAGATTATGATTCTGTGAAGAATTAATTCTCAAGGGCTATGAGTTGGTGCCTGAAGCTTACCGTCAGAAATTTAGGGATTGTGAGAAGGTGAAGGATCAAACTTATGTTGAATTTGCTCGAACAAAAGAACAACTGTTTGATCGTTGGTGCTCTTCTGAAAAGGTCAGTCAGAATTATGACAAATTACGACAGCTTGTTTTGATTGAAGAATTTAAGAGGTGCATTCGGAGTGACATCAAGACGTTTATCAATGAACAAAAGGCAGATACATTGGAGGTTGCTGCACGTTTGGCCGATGATTATTCATTGACCCACAAATCTTCATTTCTCAGCAAACCATCCCAGTCCTTTTCATACAGAAACAATGCAGGTAAATTTAACTCCTCCTTTTCATCCAAGAATTTTTCAAAGGAGAGTAGGAAATCAAATGACAACAGTTCACAGAGTTCAAGTAACACTCCCACATCATCAGATCCCAAGTCTCAATCTCCTTCTGACAAACAGTTCGGTACACTTTCTTGTAATTATTGCAAGAAAGACGGCCATTTAATGTCAGAGTGTTTCAAATTGAAAAGAAAACGTGAAGGTCAAAGTGGTCAAAGTGGATCTAAGCCACCACGGCTTTATTTCTTCATCAACTCAATTAGAGTCTAATAATGTGTGCAACACATTTTCTGAGGTTAAACCCCTCTCATCCCCAATTAATGAGGTCAAGGTCAATTCTTCTCAAGATAGCATTATGGGTATTTTCGAGCCATTTATTCATAATGGTTTTATATCACTTTCTAGTGATTTCTCTTCTCTCCCCGCTACCCCTGTCAAATTTTAAGAGATACCGGGGCTTCCCAGTCTCTTTTGTTGGCAGATACCCTGCCGTTTTCTGAAAAGTCATTTTCAGGTTCTAAAGTTCTTATTAAGGGGGTAGATTGTAATGACTACATTCCTGTTCCTCTCCATAATGTCTATTTGTCTTCGGACTTTGTTTCTGGACCTGTGGCTTTAGGTATTAGGCCTTTTTTGCCTTTTGAAGGGATTCACCTTCTTCTTGGAAACGACCTTGCTGGGGACAAGGTCATTACTAATCCACTTGTGACTGATAATCCTAGTTTAGATCAAAATCCAGAGCCAATAGAGGAAGACATTCCCGGCCTTTTCCCATCATGTGCCATTACTCGAGCCATGTCAAAGAAAACTTCCGAGAATCAAAATACTCTCAAAAATAATGTCACAGATGTTGACTTAAATGACACCTTTCTCAGTCAGGTGTTTGACACGGATCATTCCGTTATCCCTCGTGGATTTGAAACTTCCAGTAAAACTTCTGCTGACCAAAGTCAGACATTTTCTAGATCAAATCCATTGCAGAACAACACAAAGACCCAGATATTTTGTCTTTGTTTGACAGGGTAGATGATGAAGGTAAAACTTCAGATAGCTCTGTTTCCTATTATACAAAATCTGGTATTCTCATGCGTAAATGGAGACCTCCAGATGTCTTGGTTGATGACGATTGGGCTATAAAACATCAAATTGTGTTCCAAAGCCCTATCGTGCTGAAATATTGCGCCTAGCCCATGAAACCCCCTGGGCTGGTCATTTGGGAGTAAGGAAAACTTATCACAAAATTCTCAGTCACTTTTATTGGCCTAATCTCAGGCAGGATGTAGCACATTTCTGTAAAACCTGTCACACATGTCAAATGGTAGGAAAGCCAAATCAGACCATTCCAAAGGCCCCTTTACAGCCAATTCCTGCATTTCAAGAACCATTTAGTAGGATACTAATAGACTGTGTTGGGCCCCTACCAAAAACAAGATCAGGAAATGAGTACATGCTGACAATTATGTGTACATCAACTCGGTTCCCAGAAGCCATACCACTGAGAAATATAAAGACAAAGACTATAGTGAGAGCTTTAGTCAAATTTTTCACTTTATTTGGCCTCCCTAAATGTGTCCAATCCGATCAAGGCTCCAACTTTATGTCTGGTATTTTTCAACAAGTAATGGATCAGCTAGGCATTAAACAGTATAGGTCATCCGCCTATCATCCAGAAAGTCAGGGTGCTCTTGAGCGATTTCATCAAACTTTGAAAAACATGATTAGGACTTACTGTTTTGACACAGAGAAACAGTGGGATGAAGGAATTCATTTTCTGCTCTTTGCTGTTAGAGAGTCAATTCAGGAGTCTCTTGGTTTTAGCCCATTTGAGCTTGTATTTGGACATACAGTCCGTGGCCCACTTAAGCTCGTTAAAGAGAAATTCCTATCAGACGATGATGATTGTCTGAATATTTTGCAATATGTGTCAGATTTTCGTACAAAACTCTCTAAAGCATGTGAATTAGCCAGAGAAAATCTTGAGTCATCTCAGCAGTCAATGAAAACCAAATACGATAAAAACACCTCAAAACGGAAGTTTGAACCAGGTCAAAAAGTTCTTGTTCTACTTCCAATTCCTGGCAAACCACTCCATGCTCGTTACTTTGGGCCATATCTAATCGATAAGAAATTGAGTGATTTAAATTACATCATAATAACACCTGACAGGCGAAAACAAAAGCAGCTATGTCACATAAATATGCTTAAGCCATATTTGGATAGGGATAATCCTACTATAACTCAGCCTGTCAGTACAGTCAGTTCTGGCCATTATGAAGATAGTGATACTGAAACTGACTTGAGTGAAAATACTCTAAACTCAAAGCTGGGCTCGGTCAAGCTTCAGAACTCAGAAATCCTGGAGAAGCTGGAGTCTACAAAGTTGGCACACCTCCAGCCAGAACAACAACAACAGGTGAAAGAACTGCTCCACGAATATAAACACCTGTTTCAAGATGTTCCAACGAGGACAAACGTCATCTATCACGACGTTGATGTTGGGGACAGTAAGCCTGTAAAACAACATCCATACAGACTGAATCCAACAAAAGCAAAATATCTCCAGGAAGAAGTCAAATACCTGCTGGACAATGACTTTATTGAACCCAGTAAAAGTAACTGGAGTTCGCCGTGCATACTTGTTCCCAAACCAGATCACAGTTATCGTATGTGCACGGACTTTAGGAAGGTCAACACTTTAACAAAGACAGACACTTTCCCAATCCCGAGGATTGATGACTGCATCGACCGAGTGGGAAAGCAAGTATGTGACGAAATTTGACCTACTGAAGGGATTTTGGCAAGTCCCTCTGACAGATCGTGCTCGTGAAATATCCGCCTTTGTTACAGCCAGACGGATTGTTCCAGTACAAGGTGATGCCATTTGGAATGAAGAACTCTCCGGCAACGTTCCAACGGATGATCAACGACGTCATATCCGGGCTAGACGGGTGTGCAGCTTACGTTGACGACGTCATTCTGTATAGTGACACCTGGGAGGAACACATCAAGCTCATGCGGAAGTTCTTTGAGAGACTGAGTAAAGCAATGTTGACTGTCAACCTTGCCAAATCTGAGTTTGTATGGGCAAGGGTAACTTACCTCGGACATACTGTAGGACAGGGTGAGGTAAAACCTGTTGATGCCAAAATCAGTGCCATTTCAAGTTTTCCCATACCAAACTGCAAACGACAACTGATGCGCTTTCTCGGTATGGCTGGTTACTACAGAAAATTCTGTCCAAATTTCTCCACAATTACTGAGCCTTTGACTAACTTACTTAAAAAGAAAGTACAGTTTGTTTGGTCAGAGCAATGCCAACAGGCATTTGATACACTTAAGCCATACTGCAAAGTGCCCCAGTGTTGTCTGCACCAGATTTCACTTTGCCATTCAAATTAGCTGTAGATGCTAGTGATACGGCTGCTGGTGCTGTTTTATTGCAAGAGGATAGTCATGGGTAGATCATCCTGTTTGCTATTTTTCACGCAAATTTAACAAATCCCAGAGAAACTACTCTACAATTGAAAAAGAGTGTTTATCTTTGATATTAGCTTTACAGCATTTGAAGTTTATGTTACTTCTTCAAATCAGCCAATAGTGGTTTATATTGATCACAACCCTCTTGTTTTTCTGCAGAAATTTAAAGGCAAAAATCAGAGATTGCTAAGATGGAGTTTAATGTTACAGGAGTTTAATCTTGATATTAGACATATCAAAGGCAGAGACAATTTAATTGCAGACTGTCTCTCTCGTATTTAGAACTTATTGTTGTTCACACTTTTAAGATTACATTTGTAAAAGAAAGATTTTTCATTGAAAAATTTTCTTTTTGAAGAGGGGGTGTGTTATGTAGGTCATTTCCCCCACACTCATCATGACCTGAGTTCAATTAGTCTAGAACATTCCCAAGGTCACTGCCTTGATGACCTCACAACCTTGAATTCAATTAGTCATGTTTGGAATGTTCTGGAAAGTTGATTAGTTGTGTAAGGGAGATAATTTTAGAACAGTAATTAGCATGTCAATAAAAGTTCTAGATTGTTCTTATATGCCTTTATAAAAGGGACGTGCACAGCTTCCAGTCAGACTTTTGGGATCGTGTCTCTTGTGTGTTACTATAAACTCCAGCAGTAGTCATTCTCAAGACTTTTCAAGACCTTCACTGTCAACGCTGGATTTATACTGTGGACTTTGTGCAGCTGCAAGCCTGCAAGGACTGTTCATTCATTCAACTGACTGTTACAACTCTGAGACTGGAGCTTTGCCGTCCCAGCTGAGATAAGTAGTCTGTACACTTTTAAAGCTTGTACTCTATCCCTGACTTAGCAATTAGTTTTTTTTTCGTAATAAATTTTGTTTAAACGTTAACTGCTGAGTTCACCCTTTTGTTCGTTTTCTCTGCACGTAACAATATAAAAATTATAAAAATTGGTGAAATATTCTTAAGGCAGAATACGCCTTGAAAACACCACCTTATTATTTTCACTTCGGGAAACTTCGATTTATTGCGTTTTTATACTGTTTATGTTGTAATGAATGATACTGTCCAAGCTTTGACGAGCAAAATTGCAATCGAATTTGTTACCATTTGTAACCACCCTAGTCTAATCAAGTACATCATTATAAAAATACATGAGTACACGGATTACCTCTTTTGTATTGGCTAAAAATATTCATAGTTTCATCATGGAATAGCATGTATAGTGAATCAACATTTCGGTGAAATTCCAAACTCCAATTTCTTGCACACACATCCATTTGTAACCACCCTAGTCTAATCAAGTACATTAATATGAATAATCAAGAGTACATAAATACACAGATTTACCTATTTTTGCATTGGGAAAAAATATTCATAGTTTTGTCATAGACTACCATGTATAGTAAATCAACATTTTCAATGAAATCCAAAAATCAAATTTCTTGTACACACATGCACGTTTTACTTCCCACTTCAAGCAAAGTACATTTACATATATATTATCAAACATATATAAATGTACAGATATAGCTTGTTGTGTTTGGCAAAATTGTCAATAGTTTCCCATGTATTATGATTTGATATTTTTGGGTGAAGTACTATATAATCCACATCTTGCCGCCTTATAGTTGCGCAAAATATGGCCGTCCCGCCAATGCATGACCCTTCAAAAATGCTTTCGTAATAAATTGCAATCTCCCTCCCAAAACGCCAGCCCTCCCCCTGTAATTTTTGTCTGTAACTCACATAACAATTAGAGTAATTGTTATGTAAATTAGCTAATACTGTTATTCCTGAGGAGAATACTGCAGTGATTTGGGGAAGGGTCAAGTTTAGACTTGGTCCAAGTCTGTGATTTGTGAATGTTTGAGTGGAGTGAACGCAATGATTTGTATTCTGCTTTCATGTGAAACGCGCGCGTGAGTGGACGCGATGAGTAGGGTGAACGCGATGAGTGGAGTGAACGCTATACAGCGGAGTTTCACCCGGAATCACCGGTGAATCCGGCAGAAACTAACTCACTACTGCGCAGACTCAAACGTGACGCATTCAATCGCTGGGAAAACCTGGCGTGAGCTGCCAAATTCCGGATAGGTTTGTATGAAATAGGAGAGACACGAGAGAAACTATTATAAATGATTTTATTTTTTTTAAATTCACCGACTTGAACCAAGTCTAGGTCAAGTTTTAAAATGACGGTTAAGGGGAGGGTTACATTGTAGATTTAAGGATAGGGGAGGGTCACATATACAGTACAGATGCGCACAGAATTCCCCCGACCCACCCCTCTATAATGACTGAAGGCTCCCTAACTTGTTGGTGACTTCGCGAGCCACATATTCATCATTTTAAGTGAACCTGAACTGTTTTCAACTCGACAACTTCGGGATTTAAAAATTATAAAATTACAAGTTTTACATAGGAAATACCATTTTTATAAATCGCATAGCAGTGATTTAATATCAATGCGCTAGTGGATGATGAAAAGTTGTTCTATTTTTTCGACAAAATTTCGTCTAACATGGAAATAAACTGGCAGATGGCGGTCATTTGTGCGTGATCTAAAAACAATAGACTGAAACTATGTAAGACAGGCATATAATACGGACATTATAGCCCAAACAAGGGACTTTGTACCCTCGAGGCAGGAGACTGCCCTTCTTACGTCGGACCAGTGTTCACTTACCATTGGACACATACAATATATTGTAGCCGAAACATGGGAGTAACTCATTCGGATCGAAAACGTATTGGAAAACACTAGGAACTATCGACCTAAAAAATATCAATTCTTTGTAAAAATGATGTGCACAACTAACGATCTTTAACTATCTAATCGCTATCACTATATGGGTGTCTTTCTTTCTGAGTTTGTACAGGTCTTTAGATCTGGAATTTTGTGAACCCAACAATACTGAAGACTGGCATGCAAATGCACAAGAAATTGTGACGCAGAATTCTGACGGCTAAAACAAACTGAAAAACAACCAGACAAACGAAAATGAAACTAATATTTACCAAATAAAGAGCGTTTTTAACTGTTTAATTACATTGACTGTCATTAAATGATAAAATTATCGTAGATGGAACTACCGACTTATGTAATAATTCTATTAGAGAGAATGTAGGCAACAAAAGTATTACATTTACAAAAAATTTACCAACATAAAAATTGGTTAAATATTCTAAAGGCAGAGTACGCCTTGAAAATACAACCTATTTTCACCCCGGAAACCTTCGATTTATTGCGTCTTTATACTGTTTATGTTGTGATGAATGATATTGTCCAAGCTTTGACGACCGAAAATTGCTACCGAATTATGTAACCCTCTGAAGTACTATAAATTTAGATTTGCGGGAAACTCAACGCATTCTTTTTACATCCAAAATACTGGCGTACGGCGTGCAAGAAAAAAGACCTGCCCGTCTTCTACAGCAGTCAATAAATTGCAAACCTCACTGCGTGGTAAGGGGCGTCAACTATGTGTACTTGTGGAACGTCAGCAGATTTACTGTAGCTGTATGGTGGCGCCCTTTTCGGATGCCAACTTAGCGAAATAAGGAAATGATTGGCTTTTGATATACGTGACCAACATTTTCCTGTATTTGACCCCCGAACTGATTGCTGTTTCAATTCATTTATTGATAAGTCTGCGCATGCTCATGACTGCATACAAATAATAAAATACGTGCAGATTTTGTCTTTCACACCATGCCGACACTCCTGTGTATTAGGAAACACAGAACACCACAGAGAGCAGAACTGCCAACAGAACTGCCGTAGATGTCGCTCTACCTACCCAGGTACCGGAATCTGGTGAAAGATAACAACGCACAAAGTTCATTAACTCGACTCATGTTGAAGTGTCGTTGACATTTATCATATCAAATCAGTCTGTATAGCATCGCTATCATAAATTTAGGGTACTTTATTTTGACAAATTAACATCAAAACCAATGAACAAAGGAAACGATGTTTTTACGGTCTTCAAAATATTTAAATGAGAAATTTTACGAGCGGATTATCACGGAAAATATTATAAATCGTTCCCATATCTTGGTCACATTTATTCTCTCATATATTCCCCATTTTATTATGCAATATTTTCCTCCAAGGAAACGAACAGGTTATCATTGCAGTGACAACTTAGAAGTACCTTGATAAAGGTTTGTATAGTTATGTGGTTCTCACAGCACTGGTTTTCTCGGCAACTATCTAATTCAACATCGCACTGCGAGCATGGAGTTCCGCTTGTGTAAGGCTGTCTCCGATAATTTCCTCTGTGAAACGTCAAAAGCACGTACATATTAAAATTGCTGCGCTCATTTCGATTGGTTAATTTTTTGCTTAAAATTGTATTTTATTTCTATTGATCGTTATATACTTGCCAAGAAAGTATTTAACGATAAATACTAGTTTCAACTATTTGATCAGTGTTAACTACTCCTGCACACCACTATATGTAACGTCAGTGTTTCACAAATGAAATCTGGTACGGACTGAAATTCAGTCGTCAACACTAACGTTTGCCCGTACGCAAATAGCACAGGCTGTTCTGACAAGATGCGCATATGGCGTTTTGGGGAAGCAGAGAAAGACACTGCAATTTACAATCAGGATAAAAATAACGGAATATAAATCACAGGCGACAGCCAAAGAAGAGATTAAATTTTGTGAAAGAAGTCTGCATCTCTTCAGGGAAATTAAGTTGTTTCACGACCAATTCCCAATAAAATATTGGTTCTTACTTCAAAATAAGGGCATTGCGCATACAATGCACATCTAATTCAGTGATAAATTTAAGACAATTCTCTGGGCTATTAGCTTTGATAACGTCGTTGCTACAAATTTGCAACATTTTCTAATGGTAGTTAAAGTTTGCTTCGATCGAAAGACCGGCAATAAATCGTGCTGAACGTCCAATTCGTGGTTAGCAAGTTATAAGGACAAGTATATCGAGCAGTACAAAAGTGAGCTAAGCGCGAGTAACCTTTTGTGGTAATGATAATGTCACAAACAATTCCTGTTCGCGCAAATCTTTCTTTACTTACGCTGGTCCGTAATTGCATGTGACCAGAAAGGCATTCCTGTTCGGACAGTGAGCGATGCCACAACCAACAGCATACGACGTAGCCCACACAACCTGTAGAGGAAACGTGAAATCGACGAAAGGCGCCAATTGAGGTATATGTTCACTTGTGAACAGACTTAAGAATTATCAACCTTACCTGAATGGTCTTCAAAAAAATTATTCGGAATTATAACTTGTTCCCGTAAATTGTAAAACTAATCGACCTATTCTATAAAAAATCACGTTTAATGTAAATATGAAATCTGCCATGGTAATGAACCAAAAACCTGAATTTATGATTATGGGTGATTACACAATCAATTCATTTCTACTTTAAGCTTAAAGTTAAGTTCTCTCAACATAACCCAAAGCTTCGCACAAAAATAGTACACAGCAGTTAAGCTTGTGACCTACCTGGGTGTAATGACCGCACACATTGGAGCACTTGTTCGAGTCGTAATCATAATCACTCACTTCGCTATGCCAACTATCCACCACGCTCTCAACGTCGATCGAGTCCGAAGGGGAGCGCGGACCACCGAGCCAAAGATTCTGACCAACGATGGGAAATGGGGAGATGTTTGTTGGGTTACCATGTTTAAAAGTACACTCTTCGGACCATTCTTGAGCCATAGCTGCCAGATCATCGTCCCAAGACTGATAAAGAAACTCGTATAATTACTTTTTAGAAACGTTTGAACTTTCCTATGACTGTAAGTTGCAAACATAAAAACAAAGAAATATATATATATATATATATATATATATATATATATATATATATATATATATATATATATATATATATGTGTGTGTATGTTTTTGTGTGTGTATGTATGTATGTATGATATATATACTTAAAAACTATCTACTGTTGATTGACCAATCAGAGTGCTCAATTCAGGGTGTTTTATCTACTCATAAAGCCTTGGTCACCAAATTCCAGAAACGAATGACAGCGCCGTAGTAAAGTACTGTCCAATCAAAAGTGAACATGTCATATTCTGTAGACATCTGGTACGTTTTAATATTCAAATTTGGTAACACAGCGGAAACCAGCTGCAACACAAAATCTGCTGTGCCCTAGGGCATTTATATAATGTGCCCCAGGGCATTTATAGGATGTTCCATTACATTGGAAGGCTATTTCACAAATAAAAGTTTAATTCATATCCTAAACATGTTACATTGACAAAGGGGACGGTTGACATAAACACATTGAAAACGAAAATATATCAGTTAGGGACGATAGTTTTTAAGTCGGATAAATCCCTCGTACTCGGGCTCTTCTGGATATAAAGTCCAACCCTACGATAAAATGTCTCGGCCTGCGGCCTCGACATTTTATCGTTGGGTTGGACTTTATATACCAGAAGAGCCCGAGTACTCGGGCTTTATCCTATACATATATGCATGTATGTATATATATATAATATATATATATATATATATATATATATATATATATATATATATATATATATATATATATATATATACACACACATATATATATATATATATATATATATATATATATATATATATATATATATATATATGTGTGTATATGTGTGTATGTGTGTGTGTGTGTAGGTTATATTGTCCTAACTGCACAAGAAGAAGTTCGACACGGTCAATCGACAACTATAACGACGACAGGGGCAACAAAATAACGGCTAATTTATTAATAAATCTTTCCACACTTCCGGTTAATGCGCTTTTTTACTTCTGTCTTATTCAATATATTTTAAGGATGTCCCGCCTGCATGCAAAGCTGCGTACATGCCATGGCAATAGGTCAACATGGAAGCTTGAAACTGCCAGACCAACAGTTATCTGTTGTCATGGCGACAAACGGCAGTCTCCTCGAGTCCCTGACACAACTTTTACCAACACAAGTGGTAGCACTAAACCGCTGTATAGGCCTAAAGCAAAATGAAGAGAGTATTAAAAATGCTATGTCTACTGTTTTAAGATTGAAGATGCGTTCTGAGTAAATTAAAAAAGATTATGGGAAAGGCAGGATTTTGTGTGGGTTTGAACATTGCACACAACACGGTGTATTTTGCTCAACCTCACTTTTTCTGCAAATTTAATGTTAACGCAAGAATAATATATCGGTTGGATTCACCTTGTTGCTTGACAAGCAGTCGTAAGTTTTTCTACATATACTCTAGTTTCCATTGAGATATTAAATTTTAGAAGTTTAAAGTTTTTGACTTAAATTACTCTTATCATTAATACCAAAATTGAGGTTTTTTGCCCCAAATATATACACCTTCATCCTTCTATAAACTATTGCTACCCTACTTATATTTATATTCTTTTTGCAAATAATATATATAGTGTAAGAGGGTTTTTATGTCGTCTTAAATAAGAAATGTATCTTTTTAAAAAAAAACACCCTATTAGTCTATGTTGATTAAGTGCATCGCCACCTTAATTGTATTTTCTATAATTGATATTCTTTGTGTATCGTTTATTAGATTTACCAAATGCTGAAGTACTCTCATGTCACGTGACTGGTTTTGCATTGATATGTGACAGTTTATTCATTTCATAATTCTATTTTCTGAACATTTACCGGAAGACACTAGTAATAAGGCATTTCCTGAAGTATTAAGTGTCACGTGACATTTTCTCTCTTGCTTGTGTCGGTAATGCAGTTTGGACATGACCAGCCAGGAAAGTAACGGTCTAGTAGAATATCACATTCCAGAAATAGGCTTGATAACGAGGATATTTGCAGTGTGTAACCCTGGTGTCAAGAGGTCAACCACAATTTTGTCACGGCATTTCTGCAAAATATCTCAGTAGTCGTGTCTCCCAGCAATGTTATCATACATGTAAATTGTTTTCACGATAAAGGTATAGCCACGCATGATACGTTTGCATATTATTGTAATATTTTGACGTCAGTCATACCGGTCCAGGATTTTCATAATCTGGAGATCATGAACGTGGTCATGTTGGGAAGAGATGTGACAATTCAAGTTTGAAAATTTGAAAATCATTTTGATCTGATTTGATTTGACTTGATTTGATTATTTTGAAAATTATTCAGAAATTCCAAAAATCCAACTCTGAAATTAAGATTTGAAACAAACGTCACTGAAAAATAATTGCTTAGGATAACACAAAAAGTTTACGAACCTATTTCTCGTTCTCTCTCTCTCTCTCTCTCTCTCTCTCTCTCTCTCTCTCTCTCTCTCTCTCTCTCTCTCTCTCTCTCTCTCTCTCTCTCTCAATTATGTGAATACACACGTATACACACATATGTATGTGTGCATACACATACATATTATATTATATTATATATATAATATACACACACATATTATATTATACTATATTATATATATATATTTAGATAGATAGATAGATAGATAGATAGATAGATAGATAGATAGATAGATAGATAGATAGATAGATAGATAGATCATAAGGGTGTCTGTTGATAATAAGTCTTCGCAAAAACTCTTCCTCCCCTTATAAGTTCATCAGCTTTTACCTTCTATGGCAACGTGTAAACATCCTTTTTGTCAATGTGCTACTCACGAAAAGACAAATGGTTGGTTTTGTTGTACAATGCCAACTGAGGCATTCCTTTGAAACGACTCACTGATGAAAGCTCCATTTTTGTTCACATTATTCGGAAAGAGTCTCCTTTTGAAAAATAATCCCCGAATATCGTGTAAGTAATTCTTACTGGTGACCGTGGTTACTCTTGATACCCTGGAAACATTTTTACCCTACTTGGCACACCCAGCTGTATGTAATATCGCAAAAACCTCTTTTATAGCTGAGTTACAATGTGGCGTCAATTCAGTACACGAATGTTTATTATGTGCCGGCAATTCTGTTTTGGTGACAGTCTCGGTGTCAGTTTCTATATTACTGCATATTTACCAGTAATCCTGACAGAGTGTCTATTACTGTTCGTGTTTATTCGGCGCTATTTCCACAATTTGTTTCCCCTTTTTCATTGCGCCGCTTTAAAGTCTTAAATTTGCCAAGATGGATCCGTTCTAAAAGGCTTGCATTTTTGTTGTAACTACATGGATACCATTCATAGTTTCAGTGAGAGGACACTCTTACCATGTACTTCATATCGGCTGCTGTGGGGTTGACGTTTGTTCTGTGATAGTTGTGCCGTGCTAACATGGTGCTGATCTCATCCGAAGTGAAGTCGGTGGAACGTTTAGCACGACCAAGGTGACTTGATCCCTCACCGTTTTCTTGGCTTCTTACATTGAAAAATGACTTGTTTGACTTCTCAACACTGGGTTCGTTATCTGCAGAGATCAGCGACAGAGTGTTCACAGCCAAAAGCAGCAAAATCCGCGAATGTATACCTGAGGTCATATTTGCGCCCGTGTGTTATACCAAGGTTTCGAGTGACTTCACACAAGGAAGTGTATACTGTGTCATTTTTAGATTTGGACAAGTTTAGAAACGTCGCGGACATCTATCGCCAGGGGGTGCGACTCATCAAATCCTTTGTGTACTGCACAATACCCATCGAGTCATTAGCGTAAAGTACCACATTTAATATTGAAGAATTTGACGTGCAGGGATTTTGATATTTGTACAGGCCCACACTGAAAAAATTGGTCCTAATAGACGTATATCATTTAGGACATAAATTTGTGTCCTAAACCCCGGCGTCGCTCACGTTGATTTGTAGGTTTTATGTCTCTATGTCCTATTTGCGTTCATTCATTGGCTGCCTATATGTCCTCCAGTCTCATTAATATTTACAGTTCCGAATGCAACCCATCATTGGCCGCCATATGTTCTTGTCCTTGTCTCACTTTCGAGTGTTCCTTGTCTCGTTCTGCCATGTGCTCATTACTGTAACGCGTCTGCGAGCCTAGGCAATCATTACCAGACAACTTGGGCGTAGTCGCAACGTTTGTGAAGACAAATTTGTCTTCACAAACATTGCGACTACGCTCTAGCTGTCTGGTAATGATTGCTCAGGCTCGCAGATGCGTTACAGGTTACGGAACAGTAAATATTAATGAGACTTGAGGACATATAGGCAGCAAATGAATGAACGCAAATGGGACATAGGGACATAAAACCTACAAATCAACGTGAGCGACGCTGGGGTTAAGGACACAAATTTATGTCCTAAATGATATACGTCTAATTGAGCACTCATATCCATCAGTGATCTGACACAATTGACGTCTGACTAAACGATAACAACTTTGGTACCCCTTTTAAATGTTCCTCAGCCCGGGGTCCTGAACGTTCCAAATACGGAAGTTTTGGAGAGCCAAAGTCACCGTGCCTACTCTTTGCTTTACCTTACTCACCTTACCGTCCACCTATAAATCCTTAGTTCCTATGTGGTCAATGATATGCATACCATCTGCGTGTACGGCCCATTTTCCTGTAGGCCTACATAAGCGACGACGTGTATTACAGTTTGTAGGAGAAAACACGATAAAAAGCAAGCACGCTTGAATAAATACATGACTCGGCCGATTTCCGAAATGATTAAGGACGTTTACAAGGAGTCATATTTGCTGTTCATTCAAATCTTCGTTCATAACTTACAATGTAGATATCCGTACGATATCTCTGCCTGCGTGTCTGTTTTGGGTTTTTATTTACTTTTTTGTGGCCTTGATTTGCCTTGTCTTGTGAAGGTGACAGTGAGGGCAAAACATTTGTTCCTCCGGCGTGTGTACAGCAATGAATTCTCTGGTTGCAATCGGTTGAAATACTTAACATACACCACGACCCATGAAAAAGGAGATAATATTATGATTTGCATATTTCACTGACAATTCAGTCTTTAGACCGAGTGCTAAGAAACTGAATAATTCACAATATAGAAAGAAAAATAAAAGACTTTCTTTTGCTATGGATGTATCTACAGTTGTGTTTGAAGTAGACATGTGAGCGCTTTGATTTTTCCTGTGTATTGCCGATGGAGACATACTACAAAGATATCGAAACTCACATCACATGCCTGAAACAAGAGAACGAAAGCCGAGCACCTTCTCATCAGATTCATCGAATCAGCAAAGAAGAAGTCGAAACAACAATCTAGAGAGAAACGTCCACGGAGACGCACATAACACAAATCTCGACACTGAAACCAAACCAAACGGCTTTCTCAAGGCCACCACTCTCTCCAAAAAGAGAACTACCGTAACACAATGGTTAAACATATGCAAAAAGAAAAATACAATATTAAACAGAAAAACAGAAAATACAACAAAAGCAAGAAAACCAGACACGACACAAATCAAATCAAGAAACACGATGAAACGCCTACCATTAATAAACACGAACTACAAACAAAATCCAACGACAATCTCAGATTCATAAAAAATATGTGATCACACAATCTACCTTACACAGAAACAAATGCACTCAACAAAGGGCTCAAATTTATTCCGACACCAAAACGGCCGAAAAGAATCAATCTGTTGAAAGACGCAAACATGTTCATTCGAAGAATGAGACTTAAATACATCATGCGCCATAAACAAACCAAGAAACAACAATTCAAACACAAATCAACTTGGGTCCCAACAGCAACTGATAACACAAACCTGGAAAATTATCTAGAAGCTACTAAACTAGCGCTGATTGAAATACCATTCTCCGACACAAAAGACAACGTGACACGTGCCGAACGAACAGAAATCAAAACACTATCGAGAAACAGTAAACTCACCACGAAACTCACTCACTAAACTCACTCAACAAACTCATTTGACAAGGAAGAGGAACAGCAGTCATGAACTCATAGATTATATAAGACCTGTGAAGACAACTCGGCGACTAAAACTACTACACAAAATTAGCTACAGACGACACAAAATAAACAGTAGAAAAAATACACCAACTAACAACAGAAAATACAACAAAAACACATCGACTACCATACTTATAAATATATAAGTCCATCCTACACTACTAATACACGAACACCACGCTTCTACCAAAATTCGCAGGTGGCTCGATAATAAGCGGATGCTCAAGTCCAACATAACACATATCGGAATTCCTAGACCACTTCTTCAAACAAATCGTGAAAAAACATGAACACAGAGAACGAAAAAATAGTATAGGCGATGTGTGGAGCCGTTTTCCCTTTATTACAAAACGAAAACACAACTAGACACTAGAACGTACACAAAACCAACTGATACATTCCAGTTCTTACTCAGATAATCATGTCATCCTAAATCAACGTTCAAGGGCCTTATCAAAGGCGAAACATTAAGGTACATAAGGACATGTAACAACGGAGAGGACTTTAACAACAAAGTCAAAACATGTAATGAAAACTTACTACAACGAGGATATTCGCAGCAAGAAATATTGAACAGCAATGCCGAAACAGATTACGAAACACGAAAAAACACATTTAAATCAAAAACAAACACACAACAACAACACTAACAAAGTAATATTTTCTACCACATATAATCCACATATCAAAACAAAAGACATCAAACAAGCACTCCTGAAGAACTGGGAAGAAATAGAAAAAGACCAAACACTAAAGAGTGCATTCACGATGAAACCGATCATCGCATACAAAAGAAATCCAAACATTGGCGACACACTCATAAATGCACACGTTAAGTACACAATCTTACAGAAAATACCAAACAAAATGAAACAAACTACCCAAATATAAGTATTCTAGCCTCCTTACTGGACAAACAAAACACTGACAAATTTTAAACCGCAAACAGTGAAACAAAAATCCAAGGAGAGCAAGTACCAAAAAGCGACTGAGGAAGAGACCACACACTGGTTTCGAAACGTAGTGTCAAAGGACCACCCTGTCATTCGACAGCCAGATTACAGCTACGTCTCGCCATGGCTTATATCTACACCAATAGCCAAACACACAAAATCAAACATGAACACAGAGAATGAAAAATAGTATAGGCGATGTGTTGAGCCGCTTTCCCTTTATAATACGATGTCTTCAGAGTTATTTGAAAAAGATTATGGGAAAGGCAGGATTGTGTGTGGCTTTGAACATTTCGCGTTGCACACAACACGGCTTATTTTGCTCAAACTCACTTTTTTGCAAATTTGTTAACGCAATATTAATATATCGGTTGGATTCACCTTTTTTGCTTGTAAAGCAGTCGTAAGTTGGGTGAGAAAGAAATTTACCTTTATGCAAATCATTCGATTTCCTGGCTTCTTTTTTCTCCAATTTATTTAAAATCACTTTTTAGAATCAGTCTTTCGACCCCTGCCATTTTAAAATAAGGACAGAAAATGCAAAATAAATTGTCCTTTTTTCTACGTATGCTCTAGTTTCAAGTGAATAAGATATCAAAATTTAGAAGTATTAAGTTTTTGACTTACATTACTCTTTATCATTAATACCAAAATTGAGGTTTTTTGTCCAAAATATACACCTTCATCCTTCTATAAACTATTGCTACCATACAATGTTTAGTCTATGTTGATTAAGTGCATCGACACCTTAATTGTATTTGCTATAATTGATATTCTTTCTGTATCGATTATTACATTTACCCAATGCCGAAGTGCTCTCATGATGTCACGTGACTGGCTTTGCATTGATATGTAACAGTTTATTCATTTCATAATTCTATTTTCTGAACATTTAACAGAAGACACGATTAATAAGGCATTTCCTGAAGTATTAAGTGTCACATGACATTTTCGCTCTGGCTTGTGTCGGTAATGCAGTTTGGGGATGACGCAACACGCCGCTGTCATACACCTGTGCTCTACGTACGGTCACGGCCACTGGCCCCTGGATAGTTTGGTCCATGACCAGCCAGGAAATAACGGTCTAGTAGAATATCACATTTCAGAGATAACCTTGATAACAAGATATTTGCAATTTGTAACCCTGATGTAGAAGAGGTCGATTATAATTCTGTCACGGCATATCTGCAAAATATCTCAGTAGTCGTGTCTCCCAGCAATGTTATCATACATGGAAATTGTTTTCACGATAAAGGTATCGCCACGCATGATATGTTTGCATATTATTCTAATATTTTAGTACTTTCAACCATTCTCTTACAGAACCAAGAATAAAAATCAGGGGGTCATCCTACGTAGTTTGGAATTTGAGAAACAAATTACCCAATATTTACCAATATTTGATATCAAAATGGCCGCCATCTCTGCGTTAACTCCACAAGGAAACAAATGTCCGATTTTCAAAAAACTACAACGGTGATTTTTTTTCTTACTCCAAGAGCTTTCAAATGAGCTGCCAAAGCGGTTGAAAAGTACTGGAAAAATTTGTTAGTCTTTAGCTTTTTGTTCAAGTTTAATTACTAGACTAACATTAATAATAAAATTATAGTTGATGGAACTACCGACTTATGTAATAATTATATTCGAGAGAATGTAAATAACAAAAGTGTAAAACTTACAAAAAATTTACAAGTAGAAAATTAATTTTGAAGATAGCCACTTGGTTAAATATTCTTAAGGAAGAATACGCCTTGAAAACACAACCTGAATATTTTCACCTCGGGAAACTTATATTTATTGCGTTTTTATGCTGTTTATGTTATAATGAATGATATTCTCCAAGATTTGACGACCAAAATTGCAACCGAATTACATAACCCCTCAGAAGTACAATAAATTTAGATTTTCGGGAAACTCCAAGCATTCTTTTTACATAAAAAATACTGGAGTGAAAAAGACAGAAGTATTGCCCGGGGACCATCTTCTGCAGCTAGTCAATAAATGTAAATTTGCAAATATCACTGTGTGGTAAGAGAGGGGACGTCATCAGCTTTACTATGGCTGTAGGTGGCGCCCTTTTCGTATGCCAACTAATTTTGGATAATTGGATTTTCATATTTTTCAAATTTCTCAAAAGTGTTAGGTGCCGTATAGCTGAAAGTTGCAATATTACAATTACTCATAAAAACAAGTGTGTAATGTAAAAAGAAAAGCAGATAAGACTACATTTGTAGATCAGCATTACAGCACCATCCAATTATCCCAAATTACTTCCAATCGTGTTCAACTTAGGGAGCGTTCAGTTTTTACGGCCTGGGGGGCGGCAAAATCTTGTCGCCGGTGTTCAAAAAAATATAGACCCCCTGCATTTTTTTATGAAAAAAAGATGACCCCCCTTTGTCAGACGAAAAAAATTGATGACCCCCCCCCCCTGAAAAATAACCAAAACCCATATGTCAAATTTACCCGCATGGTTTGGATTTGAACTCCGGTACGCGGCGCACTTTATTCGTGTAGCAGAGATGCCAGTACACAACTTCTCAGCCACATCCATTGAAATGTATGTTAATTAGGACGACTGTAAGGCAATTTTAACTTCATTTCCATAGACAACTCATGTCCATGGACATTGTATAAAGTAAACTTTATTGGAGTGGTTCTCCAAAGGCAGCCCGCCGGTAAGAGGTCAATCATGGCCATTGCATGAAGTAAACCTAATTGGAGTGGGCCGCCAAAGGCGTCTGCCCGTTAAGAGGTCATGGGTAATACATAATGTATATTATTGTAGTGGGCCGCCGAAGGCGGCCCGCCGGTAAAGAGGGTCGATCATGGCCATGGCATAAAGTGAACTTTATTGTTGGTATTATGTTTTTGAAAATGTGGTGACCCCCCCCCCTTTCCTACCAGTGAAAAAGCGATGACCCCCCTTTGTGGATTCCAAAATTACGATGACCCCCCCCCCTGGATTTTGCCGGCCCCCCGGCTGTAAAAACTGAACGGTCCCTTAGCGAAACAAGGATATGATTGGATTTTATTTGATACAGGTGGCCGACAGTTTCCTATTTGTGACCAATGAACTGATTGCTGTCACAATACATTCACTAATAAGTCTGCATTTGCTCATGACTGCATACAAATAACAAAATACGTGCAGAGTTTGTCTTCCACACTTTGCCGACGTCGCAACACTCCTGTGCATTAGGAAATACAGAACGCCACAGAGAGCAGAACTCCCAATAGAACTGCCGTAGATGTCGCTCTGCCCACCCAGGTACCGGAATCTGGTGGAAGACAACAACAAACACCGTTCATTCAGTTGACTCATATTGAAGTGTCGTTGACATTGATTATATCAAATCAGTCTTTATAGAATCGCTATCATAAACTTAGGGTACTTTATTTTGACATATTAACATCCAAAACCCAATGAACAAAGCAAACGAGGTTTTGAGGTACTTCAAAATGATCAAATGAGAAATTTTACCAGCGGACTATCACACAAAATATTGGTTGCAACTTATTCTCAATCATTTCCCCCACTTTAATATGACATCTTACTCTCCACTGAAACGAAAAGGTTATCAAAACGAATCAGTGTACTGACAATAAGGAAGTACCTTTACTGCGGAAGGTTTATAGTTATGTTGTACTCACAGCACTGGTTTTCCCGGCAACTGTCTAATTCATCGTCGCACAGCGAGCATGGAGTTCCGCTTGTGTAAGGCTGTCTGTTATAATTGCCTCTGAGAAATGTCAAAAGCACGTGAATATTAAAATTGCGCCGCTTATTCCGATTGGATATTTTTTGTTGCATAAATTGTATTTTACCTCTATTGATGGTTATATGCTTGCCAAGAAAGTATTTAACGATGAATACGAGTTTTCATCATTTGATCAGTGTGAGCTACTCCAGCAAACCGCTACACGCGAGTTCGGTGTCTTACAAATGAAATCTAGTCCGGACTGAAATCCAGGCGTCAACAATAACGTTTGCCCACAAAAGCATAGCAAGAATTTGTCAAAAATAGGAGCCTGAGTTCGAAAGTTGAAAATCACACTACGAGTCCAAAATGGGAGTTAGTCAAGTTAAAAATGAATTCGAAAGTTGAACTTGTGACTACGAGATCAAAATGGGAGTTAGTCAAAATGGGAGTTAGTCAAAAATGAGAGTTCGAGTCGAATGTTGAAAATGCCACTACGAGTCCAAAATGGGAGTTCGTATTTTGGCCTTGATTACGCGCCACAGAAAAGTATATCGAGCTGTAAAAGAAAGTAAAGTTAGCACGGGTACACAGTAAGTGGGGCTACCCACAATTCCCCTTGATTTGTTCTCTCAGACATTTTTTGCTAAAGGCTTTTTCAATTTTATCAGTTTCTTAACAATTTTTAATTTACAATTTAAGTTCAGGATTATTTGTTAAAACCATGTTCCAAAATTATTGATTATGTTCAAAGTTCAAGAGTAAATTGAATGAGAAGTCGATGTTTGGAGGTGCTAAAAATTGCACACTTACCAAGCTAAAGTTATCAGCAACTAAGATGGTCTTATCATCCCACCTGTCAGACATGCAAATTTCCTTTGTTACGAACATTCAAAAAATCAATACCCTTTCTTTTGCCAACACAGATGCAACTTATTCCCTTAGTTTCCTTGAAAATATTGTGTATGGCTGTCAAAAATCTATGTCGACAAAATTACAAAATTGCTATCTCCTCCGCGGAAAAGGGTTTGATCGTCTCATTATTCACAGTGAGAAATCAGAAAATTATGATTATCAGAACTATGTTGCCAGAACTTTGAAATATGGACTGAGTTGTTCTGTGTACAGAAGAAATTTGCTTCAGTTCAGTTGGTGATCTCCGTGTGTACGGATCATGGAGCATTGTGGGTAGCCTCACTTACTGTGGGGTACCTTTCGAGATAATTATTGAAAACGTCACAAACAACTCCTCAAATCTCTCTGCCGTATACTTACGCGGGTCCGTAATTGCAGGTGACCAGAAAGGCGCCAACGGTGTTCGATGACGTCACCGTCGGGCAGTGAGCAATGCCACAACCAACAGCATACGACGAAGCCCACACCACCTGTGAAGGAAACGCACAACCAATGAGACGCCGCAAGTGAATATATCTTCAAGAGTTACGTAAGAATGATGCGCTTTACACAATGGCAGGTCTTAATATAACAGGGCTCCTCGAAATTAACTTTCTGCCTGGTAGTCCATTTTGGCTACCATTTTCTGAAGTTTGTAGCCCGGTGACAATGGCTGGTAGCCCATGCATACATTATTCGGAGTTATACCCTTTTCACACGAAATTGAAAAAATGATCGCCCTCTTCTATAAAGAGCATGACAAATTTTGGCAACAATTTGAAATAATCGAAAATCTGCCATGGCAAAAGGTCAACATTCATGAACCAAAAACCTTAATTTGTGATTATGGGTGATTACACAATAAATTTATCTCTACTTTTGTCTCGGCTATCTTCCATCTACGTAACGCAAAGCCTTCTCACAACCAGATATGAACTGAATATGCTCACGTGTTTTACAACAGGTTCATTAATAGTAGTACGCTTCACAGAACAATAAGATATATGTTATCACTTAAAGAAGCAGGTTTTTTTTCAACATCGCACAGTACTCTCAGATTTTAATCACTAATTACAAAACTTTATTTAATATGTGTACTGCGGCATTTTGTAATACGACGCATTTTGTAACAACTTACGCAAAATGTAATAAGGGTATCAGCATTTTGTAATAAAATGGTCTACGCATTTTGTAATAAGGGTATCAGCATTTTGTAATAAATTATTGTTTACGCTATTTGTAATAAGGGTATCAGCGTTTTGTAATAAAACGCGTTTTGTAACATTAGTTAACGCATTTTGTAATAATTATAAACATCCGCTGATATTGTATGTATTTTAAAATGCTTGTGGTTTCTGAATACGTAAAAATGTGATAGCATATAATGATATCGAGATTATATCTCACTACCGGTGCTAGGTTATCATATTAACGCCATATAAGGGGGTCTGAGTTGACATTTAAAATGCAATTGAAGACAGAATGAGATTATGCGATTTATAATTGAGAAAACAAACTGAGAAAGTTTTTGTTGGTTTTACATACAGTACAGTACTTTGAAAAGACAATATACTGCAGACCTTTCTACATTTTTTATTCAATATTACTGTTGGTGGATGGAAAGAGGAAGGCTTGAAGATGACATGCAGAGCTCAGAATATCAGAATATGATAAAAGATAGCGACATCATCAACATTGACAGTGTTGTATACTACGACCTAATTTTATTATACTAATGATGTACATGCAACAACACCAACCTTATCCAGAAATGGTTCCCTTGTGACATTTTGAGGGTTTCGGTCTGATTTTTAGGGCGTTGCTACATTATTTTTATTTTTTTTACAAAAGAAAAACAATAAATATTGCTTTTGGTTACAATAAATTGTGTATCTTATGTTTTGCTTGTATATTGGATGAAGTTTGCAAAACTCGAATAATCAAATTCTGAGTTTTGCAAAATGATTGTAATATTAGTGTACACAGTGATTTGAACGAAGCTTTTATTGGGTTCATAAAATGATGTTACAAACCACCGTCCCTCCACCCACCGGTCTGGAAACGCGACACGTGCGCTATTGTTTAAAGGTGTTAATTGCTCTACCGTTGGTACGAAGCGCGTTACGGATGTAAATGCTTGCTTTGGGACGCCATCAGTAGCGTTTGGCAACATCTTGCGGTGCGGAGTATTTTTATTTATTGTCATGTCTTTGCTCCTCAGGTAACTTTGTTACCATAGCCAGGATTTCTGCTACAACTGAGAAACTGTGTTTATTGAGAGTAATTTCTTTTAGATTTCTTCTATGATTTTCCGTGTTTTTCCGTCGAATTTTCGCCCAACAAATTTGACCTCGCTAGGTAGGAAGAGGCACCTTATAGTACGAAAGTTTTCCCCCCTTTACTTGTAGAAATAAGAATAAATCGAAACGAATTTGGCGTGATCAATCAGCGATGGGGATTTTAAAATTGGTAGTATGCGTTTTTTTGTCGTTTACTCTGTTCTGTTGCAGAAAACGCCGAGTTTTCGACGATGCATTTGTTGTTAAAAATCAAGATGGCGGCCACCATACGTCGGCCACGCGTTTTTTGAACAACGAAAATTGCCAATCAACCCGTAAAATTCCCGTGAATTTTGACTTGCGAGGTGTATACCTTCCTAAAAGTTTATTTTCTAGAATCGATTTTCATTCTAACATTACTCGAAATTTATGCTTTCGATGTTTCGGAATGCTGTTGAGTTTGTCGCGACGCCATTTTGAAACTTTGATCGCGCACGTTGGTTCTTCGGTCACGAAGTTTTTTTCCTCCCTTCCATGTTTGAATCTAATTCAACTCAGCATATTCCAGTCTTTGAACATTAAATATACGATATTTTACGAATGGTGAGACACTTATTTTGATGTTTTTTCGTCCGAAACGATGATTTTTGGGATAGTGATTTTGTTTGTGTCTTTGTTTATCCGTTTTAAGACTTAGAGGTACGGTCGCGTACAGTTGTCTAGCGGCGATTCCATGCAAGCTCAATCTGTTTTGGAGGCCAAAAGAGTACGCAAAAGCTTTGAAAAGAAATGAATTTTTATGTATAAAAATGTGAAAGAACCTTGAGGCTCCCACCTCAATATCGAAACGTTTGTGTTACAATATCGACAAGTTTATTCAGCAAAATCGCTGTAGGGTGGAGGGACGGTGTACAAACATTTTCTGGAACCATCAGTTGTAGACAACGGAATCTAATATACATTTAGACATTATTGAGAAATAGGAAGGGATAAATTCTTTAGAATGTCGTCAGAAAGAGAAGCAATATGTGAAAATCATTGTAAATTTAGAATACTGGGGCTATTTTGAATATTTAATGAGGTCATGTGACCAGTATTTGCATATTTTGGGGCAATTGTAATACTACAATTCCAAAAATATCTTGTAATTGTGGACAAAGTTTGATAAATTCAATAGTCAGATGTTATAAAATAGGATACCTTGACCTGTCTGTTCCCATATTCAAGGGCGCTGTGTGTAATTCTTCACTTATGAGTGAAGACAAGAAAATTTGTGTAAGTTTTATCAAATCTGTTTAAAGTTTTTCATAATATATAAAGTTTACATCAAAGTCAATGGTCATTGCACCGTAAATAGTGATTAAGCATTGGGATATGATACAATATCGATTATCTTTACTGGAAAATTGGAAAACATGTAAAAATAATATGATAATTTATATTGTTGGCGGCCATTTTGAATACTAATCAGGTCACATGACCATTAGTAGCATATTTTGGGACAAGTGTGTCATTGTCATTCAAAGTAACATACTTACTGTGGGAAATATTTCATAATATTAGTTGCTGGATGTTATGTTACGTTATGCTTTGACCGACCTAACACTTAATATACAGAGCCTTTGTTTACATTACACTTAGTAGGTCAAAATGATACAAAATATCAGTGTTTTTTTCAAAATTTTTGTCACAATTTCATTTCAGTCCATGCTGACGTGATAGAAAACAGGTTTCGTGATGAAAAATGATGAATAAATGAGGAATTCCTATGAAATAAAGAAATATATTTAAAAATACAATATTTTATATATTGGCGGCCATTTTGAATACTTAATTAGGTCACGTGACCATAATTTGCATATTTTTGGAAAGTATTTTTTGTGATTCAAAAATTATATGGTATGGTGGACAGTCTTTGTTAATTTAGGAAGTCAGACGTCATGCTAGATGGTACTTCCAAATGTCAACTCCACCACAGGGCCTTGGTGTGCAAAGGTTAAAGTGGAAAATAACGTACGAAAGATTGCAGTATTCTAAGCAACTTCTATACGTATGATATGTGATTCTCTAAAGTTGATTGTCGATAATTTACGGTAATAAGATTGGAGGGGCACGTTAATATGTCAATGCTGACAGCTGATATTTTTCAAAATATACTGAAATAAACACTGACGTGAAGCAGTCAATTAAAATACTGAATGATCATTTATTTTAATCATCCCATAAACAAGTACAAAATAAAGCTCTCTCGACAGGCCAGCCACTTCTCCTTGTATGTAAAGGTGACAATTCATATCTACTGAGCCATGGTTTGTTTTCATAGATCTATTTCTTTCCCGTTTTCTTCATCCTTTGAATCTATGCTATCGCCCAATGGTAAAATTTGTCTAGCCAACGAGCTAGGATAAGCTGCCCTGCGATACTAAGATTAAGCTAAATTTGATTCCCTGTCCTACTGGTTATACCTGCCATCTGCCATTATCATTAAATGATAACAGCCATAGAAAGATAGACAGACAGACAGACAGACAGACAGACAGACAGACAGACAGACAGACAGATAGGTAGATACATAGATAGACAGTCATACTCAGGCACTCTTTCCTCTCTTCCTCCCTTCCTCCCTCCCTACCCACGAAGATGAATGCATACATACATACATACATACATACATACATACATACATACATATACATACATACATACATACATACATACATACATACATACATACATACATACATACATACATACATACATACATACATACACATACATACATACATACATACATACATACATACATACATACACACACATACATACATACATAACATACATACATACATACACACATACACATACATACATACATACATACATACATACATACATACATACATACATACATACATACATACATACATACATACATACATACATACATACATACATACATACATACATACATACACACACACACACACACACATACATACATACATACATACATACATACATACATACATACATACATACATACATACATACATACATACATACATACATACATACATACATACATACATACATACATACATACATACTCAACAGGTCAGATATACTTCCGCTTTAGTAGCTAAACAAGTCATCGTTGATTACACAGTCCCCGCTTGTCCATTTTGTTATAATCTTTGGTGTCTAGGTAGCTGTGGTCTACGTAGCTGTGGAATGATATTGATGCGGGATGCATCAGGCCTCTGACTTGCATATAAAGTAATCTGAGGAACGTTCAATAAAATTGACCCCTCTCTGCCGGTAATGACCATTGAAGGAACTTTTGATTATATCACACATAACGATGCCCTCACTGCCTCTAGTGTCATGATGGCACATACTATACACATGTTTTGGTGGAATTTTAGAAATGGTATGGGATCGGGTATGCTGTTGTCATTACACCGATTTTGTCCAAACTTGGCACAAAGATCATGCACTATGGCATACATGTACATGTCAATGTACTTCGTGACATATTCCAATATGGTTGCCAGATTGTCATTTTTCCCTAATATCGCTGCTAGATGGTCATTTTTGGATTTCTTCATGTCTTTGAGGCTTAATCATATGCAAATATTCCTTATCCAATGTTGTTGAGACTTGGTACAAAGATAAAGTACTATGGCATACATATGCATGTCTACTAATTTTGTGCTATGATCGATATGGTCAATAGACAGCCATTTGATTTCAATTTTGGTGTGATTTTTTATGTCTTTAAAACATAAACATAGGTCATTGTCCTTCGATGGACTGATTTTGTTTAAACGTGATATGGCTGCATTCTTGTGCACATTAATTTGTTTCATTATATGATCAGAAATGGCTAATTACCTTTGAATTAAGCTTCAAAGACATGCAAAATTCCAACAAAATGGCAGTTCTGCAGCCATATTGGCTCCTATCGCAAGGTTAATTGATACATGCATATGTATGCCATAGTGCTTTGCTTATGTGCAATGTTTGAACAAATTCGGTTCAAGGATGTGTGAGTTATGGTTCAAAGACATGAAAAATCGCAACAAAATAGCCGCCTCACGCCCATATTGGATCGTATCGCAATATAATTCTACATGCATATGTAGGCTATAGTGTTATGCCTTTGTGCCAAGTTTTGAACAGAATCGGTTCAAGGATGTTTGAGTTATGGCTCAAAGACATGAAAAATCGCAAAAATATGGCCACCTTGCGACCATATTGAATCGTATCGAAAAATAAATCGGTGTGCATCTGTAGGTCATAGTACTTTGCCTTTGTGCCAAGTTTGAACAAAATTTGTTCAGCAGTGTCTGAGAAACGGCTGCGGACGAACGGACGCACGGACGCACGGACGCACAGATGGACGGGACCCAATCTGTGAGTCCCCGCCGGACTTCGTCCGCGAGGACTAACAAGTCAAATCATTAAAACATCAGATTATTCTGACTATTTAGTTTAGTTTAATTGAGTTGAGTTTAGTTGAGTTTAGTTTTAATTTTGTTTACTTTAGATTACTTCAGTATAGTTAAGGTTATTATGAAAATAACGCAAAGAATGTATAACGACACATAGATTTAGTCATTAGCGCGCGTTTAGCGCGTCCGGCGATGCGTTGCACTAATGTCTGAATGCTTACTTGCGGTATTTTCGTAATAGTTATTATTATATTACCATGCCCTGCCCGTCGCATTTTGATTGGTCGAGCTAAACCACGTGACTGACCAAAAATACACAGTAATGGTTTGATTACATGCCCGTGAATATGATAATAAGATTAACGACTCAAAGTATCGTAATTATACAGCTTAAACGTAATTCATAATCAATCACAAAATAAAATGGAGCACTGTAGGTCAAGTTAAAATACTTTTTTCTGAAAACATCTCCGGCTTTGCCAATTTTTGACAGCGCGCGTGACAGTGCGTCGCGTATTGCTCAGTTTCTGGGGCCCAGTTGTCGTTCGCTCCTAAAATTTTTGGAAATTTTGACGGTTTCCTTGCGTTCGATGGTAATATAATGGAAATAACAGACTCCGATCTGACCATTAATGTTTATTTGTGGGCGTTGACTCGAGGAAAGCCAATTAACGGGCTCGGCAAGCCTCACCCGTTAATTTTTGGCTTTCCTCTCGCCCTTGCCCACAAACAAACGTTAATGGTCAGCGCGTTGCCCGGTATTTCTACATCATACATCTCCTTTTTTATCAAGAATATATGCACCCGTCGTTTCCGATGCATTATTCCATACACTTTAAAAGCATATTCTGCGAGCGGGTTAAGGGTAAGCGCCATCTTTGTTTACATCGCGCGGTCATTCAACATCGGATGTACGAGCCGAGCAGCGATGTCGTGCCAGATTTGTACAGTGCCGTCTTGGTGAACTGTCGTTATTACCTCATAATATTTTTCACCTGCAAACAGTCGTAATACATTTACTTCTGTTTCTTTTATCAGAAGTTATTTCAAAGTACAGTATGGAGTTTCAGTATGGAGCCATTCAATGATGCAATGTTTATTATCAAATATGGAAGTAAAGGGGTTACTGCATGCCCGTTACGTGCCGTTTTTACGGAAGCTCGATTCTACTGTTTGCGAAGGCAGATGTATAGTAATTTATTTTATGTTATTATATTTTATTTTATCTGAGTATCTACCTGTTGATTGCTGGTTGTCTGCAATACATGTACATCAGAAAGAATGTTGTTATCCTCTATTTAATAAATCAACTGACTGTGTATACCAATTATTCTCTCATTTATATGATAATAAACTAGTCAAAATCTAGTAGTTACCTGCCTCAGATGATCAGTTGGTAAAAATACTGATTGACAGCTATCTAAAATTAAGTCATTCTAATTTGAAATGGAAGTCAGGGAGCGATCAATTTTTGTACTTACTTAACGAGTAAACACACACTTTGTAATACCATTCCAAAGTCAATAAAATATCTGTTAATGCTTTAAAACTGGGAAAAGTTTTTAAAATTATTACAAAATGCGTTAACTGTTATTACAAAGTGCGAATTATTACAAAATGCTGATACCCTTGTTACATTTTGCGTAGACAATTTTTTATTACAAAATGCTGATACCCTTGTTACAAAACGCGTAGACTGGTTTATTACAAAATACTGCAGACGTTATTACAAAATGCGTCAGTTATTACAAAATGCTGATACCCCTTATTACATTTTGCGTAAGTTATTACAAAATGCGTCAGTATTACAAAATGCCGCAGTACAATATGCAAATGAGCTGTTAATTAAAATGACACTGCTTAATGCTTCATGGGACAATTAGATATCCATCAGATCAACATTTGTAGCACGTTTTATTTATTTAATGCAATAATTTTAGAGTGATGTCACTAATTACAAAGTTCACTAAATATGCAATAATCCCTATATTAACTTGACACTGTTCAATGATTCATAGCACAATTAAATATTTATCAAATCAATATCTGTAGCACGTTTACACAAATTTGGTGCCGTTACTTCAGAGCTATATACCTAATTACAAGGTTTATTAAATATGCAAATGAACCCTTAATTAACTTTACACAACTAAATGCTTTACAACACAGTTAGATATCTGTCAGATCAGTATATGCAGCAGTTTTCATCACATTTGATGCAGTTATTTCTGAGTTATATGCTAATTATAAAACTTCATGAAATATGTAAATGAGCTAATTTTTAACTTGACATTGTTCAATGCTTCTCAGTACAATTGGATATTTATCAGATCAACATCTGTAGCAAGTTTCATCAAATTTAACGCTGTAATTTTGGAGTAATATCACTAATTACAAAGTTCATTAAATATGCAAATAAACCCTTCAATAACTTCACACAAGTAAATGCTCTACACCACAATTAGATATCTGTCGGATCAGTATCTGCAACAGATTTCATCACATTTGGTGAAGTCATATCAGAGTTATACGACTAATTACAAAACTTCATAAAATATGCAAATGTCCTATTTATTAACTTGACACTGCCCAATGCTTCTAAGTATAATTAGATATATGTCAGATCAATATTTGTTGCAAGTATCATCAAGTTTGGTGCAGGACTTTCAGTGTTATCTCACTAATAACAAAAGTTCATTAAATATGCAAATGAGAAGGTAACTGACATGACACTCACAGCATCATCATAATGTTCTTAGATTGTCATCCGTGAAAAGTTTCATGAAATTTTGTGCAGTATTTCTTGATATATGTCTACACTGTCATTACCGTCTCCATAGGGAAATCATTGTACGGAAAAAAACGATATTGCATAACTTCGTTAATATGCAAGCCACACTAACCAAAATCTAATTAGTTCTTGCAAGTAGCATATGGTACCTGTGTACCAAATCTGATTTGAATCCGTTCAGGCGTTTTTGAGTTATCGTGTAAACAGACAGACAGACACACACACACACACACACACACTAACACACACACACACACACACGGACAGACAGACAGACATCGCTATGACAATAGCCCACGTGTTTACACACGTGAGCTAAAAATAGGAATGGTACACACTACCTGGGTGTAATGACCGCACACCTTAGAACACGTGTTTGTGTCGTAATCATAATAAATCACTTCGCTATGCCAACTATCCACCACGCCCTCAACGTCGATCGAGTCCGTGGGAGAGTAGGGCCCGCCGAGCCAAAGATTCTGACCAACGTTGGGAAAGGGGGAGATGTTTGGCGGGTTACCATGTTTCCACGTACACTCTTCGGACCATTCCTGAGCCATAGCTGCCAGATCATCGTCCCATGACTGAAAAAGAAACTCGTTATTACTTTTTTAGAAACGTTTGAACTTTCCTTCGATTGTTTACTTTTCCTGTTCAGTAATTCACTGAATTTTACATCTTAGCAAATGTTGTGGCTTTTCTTGCCAGTCAAAGACGAACAAACAAACAAACAAACAAACAAACAAACAAACAAACAAACAAACAACAAACAAACAACAAACAAAATAAAAGAGTGTCATAGCTTGAAAACAAGTTAAGTTTTGAAATTCATGCCCCCGTACAACTTTCAACAGGCAGGTCGTGCTGTTCACATTCTCCTTAATTTTGACTCTGAAATCATGAAGGTCAAAGCTACACCGATATCAGCACTTTGTTTTGTTTGCGTCACCCTCACACTTCGTAAAGTTCGACGTTGGGACATACGGTCACACTTTCAGTGATGTGTTGAGAAAATTATCGTCACACAGCAGTCCATCAACATTTGACAAATCTCGAGTAATCACATCGATCGCTAATAGATATCGTTAAAGGCGAGATTCATCGAAGTCTTAGTGATACAATGCACGGAGAAATCAGATGTATCAGCGATGGTGCAATTTAAAATTTGGTACATAAGCATTCGTTATTTTAGCATTTGAAATGCTGTTTCAGACTTTGAGACAGACTTTGAGATTATCCAATACGTCCATTCAAGTTACAATGTTGATCTTCACTCTTAATCTTCACTGGCATCTTTCACGCGGATGTAAAATCAGTAACCCAGCACTGTTTCTCGTATTCTACGCATGCGCAGTGTAAATGTTGGGAAACGCCTCCTTCATTTTACAGAAAAGACTAAATTTAGTTAGGTGATGGTTCAATTCCTGAACAACAGCCCGCTCGAGGACTTTCGATAAGAAAGGGAGGTTTGAAACCGGCCTGTAGTTCTTAAGAATGTTCTGATCAAGATCTACTTTCTTTAACAATGGACGAATTATCGCTGACGTATTAAAAATGACTTATAAACGAATTGTTGAATACATCCGCAAGGAAAGGTGCCAAGACGCGTATACAATTCTTCAAGACTCCATTTGGTAGAATGTCGAGCTCACAAGATTTCAGTGATGACTGTTTCACTATTAAACGCAATTATATCCCCAGGTGACACCTATCGGCATTACATTGTCAGGTGCCGCCAACTGGTAAATTTCATGAATTTCTCAAAATCATCACAAAACCTGTTTTGAAGGCTGATATACCGATTTTTCTTATTTTTGACCCTGACCTAAAATTTGGAGGGGAAAGTGAGAGCTGTTCGTAACTGCCCTCCCACTGGTATACACTGAAAATGTGCCCTCCCACTGAATTTTGATGCCCACTGCCCTCCGGTATCTACAGTCTGCCCGCTCCCCACTCCCCACAACCATTCAAGCTCCCCACTGCCCTCTCCCCACTACTGAAATTCCCCATTGCCAACTAGATGCCCACTAAGCAACCCAGATCAACACATAACCATGCAAGCAGTTAGCAGTATACCTTGGAACATTGCTCTCCTCTAAGATAGGTTCTATGAAGCACGCAGCTTTCCCCTCCCTCTACGTATTTTCCGGTGCCCACTGTCAAAAATTTTCTCCCCGCCCGCTGAAAGTAATGAAATTTCTTCCCCGCCCACAGTAAATATCGATTTTTTTCCCCCGCCCGCTGATTAGTTTTGAAATCTGCCCGCCCGCTGAAAACTTCGCACGAACACCTTTTTGTACGAACAGCTTCGTTGGCGGCACCTGCACCCAACAAGTTGTGTACATCATTCTCACAGCTGTGCGGTTGTAGACCAATCCTGTCACGAAGTTGCGACACCTTGTTTTCAAAATAATTCATGAATGCTGATGGAATCTCTTTCTTTGGGATGTTGTTTGACATGGCGTTGGATGAAACTGTTCTCAAATCAGATAGTTCTGCAACAATGGCAAACAATTTCTTGTTATCTGCGTCTTCAATTCTAGTCCGATGATAGGCTGATTTTACTGCATCACAGCGGCGTGAATATTCCGCGCGCTTTAATACCAACATTTGACGATCGATTTCTAACTGTGATTTGCGCCAATTTATTTCCAGTCGACGAATCTCTCTTCTCAAAGTCAGCAGTTCTCCAGAGAACCATGGTGCACGCACTTTATTTAAGACTGATTTGCTTTTGACAGGGGCGACTGTATCGAGAGCATCGGTAACAACATCATGGAAATAAACATACAAATCCTCTGGGTTGGTATTGCATGGATGACCGATCATTTTGGATGAAATAATATCAATCAGTCTGTCAATGTTCATCGTACGAAAGTGACGTTGTGAGATTTTTACCTTGGTGTTGGGTGATCGTTGAACATTCAGCCCAAAATATAATAAGCTATGATCAGAGTTAAGCGAGTCGTCAGATTTGATGGAGTGAAGCAATTGCTCTGATGATCGCGTTATAAGTAAATCAAATCATGTGTGGCCTTTGTTGTGTGTTACATGCTGTTGTAGGCCGACCGAGTGAAGAAAGTTGATCAGCTTACTTGTGTCGGAAGAATCTGTGTTCTCAAATGGAAAACTAAAATCTCCAGCAACTGAGAGATGGCCAAGGAAGGTACGGCTGCTTCCAAAAGAGTGGAAAACCCGGAGATAAAGTCACTTACGGTCGCCTTATTCTTCGTTGATTTTGGAGGACGGTAAACAGCGATAATGCGTAGACACTGACTTGCAGATTTTCATGTTACACCTAGTCCACCTACATGAACAGATAAGTTATTGCTTCACTCCATCAGATCTGACGACTCGCTTAACTCTGATCATAGCTTATTGTATTTTGGTCTGAATGTTCCAGGATAAATCTTCTAGATATCTCAGAATTCGCGAATTTCCGAAAGTTCTCCGTTTTACAGCCGTAAGCAACAAATGAAGGAGTTGGGAGGGGGCCAAGTTCGACATGGTTAATCAACAACCGTGACGACGACAACGTCAACAGAACAATAGCTACTTAATTAATAAATCTTTCAATACTTCCAGTTAATGCGCTTTCCTACTTCTGTATTGTTCATTACATTATAACTATATGGTCCACCTACATGAACAGATATTATTACATGCATGACAATGGGTCAAAATGGACGCTTGAAACTGTCAGACTAAAAGTTTTCTATTGTCATCGCGACAAGCCCAAGTCTCCTCGAATCCCAGACACAACTTTTGGCAACACAAGTGGTCGCACTTGCTAACCGCTGTATAGGCCTAAAGCAATATGAAGAGGGTATTAAAATGCTACGGCTACTCTTTTAAGATTGAAGATGCGTTCTGAGTAACATTATTAGAAAGGACTGTATACGTATGTGGTTTAAACATTTCTCCATTGGCGATGATTGAAATCTTTCTGTATCTTTTTTTTTAATTTACCAAACCCTGAAATATTCTCATGTCACGTGACTTACTACGTATTTATATGTGACCGTTTATTCATTCCATTAATTTATTTTCTGAACTTTGCAAGAAGACATGATTAATAACATTTCTTGAAGTATTAAGTGTCACGTGACATTTTCCCTCTGGTTTGAGTCAGTAACGCGGTTGGTATCTCAGGCTACGGTCACTGGTACAGGCCCGTGGGTAGTTTGATCCATGACCAGTTAGGAAAACAACGTTTTAGCAGAATATTACATTCCGGAGATAACTTTGTTAATAAGGATGTCGCAATTTATAACCCTGGTGTCAAGAGGTCAACCATAATTTTGACAGGGCATTTCTGCAAAATATCTCAGTTGTCGTGTCTTCCAACAATGTCATCATAAATTATTTGAAGCGATCTGACAAGTTTAAAAATATGAAAATTATTTAAAGTTGATTTGATTTAATTATTTTTGAAAATTATTCAGAACGAAAATATGGGTAAAATTACAAAAATTCAAACACTGAAATTTACATATATAAAATAAACGTCACTGAAAAAACTTGCCTAGGATAACACAAAAGTTACAAACTTTCTCAGAGAGAGAGAGAGAGAGAGAGAGAGAGAGAGAGAGAGAGAGAGAGAGAGAGAGAGAGAGAGAGAGAGAGAGAGAGAGAGGATGTTATGGAGTTTCATGATTGTGTATCTCAAGAGTATCTATTGATAACAAATCTACGCACAAACTACTACTCCACTTATAAGTTTATGTTCATGTAGGCTTCGTGAGACTTCCTTCGGACATTGCGCAACGCCGCCTCTGCTGTCTATGGTAACGTTCATACATCCTTTTTATCAATGTTGCGTTACTCACGAAAATATAGCTGAATGTTTATGGGTTTTTTGCCAATTGTGGTTTATCATCGAAACGACTCAATGATTCATGATCCATATTTATCCAAATCATTCGGAAAGAGGGTTACTTCGAAAAATTCATCTCTGAAAACCGTGTGAGTAAATTTTAACTTGTGGCCCTGTTTACGCTGATTATAGCCGGGGTACATTTTTGCCATACTTTGCATACCCAGTTTCATGTCATATCTCTCAAAAAACTTGACTTTGCCTTGTGTTGTGACAACCCGAACAAAAAGGCAGACCCCTTTCTATAGCTGAGTTACAAAGTTGTACGTGTCAATTAAGTACACGAATGTTCTTTATGTGCGTACATTGTCTGTTCCGGTGTTAGTCTCGGTGTCAGTTTCTGTCCTCATATTCAATTAATCGTGACAGTGCGACGGTCTTTTTATGTTCATGTTTACTTCGCGCTATCTCCGCTTTTTTCCCCACTTTTTCAAAATTTGTTATATGTACTTTAAAGTATTAAGTTTGCCGTGAGAGATCAGCCTTAAAAGCTCCCATTTTTGTAGTGAGTATACCATTCATAGTTTCAGTGAGAGGACACTCTTACCATGTACTTCATATCGGCTGCTGTGGGGTTGACGTTTGTTCTGTGATAGTTGTGCCGTGCTAACATGGTGCTGATCTCATCCGAAGTGAAGTCGGTGGAACGTTTAGCACGACCAAGGTGACTTAATGCCTCGCCGTTTTCTTGACTTCCAACATTGAAAAATGACTTGTTTGACTTCTCAACACTGGGTTCATTATCTGCAGAGATCAGCGACAGAGTGGTCACAGCCAAAAGCAGCAAAATCCGCCAATGTACACCTGAGGTCATATTTGCGTGAGTGAGTTGAAGCAGGGTTTCGCGAGAGATCACACAGGGAAGTGTATACTGTGTCACTTTTAGATACGGACAATTTTTTCAAACATCTCGGACATCTGTCACCAGGGGGTGCGACTCATCAAACCTTTGTGAACTGCACTATACCCATCGAGTCATCTGCGTACTGTACACAGTACCAAATTATTGCACTTTATAACATGTAGGGATTTTGATATTTATACAGTCGTACTCATGAAAAATCCGGTTCTAATGGCGCACTACATATTCATCAGTGATGTGACACAATTGACATCTGACTAAACGATAACCACTTTAGTACCCCTTTACAACCAGCAAATATTCCTCAACCCCGGGGGTCCTGAACGTTCAAAGTACGGAAGTTTGGACTGTCAAATTCACGGAAGCTACTGTTTGCTTTACCTTGCTCACCGTACCATCATGTTCAGTGGCCTGGACAAATCCGTTACTTACAAATCCCTAGTTCCTATTGGGTCAATGCTATAGAAAAAAAGCTAGAGGCCGTTTACACAAAAAGGCCGGTGAATTTTTGGGTAGGGTCGCTTTTTTTCGCGCAAGCACTTTTGAAGGGTTATGAAATTTTACGCATGACTTTTAAGTCACCATTTTTGCACAACTATTAGGAGATAAACACGATTGGAACTAATTTGGGATCATTGGATTTTCATATTTTTAAAATTTCTCAAAAGTATTAGGTGCTCTTAGCTGATTGTTGCAATATTACAAATTACTCATAAAACAATTGCGTTATTTAAAAAGAAAAGCAAATGAGCTTACATTTGCAGATCAAACAGACATTACTTCACATCCAATTATCCCAAATTAGTCCCAATCGTGTTTATAGTGCTTTGTTCATAAACATCAATTTGAAATCAAAATAAAGACAGTCTATTGGGCAAACTATTAATGATTTTCCAAGCTATATCTGTAATTTTATATATTTTTGATAATTTTCGTAAATGTACTTTGCTTGAAGTGCGAATCAAAAGTGCATGTGTGTACAAGAAAGAAATTTGATTTTTGGATTTCATAGAAAATGTTGATTCACTTTACATAGTAGACTTGCTCAAAGTCTGTGGGCATATAAATGTCAAAACATATGACTGATCATCAGCAGACTGTCGTGCTAAGTGGTAGGCTGTTGCGTAGATCGTGGTGAACGCCTTGGCCCACACTGCTGAAGAGAAAAAGCCAGACGACTAAGGCGCATGAAAATTGGGGAGGGTCATTTTTTCTGCAAACACTTTTGAAGTGTTACTATTTTTCGCACAGCATCATTTTGAAAAACACCGACTCCCCCCACTTTAATTTCTGTCCAGTCCCTAACATAGGTCTTTTTTCATGACATAAATATCTGTCTGTCTGCCTGTATGTGTCTGTCTGTCTCTCTCTCACATACACATACTAACGCACGCATCTATCATCCTTTACTCTTGAATAATATCAGCTCATGTTATCCAATCATCGGGTAGTGTGTTACTTAGACATACACGAGCTGACAAACTGAAGAGAAAATGTTCCGACTTTGTGTGAAAGAAAAACAACTGAATTGCCTCGCTTTCTCTTGTCTTGTCTTGTCTTGTCAAGGTGCCATGGTGGGTCAAACATTTTGTGCAGCTGGTGTGTTTATGCTAATGAATTCTCTGGCTTCAATTCGTAGAAATACTGAACATAGTCAACAAAGGACAAAAATTGTAGATGATATGAATTATTTGCATATTTCACTGATAATTCGGTCTTTAAGCCGAGTGCTGCGACCATAAATAATTGACAATAAAAAGAGAAATGAATTAATTCTTCGGCATTTTCGGTTTCCTGGCCTCACGAACGAAAGCACGCTAACTATCTATTATATCTGCCATCAAAATTTAGCAGAATCACTCCTCGAGTCACAGTTGACTTCCAACCATGGCCTAGCCCTACAGGTGACCTCATGGATCTGCTAGGGATCTAGAAAAGGGTTAGCTCCACGCTTTCACGCAATCCATTAATAGTTCTCTTGACACAGTTTCTTGGCCAGCAGCTTACGTGACACTTCAACTATACAAAGGCGGGGTTGTGTTATTTGGCAAGGGAAACGTCCATTTCATCGAATAGCGGTCACTAATGCTACTACCCGTGTAGACAGAGAAATTCGTCCCTGACTGTGAAGTAGTCATGTGGTATTTAATCTCTGAAACACGTTCATAATAGTGCGTGATCTTTGGTACATAATGACAACATTCAATGACAACTACTCTGCATGACTGATACCACTTCAAGTGCATTACTGTTGTGTTACAATATATGCAAGGATTGTCAGAACAGGATGAGATTAAACACCTGACTTAATTTCATCGTATCAAGCTTAGCTCATGCATATATTACTTGAACTTTTAATAACCGCAAACGTATATGTACATATATATGGTGCATATTATGCAGGGAATAATAATACAACTAATCAGGTACCGTGCCCCATTTTTAATGCGTTTCAGGGCAGCTGGTACCAAAGTCTACGACATAGATTTGTATACGCTGCGGCTTGTTAATGCACTCATTACGTGCTTTGTGAAAGAGGCCTGGCAATTTTATCTACTTTATGACATTACGACTGGCCACGCAAGTAAGGGAGAAAGATTTTGACAATTTTTAGCCGTAAGCTTACACATTCCAAACAGTTGGAAAACAATATTATTGTTTAATTCATTTTGTTGGAAGCATTGCACAATATTAAAAGTGATTAATTAATTAAGTGATTCAATTAATGTTGAAAGTGTACAAATCTCTTATCGCTGATAAGAAAATATAATTTTCTAAGAAGTACAATATACAGGAGACAAACTCAAACAATTTTGTTGCAATATCTTTATTATTGCTGTTGAAATGCAACAAATGTGTTTACATGGAATGTGGGTTCAGAATACCCTTGCTAGCCACCTTTTCTCTTGGATGCGGCAAATTGCTGCTGACGATAAGAGTCGAGTTGAATTCTTCCTAATTTTACACAGATCCTAAAATCTGAACCTTTCAAAGGCTAACAGTACTGCAGACTTACATGCCAATGTACGAGGTCTTGTAATGCAGGATTCTGACGATAGCATACGGTTATCGATGACACGACAAACAAACAAACAAACAAAAAGGACACAAATTTTACCAAACAAAGAGCGTAAAGACACGATCAGTTAAATTTGGCGGGAAGTTTAATAACAAGTACTGCATTAAATGATAAAAGTAATCGTGGATTGACTACTATGATAGTTGCTTCTATGTGAGAAAAAACGTAGGAAATGACAGTATAAAATATAATCTTACAGAAATTTACAAAAATGAAATGAAACTTTATTTGAGATCAATTTCGAAGACAACTGATTTGTTAAAGGCACCATACGTCTTGGAGACATATCCTGGGCATACTTCACATCACGGAACGTCGATGTATTGCCTTATTCACATTAAGTCGACTGACACTGACATGCAGGAAAAAGAATCTTACCCAGCGTACACTAATATAGTTACTTGACGATCGCACTTTTGCAATATCGCTATGTTGAGAGAGTTGGAGAGAGAGAGAGAGAGAGAGAGAGAGAGAGAGAGAGAGAGAGAGAGAGAGAGGTGCTCCATGATAGCTTGTGGAACATCATCTGAATAAAACAGCTGCGGCATGGCGGCGCACTTTCTCACATGCCATTTTCGCGAAATGTAAATTATTGGCTTTTATTTGATAAAATAACAGAAATTTCCCATTTGTGATTACTGGAACTGATTGCTGTCACGGTATACGTATGTCCAAGCTTTGGCCTGTGCATGGTTGCACACAATTAACAGTTCTTGTGCCTGTATATTTTTTTCAGACCTTGCAACAGTCCTACATCCTGTGCATCAGGAAATACAGAACGCCGCAGAGAGCAGAACTGCAAATAGAACTGCCGTAGATGTCGCTCTACCCACCCAGGTACCGGAATCTGGTGGAAGATAACAATAAACAGCGTTCATTCAGACGACTCATAGTGAAATGTCGTTGACATTGGTTTTTCAATCAGTCTTTACAGCATCGCTATCATAAACTTACGGTACTTTGTTGCAGTGGACACATTATGGTAGAATGCGCCTCGGAGACATATTCAGATCTGTAACTTTTACCATTATTCTTTTGGCCTACCACTTGTAGGGACTCGTTTTGAAGCTTTATGGAGTATGTGAAGTTTTTACCTGCTTATAGTTTTGTGAAAATCCGGAATATATAACACAGGGATGTCGGCCATTTTAAATTTCAAATACCGATAAATATTTCGCAATTTGTTCCTCTCGTATCAAATTTCCACGGTGACCCCTCCACCGATTTTAATTCCTGATTTTGAAAGAGAAGAGTTGAAAGTTTGCTTGAGAAAAGTTTGAGTAAAAGTTTTAGTCTTCCATTTTCGAGGTGCGAACTACCTTAGCACCCATAAACCAATGAATAACGAAATATGGATTTTGGACGTCTTTCAAGGTCATTCAATAAGAATTTTTTGGAAACGGTTTATCCTGGTAAATTTTATAAATCGTTACTGTATATTAGTTCCAGTTTATTCTTCGGTATCCACCCCCTATCAAAGTACCCAAAGTTTGTTTTCTTCAAGGTACCGAAAGGGTTGTCGTAAGAATCAGTGTAGGTACCTTTATTGAGAAAGGTTTATAGTTATGTGGTACTCACAGCATTGGTTTTCTCGGCAACTATCTAATTCAACATCGCACTGCGAGCATGGAGTTCCACTTGTGTAAGGCTGTCTCGGATAATTGCCTCTGTGAAAAGTCAAAAGCATGTCCATATTAAATCTCGGCACTCATCCTGATTGGTCAACGTTGTTGGTGACGTGTATTTTACATATCCAGGGGCCATTTACTTGCAAAAGATGCATATTATCATAGGTATTCGTCATTTGATCAGACTCTTTCGACAACAAAAGTAAATCTAAACCATGTAAAATATGCAAAATGTTGTAGCTATAAGGCACAACGGCTTTAATTTTTGATATTTTTTATTACATTTGTTTAATAAAACACGGGCATTTTCGTTTTTTCCAATCCATCTTGAAATACAACACACCGCAGTACGCAAATCAAATAAGGTGAACATTCAACCGGGATAAAAAATTCAGTTGTCAGAAGTAACATCGGACTTTGAACACACAGTATATGCTGTTTTGAAAAGTATTTTTGAGTAGAGAAAGAGATGTTCAATTCACAGACATAATACAATAACGGAAAACAAATCAATAACTACACCTAATGGAGCTTAGAATTTAGAAAGAAAGAAAGAGTCACTTGAGGGCGTATTCAAATACTTCACTACCCATTTCCAAGAAAATAGCTGGTTTCTATTTCAAAAAAAGACGTCCCGAATGATTTTTGTAGTAAACATCGATTCTGTAATAAATTTAAGATAATTCTTTAATCTGTAAGATTTGATGTTATTACCACAAAAAATTTGAAATTTACTGATGATGCTTACTTTTGTTCCGATGGAAAGACTGGCCTTAAGTTGCGATAAATATCCACTTCATATTTATCAAGCCATTCGGACAAGTATATCGAGGGTAAACAATTACAAATATTAAATTCCAACCTCTCGCGATATGTGTTGCAAAATATCACAGATAACGGCATGCTTGCAAATTTTTCTATACTTACGCGGGTCCGTAATTGCAGGTGACCAGAAAGGCGTCCACGAAGCTCGATGACGTCACAGTCGGGCAGTGAGCGATGCCACAACCAACAGCATACGACGAAGCCCACACCACCTGTACAGGAAATGTGAAATCAACGAAACGCGGCATGCGGCAGTGAGGTTCACTTGTGAACAGATTTTACATGTAAAATGATACATTTACTGGTCTTAAATACATTGTCCGGAAGTACACCTTGTTGGCAAATGCAAAAAGTTAATGTAAAAGTGTAAAAGTTAATGTAAATCGGAAGCCTGTCATAGAAAAGTCAATTTTATTAACCAATTATAGGTGATTACACCATAATTTATTTATACTTTTGTCTCAGCTCTGTTCTCTCAACGTAACGTGAAGCTTAAACAGCAGTTAAGTTCATGACCTACCTGGGTGTAATGACCGCATACGTTGGAACAGGTGTTTGAGTCGTAATCATAATCACTCACTTCGCCATTCCAACTATTTACCACGCCCTCAACGTCGATCGAGTCCGAAGCAGAGTAGGGCCCGCCGAGCCAAAGATTCTGACCAACGCTGGTAAATGGTGAGATGTTTGGCGGGTTACCATGTGCCCACGTACACTCTTCGGACCATTCCTGAGCCATAGCTGCCAGATCATCGTCCCAAGACTGAAAAGGCAACTTTCCATCATTATTTTTAAATACATACGAAATTCTTTATCCATGATTGGCTTGATCACAGATTAGCTCGATCTCACGCAACTTTCAGAGATCATTGAAGGCGTGCTCAGTCGAATGAATAATGAACAAAATAACGTTTTCTGTTGTGTTTAATAATTCTGAAATCGTAAATTTGCACCAACATATCACAGGGGACCCGGAAGTCTGGCTGTTGTTGATTATATTGTTGTTTTATGTTTATTAGTCGTGTTGTTGTTGTTGTTGTTGTTGTTGTTGTTGTTGTTGTATAACAATAAACTTCAACGAACAGAACTATTGTGTTGTTGTTGTTTCAAACGTAATGTAGATGTCATAAGAAACACTACAAGGACACTATCATTATTTGACCCGATGCAACTCTCTGCCAACCTAACTCTCTTCACATCTCTTCAACACGACTAATATACATAAACAACGATATGAACAATAAGAACAACCAGACTTCTGGGTCCCCTGTGCAATATGTATGCATACACCTGAAATACTGTGTTCTGTTTGTACCGACCTCGTCATGGCAACAATTCAACACTAGACACTCCTTCATACGTGGTATAGTGTCAGTGCAATCAAGCAGGGACTTTATAACCATTGCATGTCAGTGCCGTAGTCCCAGGACTTTTTAAGTTGATGGACGAGGTAACTTCACGGTGCTGACCACAGCTATACCACAACAGACTGGGAAGCGCGTCACATGATTGTCCTGTGTCTGAGTGTGGTCGTAAAACCGTATGCTGACTGCAGCTCAGAGTCCGCTACTTGTTTTCAGAGCATTTTCTGACGTTACTCTGTCTACAGAAAATGACCTATCAAATACAATTTTTGTTTGTTTGTTTGTTTGTTTGTTTGTTTTATGCTCATGTAAGATTTTTGTTCTTGTGAATTCCTTCAGTTGTAAAAATGTAAGAGAGGAGGGTAGAAAAAATACTGTAATCCGGAAAATTCTCGCACTTTCTTTAACATTTCGCGATTATTAATTTTTTGCGTATTTTGTATCTACGATACTTAACTTCCTTTTTGACTTTCTTACCGATTTTATAATATTTCGGATGATTGATGACGACGATATCAAAAAATGTCCAAGAATGCTCGTTTGACTCCGCAGTCTCTAACTAATCCTCTTCGGGTCATCGTCATTTTTACGTTGTATATTTGTATATTATTGTTACAGTTGTTCGACACGTGACTCGTCTCGAGTTATCAATCGCGTTAGCTATTACTTGTAGATATCGAGAAAATGACTCATCGAAGTCTCGGCCACAATGTGATATGGTCAACGGAGAAATTCTGACGTATTCGACTGTTCGATTTCAGCTTTGCTCAAATGTAATTCGTAAATTTACCTTTTCGAAATGTTATTTCAGACTGTGATGTCATTTTAATAAGTGCCTTTAAGTTACAATTTCGTTCTTCATTGAACAGTCCAACATCAGACGCAAACGGCTGCTTGAAATCCAAACTTGGTGTAAATCTCAGGAACCATTACAGTACTTTGGTTTGATCAAACTGCTAAAGGTAGTAAAGTACTGTTTTAAAGGAGTCAGTTGATGCAAATTCAATGCAAAGCCTTTGTGATCGAGATTTTAGACATCCATTCGACTGTTCTACATCGCCAATGGTATTGAGTGTATGTATGACGTTGTGTTCCAATGACATGTATTCGCAACGGTTTAATTTCATCCCGTTTCATTATTCGCGTATACCTGCAAAAATTACTCGTTTTCAAAAATTCCCCATTTTACTGGATTAAACAGACACCTCAAGGAGTCGAGGAAATTTTTGCATGGTAACCGTGACGACGACAACAGCAACACATAACAACAAAGCAATGGCCAAATTATTTATTGTTCAATATTTCAACACACCCAATCTATGCGCTTTCTTACTCCTGTCGGTAATATATTTTTTAACAATTGTTTGCCTTGTTCGTGGAAAGATTTATTATGCTATGCCATTTAAAGGTCTACACGGCCTTCGGCGATTGAAACTCGATAGCGCAAGACAAAAGCTACCCATCATCGTAGCCATTGCGACAACCCTATCCCTTTGAGTTACAACATAGACCTAAAGCATGCACCGGTAATCGCCTTTACTTTAACTATTGTGTGAAACAATATACCTGGACGAGGTTAGGTTCAATGGCTATTGTATTCAGAGTATACATATAGATAAATTTTGAGTAGTATTGTTACTGCATTTGGAATAGATGGTACGGAATGGTTGTTGTACAACCGATGCTCTTTCTACATCTCTGAATAAAGTTTCCAAATACTGATATACTTTTACGGTACATTGCCTCCTCCGCACATTTATTCTATAGCGTCATTTTCGGAAAAAATACAAAAGACGTTATCAAAGATGTTTATATAAGGTTATCTAAGGATAAATTTGGTATGTTACAAGAAAATGACCGGCTACGAGACAGTTCATAAACGTTTCTTTGAAATACCTCAGTAACCGTGTCTGTCAGCAGTGTTATCATAAATTATTTGCACGGTAATTATAACATCGTACAGTTCTGAACTTTGGTTGCAAGTCATACCGGCATGGGAAAGGCAATTTAATAGCGTGTTCGTGTTGGGAAGGGAGGTGGAATACGTTTTGAGGAATTTTGGAAATTGTATGGAGCCACAACAGAGGACATTGCTAAGATCCGCGAGTGTGTGTCGTAAGGTATGGAGGTAGGAAGAGATGCGTAAGGGAATCTCCGTTGATAAGAAATATTTGCACAGACACTCGCCTAGTTTTTAACATTGCGTAACATTCCTACATCCTCTTTTGTTCCTGTTGATCAACTCACCTAAGGACTATTGATTTTGTTATTGTACAATGCCAACTGTGGCTTACCACAGACCTAATGGAAAGAGATTTCGCTTTGAAAAGGGGAGGCATAAAATATAATGATCCCCGAATGTTCCATATGAATTTTGTCCAGTAGCCCTTGAGGACAATCGAATAAAAAACATTGAAGGAATTACTCAAAACCTTGCTATCTAGGGAAACATTTTTGCCCTGCTTCGCAAACCCGGCTCTCGCAAAGTAAACCTCGACTTTGCGTTGTGCTGCGACCTCTTTTAACAGATATATTACAATGTCGCATCCATGGTGTACACGATGATTCATTGTGTGTTGGTAATTGTCTGTATCGGTGTCGATAACTACACTGCACTGTGTTCGCTACTGTATGATCGCTTATATATCTGTGTTCATTTCTGCTCATGCCAAGATATGCTGTATGTTCTCTGTAACTTGCTTCCCTTTCCGTTGAAATGTACAATCTCTTCCCCGTTTGTTATTCATCCTGGTTTCAATGAAAGGATACTCTTACCATGTACTTCATATCGGCTGCTGTGGGGTTGACGTTTGTTCTGTGATAGTTGTGCCGTGCTAACATGGTGCTGATCTCATTCGAAGTGAAGTCGGTGGAACGTTTGACGCGACGCTGATGACTTGATGGCTCGCCGTTTTCTTGGCTTCCTACATTGAAAAACGACTTGTTTGACTTCTCAACGCTTGGTTCGTTATCTGCAGAGATCAGCGACAGAGTGTTCACAGCCAAAAGCAGCAAAATCCGCGAATGTATACCTGAGGTCATATTTGCGTCAGTGAGTTGTAGCAGGGTTTCGCGTGACTTCACACAGGGAAGTATGCGTCACTTTTTAGCCGTGAACGAAATTTTAAACATCGCGGACAGATATCGCCCGGGGGTGCGACTCATTAACTCATCAGACCCTTTACGTTGTACACCTCGTTCACTCTTGTCATTTACTCTTATATATTATTTGGCATGGGGAAGTTTGGTATTTAAATGGAGCACTACGTCGGCGCAGTGACACAATTGACATCAAATTATTAACATGATAATGACGTTGGTACCCCTTTACAACTAGCAAATCTTCCTCAACCCCGGGGTCCTCAGTGGGGATGCAACATTCACAGAACTTTCTTTTCACTTTAGTCTCCATACCGTCGTTTTCAGTGGCCCGGACAGTGTCTGAACAAATGCGTATTTACGTTCAATGTTATACGCATTCTCATCTTAGCCTACGGCCCATTCGCCCGTACGCGTATATTACATGTAAAGCGGCGACACTGCATTATTGCAGTTTGTCGGAGAAAGCACGATGAAAAGCAAAGCGAGCTCAAATAAATGCGTGACTCATCCGTCTGCCCTAGATTGAGGTCGTTTACATAGAAACATAATTGCTGTATATTTCTCGCAACTCACTTTCGATCATGACTTAAATCATAGACCCTCGAGAAAAACGTTTTCTGGATGGTCTATGCTTACTTAGTAAATCTCTGTATTACTGCATTTCTCTGCCAGCCAGCCCCCCCCCCTCTCTCTCTCCTCTCTCTCTCTCTCTCTCTCTCTCTCTCTCTCTCTCTCTCTCTCTCTCTCTCTCATACATACATACATACATACATACATACATACATACATACATACATACATACATACATACATACATACATACATACATACATACATACATACATACATACATACATACAACAAACAACAAACAACAAACAACATACAACATACATACAAACATACGTACGTACATACGTACACTGTACACAGGCAGGTGTTAACACCTCATTATATCAATACGCTGGTATAAGATTAGACAATGCGTAATAAAATCAAATCGATTTGTGAAGCAAAGGCAGCTGTATGGTGTTTACTGCCTCGTCTTGTCAAGGTGAGTGTCTCATTGCTGGCCGCAGACATCAAGGAGAAAAAATTCATGTCAAGATGGGCTTGCACGTGCAATGCGCCCCTGAATTCTCTTATTGAAATCAATTGAAACGTTCAGGCTGAATCTGCACGACGGAGCATGAAAAATGGGGATAAAATACATATTTTATATCTTTGCATATTTCGCCAATTATTTATATAGAAACGGAGTACGAAGATGAATAATATTAATTGTCAAATAAAAAAAGGATGTTTTAAATCATTTTCTTCATCTAAATTGGATTTGTAGCATTTGAAATAGACATGTGAGAACTGTGACTTCTCTGTGTATTGTCGATTGAGACATTCTTTTTATCGGTTGAAGTAGTTGGCCTGACGAAAACACGCTAACTATCCTATGCATCTGTCATCGAAATTCCGCAGCATTATTCCTCCATTCACAGTTGACTTCCAAACATGGCCTATATACAGGTGACCTCATGCATTTGCCGGGGATATCGAAAAGGCCTCGCTCGTCGCTTTCACGAAATCCATTTGGTCGACCTCTTGACGCAGCTGCTCAGTCAGCAGCTAACTTCATACTTCAACTAGGGGAAGGGCTGTGTTATTTGGCAAGGGCGAAGGCCCATTTCACTGATCCACGGTCAGTCATGCCTCTAACCGTGATGACAGGCTTGAAAATACAACAGTCGAAAACCGAATCGGAAAAATCGTTTCTCCCTGTGAGGCATTGAATACACGTCGATCTTTTTGTCTGTAAATACATCGTGCTTTGAGAAACGCTTAGGATTTTACATCTAGGTGCTAATCATTTGGCAGGACACCACTCGTAAAAGTTAGATAAATAAATAACAAATATTTAAATAACCAAATTCTACATGGCAGGTATTACGTAGTCTGTGATTTTCTCAGTTATGCCATAGGGATCAGTTCACATGTCTGTCCCCAGGGGTGGGGGCGGGGGAAGGGATGTCTTGGTCTCAGCACAGGTTTCTTGTTGCTTATGTTTATTTTATTTTAATACGTTGGAGTATGATACCACCGATAAAGATTTATACTATCAACCAAAAGTGTCTTGATCTTATAGAACTGGTTTTCTGGAGATTTCTTCTGATGAAGTTGTTCTCCGTCACTTGTCATGTATTTGCGGCTGACTCGCAGCGTGTTTGCAAGGTTATATCTGATTGGTCGATTGTCACTATTCACAGCAACTTAGGGAGTTTATTTCTATTATTTCATTATAACGGTAAGATTCTGCCAACCAATTGGATAACAGCTTCGAAATCGCTGCGAGTCCGCCCTGTATTTGTCACGCGTGTGATTGCCTAATGCGCCAAAGCAAGCAAGTGTAAGTTACTAATCTGTTGACGCTGTCACCAGATTATCACTGGATTAACTTTAACAAAGTCAACGAACTAACCAGCATCATATAATAGAGACAACACAGTGATAAAACTTCGCATAAGATTGTCAAAGTACACAGTGAAGAGCATAGGAATCCTTGCAAAACCAGTGCTAACCATAGACCCTCGAGGGTCTATGTGCTAACATAAGACCAAGACAACAAAAGGTTGGAAGTATGAATCTTTATCGGCAATGAATATCATAGTCAAACCTATTGAAATAAAATAATAGCAACAAGAAACCTGTGCCGAGGCAAAGGCACCCCTACCCCCGCCCCCACTTTTGGGGGACTGACATATACATGTGAACTGCCCCTATTGTAATGACACAACAATACAAATCACAGGTGCCTGGAATTACCAGTGCCCTTCTCTTTATGTACACCACACTGGCAATTCCAGGCACCTGTGATGCAAACTAATATACCCTGTCTGTAGAACACTTTTCTACGATATCAGGATAGTTGGTGCAGGGGACCAATTTGGTTTTGAAACGACTTTTCATTGTGAACACGATTCGAATTAAGCTTAATTTGGGATATATGTAATTGGATCTGTCAATTGTTCAAATCATGGATGTAAAATGTTCAAATTTATCAAAAGCGTCTGGTGCCCTATAGCTTAAGTTGCAATATTACAAATTACCCATAAAAAAGGTTAATTGCAATAGAAGATGAGCGTAAATTTGCTGCTTAAACCAACATTACTACGATATCCAATTCCAATCGCGTGTAAATGTTACATACATTACAAAAGTGTTGGACATCTTCCAATGTTTTCGATTTTAAATGGCAACAAAACATTCGACCAGAATATCCCACTCGCCAGCTCCCATGTCAAAGCTTAATGGCAACATTTTTGTTAATATTTTCATTCTTTTGGTTCCACGAAAGAACATTCTTCTTCCTGTGTTTAAATACAAAATACCAGCCATGCAAACACGGTGAGTTGTGAAAAAATGCAAAGTTATCGTTAACAAATTAATTCATAGCCGCAAGACTATCTTGGAGTATTGCAGTAGTGTTTGGAACCCACAAAAGCATTGACTGTATTGAAAATGTTCAAAGCAGAGCCTCAAAAATGTTACCGCAATTATACGGTGTCGCTCAAATTAATCAGAATTGGTACATACCAGTATGGGTACCAAAGATCAACAATAAATGTTGTTTCTATCTGTTCAGTGCAGGAAAATTCTACGTTGATGTTATGACAATGATTTCTGCACAGTACAACCAGAAAAACAACAGAAATATTTAAACCAGAAAAACAAGAATGACAAAAGTAATTAAGGTCTGAAACTTAGGTACTGGAGGTCAACTTTAGCAACATGCATAGCAGAAAGGCAGCTAGCCCCCCCCCCCCTAGTTTGACCATAGACGGTCTTCCTCCCCTCTACTGACGGTCTTCCTCCCTCTACTGTCTATGGTTTGAGCAGGTCTGTTAATATGTAACAGTTCATAAACAATGACAGGAAATGACTCAAGTAAGTGGAGTAAGATTGTTTCAAGCCTGTTTCAGAAATTCGCTTTTTCTTACCTCAATTGTACATTTTTGACACTGATGTGTTCATTTGAACAAATTCACATCTCACCCCTACATCTACCTGTACACCAAATACTGAGACGGTAGCTTTGGCGGTATGGGAGCCTTTGTGTGTGACGGACATACATCCGCACATACCCACAAATATACAGACGCCACTTAGACTCATCATATAAGCTCTTTTTGGTATTTATATATAAAAACAAATATGAGCTAAAAATGTTACCAGGTTTGGCGCAATTATCTTCTGAGGATCGTCCTAAAAAGCTGCATCTACCCACGCTCAGATTTTCGCAGAATACGTGGTGACTTAATCGAGTTGTACAGAATTACGGCTGGTCTTTATGACATCAATGTAACAGATGGAATCTTCACCGTTAGCTGCTGTAACCGAACCAGAAGTCAATCACTTAAATTAGTTTAACACCATTGCCGGCTAGAGATCAGACCTAATTTCGTTACCCAACGCACCATCGACATACGGAATACACTGCCTGATTCTACAGTGAGAGCTGATTCAGTGAACTCATTTCCCAACTACACGGATTTCTGCAGGACCAATCCATGTAGTACAATTACAGAGAACCTTTTATCATAAAAAACAGAACTGGCAAATCTACTGCAACTTCATAGTCTTATTATTTATTTATTTATATTTATTTATTTATTTATTTATTTATTTATTTATTTATTTTTATTATTTATTTATTTATTTTAGGGAAGACCAATGGGAACAAGCCCCATTTATAGGCTCCATTAAATTAAAAAAAATACATAGAGTACAAAGAAAACACGATAAAACGATTAGCAACACACTGTCGACTAAAATATAAAACCGTTAAAAATATCTTGAATTTAAGCATGGAATTCTGACAAGGCGTCTGAAGCTTCGATAAGATGAGGTAATATCAATGGCACGATTAGAAATGCACAATTTATTTAAAGCGGCCATACATCTTTGACGAGCCGAGTATTTGAAAACATTGAGTTTACTAACTGCGAGTCTAAAAACAGTGTGAGTTCTAGTAGTTTGCTGAGGAACATTAACGAAACATGATTTGGGGACAATCATACATGTTATTAACACATTTGTATAAAAATATAGTATCTAAAAATCGTCTCCGATGATAAAGAGGCGAAAGGTTAAAACGCTGGCATAATTCTTCATAATTATTTCTGGAGCTGAGTATAGAGGCACCTAAATACCTGCATTCAGAATCTACATAAGAAGACATAAGAAGACGACCTTGGAAGTTAATAAGAAATTGTAGTTTATAATTGGTTTTGAACGTGGATTGGCAACAACAATGCGTTGTTCCTAAAACGAGGGACAAACCCATAGTACATTTGTATGTACATACGCCGTGTGTAATGATACTGGAATTTGCCAACTTGTCGGAGTTTTGTTCAGATTAAGATTTTCGTATCACTTCACTTTTCCTATCAGTAACAATTTTGCCAGTTTTGTAGCCGCAGTTAGCTCCTCGCTGTTTATTGTAAAAATATATTTTGGTATCTGGTATTACAAGTATTTAGGATGGCGTTGCCAGGAGATTGGGATAGCTGTGAAGAAAGTACCGAAACTAAAGTCAATACCATAATACTTTGTATTGTTTGACTACATGTGTCACGGTTGTTCGGCACAGTACTAGTGTTACTCTTAGTTGATCTGCTGCAATGCTTAGATTTATATATCCATCAAACATTTCAGAGTTTAATCATTCATTACTATTTTGTCGGCAGCAGCTAAGGGTTAGATAATTAAAACAAGAAGTAAAAAAAACTTAATTCGCATTAATATGTACCTCGAAAGTGAAAGACTTAAACTTTTCCTCAAACATTCCTCAATGAACTTTCAAAAATACTCTTGCCAAATCAAGAATAAAATCAGGGGTCACCGTGCAAAGTTTGGAACTAGAGAAACAAATCACCCAACATTTATCGATATTTGAAATTCAAAATGGCCGCCATTCCACAAATTCCTTACTCCAAGTGTTTTAAAATGAGCCCCCACAAGCCGTAGACCAGAAAAATTATACTGGAAAAAATTGAGATTCAGCATATCTGTCCCTAAGGCGCATTCTATCTTAAACTGGCAGTCTTTTTGTAACATTTCATATAACTTATTTTAATCATAGACCCTGTTTTAATGCAAACAGTCAACGCTTTATTCTGAAACTGTACCTGCATCAAGCAAAATTGAGACAAAATGATGGGAATGAGACATTGCACAAAAGTTTCCAATTTTAAGCAGACATGATAAGAAGATACGGTATGGTTCTAATCGAAACTCCTTAGGCGTCAATGAGAAGCATGGCATGCCATATGTTCAAGGTTCAGACACAGGGACCCAAAATCTAGTTGTTGTTGTTGTTTGTATTGTTGTTTATGTTTATATTAGTCGTGTTGTTGTTGTTGACCAATAAAATTCAACAAACATAACTATTGTGTTGTTGTTTTAAACGTAATGTAGATGTCATAAGAAACACTACAAGGACACTATCGTTATTTCCCAATGCAACTCTCTCCCTACGTACACTCTCCTCCTATAAATTCACAGAGAGTGTACATATCGGCACGTTGGGAGAGGGTTGAAGTGACAGATGGTATGTCTAACTAACTAACAATTCTAAGAGCCATCAAACACAACAAATTACTACCAAATGATTTTCCAACACCCACACATAATTGTTTGATGTCAGACAACTGGAATTAAAATATCAAGTTTAAAGGACATTACAAGAGACTAGACAACTTTCAATACTGTCCGAAGATTTTATTGACACTGTAAGTATTGCCACGGGGCCTGTGGTATTGCTAAGTACATCTTCTACGAGGGTCTATGCTTCTACGCAGGTTTTTAGGGTAGATTAGAAAGGTGGCTGTCAGTGCAAGATGAAATCAAAATACAGCCTTGAACCTGTAGTACCCACCAATAATGGTCACATGAAACATGACATCAGCTTTCATTTGAAAACTTAAACTCAGAGGGGTCACTTCATGCATTGACACTCCAGTAAAGCTGCAATCATAGATAGTGGAGTGGAACCACTGCCTTATGCTTCAATCTGCCTGTATACAGGAATGTACTCAAGTCGGAATAGTTTGGCATTTGTAAGGACGAAATATCCTTGGAATGCATTGTATACACGAAGCTCTAATGGATGTGAAAACAGTGTTAGTTCATGATCATTGTCTGACTTGTGGTGACCTTTAGTTCAGAATGCTGCCAACATCAAGCTGTACTGATAAAATCATAATAATGGAATTTTTTAAAACTTCTTTTGTCAGCATACTGGTAAAAACAATTGGGACAAGCACATAATCATACTTTGCTAGCAATTTATTCGCACAACAATAAAAATATAATATTTCCATAGCAGCAAAGAATTTGAATTATGCACTGCTATATACATGTATATATCTATTCCTCTATAATTCTCCATCTGGCAGGGAGAAACCGTAATTGAAAATATTAAAAAGATTACTGTTGGTGATAAAATACAATCTGCAAGACTTTAGTGTCAAATGTCTCCTCTGCTGTGTTCTACATCAATGATATAATACTGGATGAGCGAGCAGTCAAGTCATCATTTTGAATGTCATAAGTCATCAATGTCAGTGATTCTAATTCTGGTATACAGTCATCACCTATGATATATAAAAGTCAATTCCTAACTCAAAGCAATGCATCACTGCACAATATAAGTTGTAAATGTATATTCACAGGCCATGTTCATGACCAAGACTGCATCATGTGGTTAATGTCATCGCCATGATTGTGAGCAGTTCAAACACAGTGAGTCACTGCAAACTAAACTATACAATATTTTTTATGATGAAAATTGTCATTGTTATATATGCAAATACTGTACAGATACTACTGGGAAGATTATTTCTGCTAGATGACTTGAAATATTGCTCTGTTACAGTAAATCACACGGCAACAAGGTACACGATGATGCAACATTGACAATGAGTCGTTACCACAAGATTGGAATAATTAACAATTATTAATTAATGGACTTTGTAGGGGTCAATATCACTTCAAGTTCATTACAAATACACGCAAGGATTTTCAGAATGGAACTATACAAAACATATTCATCAATTTACATCGCTAAAAACTTCGCAAAGATATTTATCTAGAACTTTCAATTGACAGAAACCTATGTAAGCACACACACACACTCTCGCACACTCACACACTGCTGCTGGAAATCTCAATAAACCTCTATACGCACATAAATGTGGTGAAAATCCAGAAGGGAAATAAAACATATATCTCTTTATATTCCCATAATCTTATGATTGCATCAGTGCACGGTCGGAGGGACCGTTATCAGTGATACTTATAAACTACCTGAGTCACACTGCCAGGCTTAAGTTTCTTCAGTGCGGTTGTCCAAACTGCTTGGGTGTTCTCCCGTTTAAGACTTTCACTATACAAGAACTGTCAGTTCATTTGGACTCCATGAAAGGTCATGATAATCCGACTTGTTAAAGATAAACGATAAAAATATTTTACAGATCAAAACACAGCTTTAATAGTATTAATAGGAAAATTTTGACTTTTTTACAATGAAACAGGATTAACAGGACAAATTCAATTATTTACAAAGACTACTTACAAAAAAGTTGTCCCTGAGGAAATCCAAAATTGCAATTATTTTTCGATGTCACTTCCGATAAAAATCTGTATAAAATTGTTATCTATTGACAAGATCAATAATTTCACAATTACCTATTTCAATAACAAAGTTCAAGTTTTAAAATTGATGTCGTGTTGAAGGTAGAGAGTTATCATTGGTGATGATCAAATTCGTTCTAATGAGTCTTATAAACACTAACTTTACATCTGTACAGCTACAATAAATATTTTTGCATTTTACAAATTATTTACAGTCTGTGTAATATTCACTGGTGTGAAGATTCAGTCATCAGATCCTTCAGGTTCTGTCCAGACTGATGAAATGCAATCACTCTTTCCCTCCTTCTCAAGAAACCTCTTCCTAGTTATGAAAAACAAACAAACATAAGTGGTGATGCAATGGTGGAATTCTGAAATATGCCATGCCTGAGGCCACAGTGACTATGCGTATGTGTACTTTGCCTTGCAGCAAGATGGTAAGGCAAGAAATGAAGTCAAATTGAGATATATGAAGAGGCAGGCAAATTAAAAATCACCTTTTTAAAGTTAGGGACCATGAAAAAAATACAACATGTATTTCAGAGGGGTTGGAGTTTGGCTTTGTTTTGATTATCTTGCGTCAAGTTGCACTGATTATATGCCACATGAAGTTTTAGCACATTCCGACTTTTGCCTTGGGGAGGGGCAGAAAGTTACATGCAACAAGTTGCTGCGTTTGCCATGCAAGTGCTGTCCACGACTCTTGAAGCTGACCACGCTGACTAAATATGCTTCACACACACCACCGGAATAAATCAGATTACTGGAAAGTCCAAAGCAGTTTTTATTCGTAATGTTACAATATGAATTGGGCACATTGTAGGAGATCTACATTCAGTTTCTGGTTGACTGTGAATAATACTTCAGTGAGATTTCCGAAGATGTGGTGGAGATAACACACTGCAGTCATGGTGAATGCAGAATGCAAATCATTGATGAAAGTTATTGATTGTTTTTCTATTCATATAGGAGCATTCATGAGAAAAGGGACCATGACTCTTCAGCTTGCGCTGCTGTCATTATGGTGTGCTGCATATAGCGCCCTCTATCAGCCACTTAAGAATTTTGGCACTGAAGAGTTTTCTATTTACCCAGTAATCAACACTTGCAGACTCATATTATATCATTTAAAAGGGGAAAGCATTTGAAGGCATCAGAGAAAACCCTTTCAATAATAAAAGTGACGCAGCTAAGATGAAATAGGGGCGTAAGCATCTCTTCCCATTTCTTAACTTTTCATACAAAGTTAAGGATTGAACAGCTCCTTGAGAAAAGCCAGTTGGCTTCTTAGTTTCTTAGTCAGACATAAGTAATACTTACCACATGACAGGAAAAAAATCAGCAATCAGTTGTCTTGTCTCCCTAGCTCTCTTCATTTCCTTGATAGTCCAGAGCAGGAACTCACATCCTAAAGTCTGAGATGACAAAATACATACTGTAGGGTCAGTCACGTTTTTAGTGTTCACTTGTTTCCAAAATTGAATTTCTTTGACATATTTGACACGGTCATGAACAATGAAATCTCTGCAAATACACCGATTTAATGGTTTTTGTTTGCCTGAATTAATGTAATCCATTCTACAGTAATATCAGACTAATGCTGTACTTACAGTAAATTTTAAGATCTATATATCGTATCTAGATCTAAATGTCTAATATATATATATATATATATATATATATATATATATATATATATATATATATATATATATATATATATATATATATATATATATAATAACACAAATTACTTCAAGTACAAAGTAGTAATATCTGTTACTTAAGTTTCATGCATCCTGCAATCTTCAGACAGAAGTGAAAGGATTCTTAGCTCTACATATGTTTGGGATGTACCATTCTATTCATAGGTGGAGTTAAAATTTGATAAATAATATTTATTTTGGTGGCAACATTTTGAAACCAACTCAGAGCGCTTGTCTAACAGTGTAGATTTGACAGCATTGATAACGTGCAGCTTTTCTGATATATAAAGATTATATCGCTTGCTTATGTTAGTCTTGCTTGTGTTAGAGTAATTCGATGTTTGTCAAAGCTGAGCAAATTAGTACACCACTTTGTATTGTAATACTGTCCACGGTATTTCAGTGAAGCACTACAGTTGTTATAAAAGAATACATTGGTAGAGCCCAGCTCACCTGCCACGCTCTAGTAGATTGATTGTCCAATCCTAGCCACTGTTGTATCTCGCTGATACGCCTGTTGATTTTGCTCTTGGATGAGGACTCACTGAAATTGGCGCTCTTTGCGTATGAATTGCAGGCCCCCCTCACCTTCTCTCGTATGGCTCTGACAATGATGTACCTGTCGAGGAATGAGGAAGCACTGCTGGTTATTGCAAAACTCACAGCAATGCGTGCTTTTCATATGGACATGGGTGATAACACTGTAGGTATTTTGGGGAGCATATAAGGTAAACAAATAAAGTCTGATTATCAGGAAATTAGTGATTACAAAGTGTACATGTATCTTTGGATACATATTTTGTAGCACAGTAACGTACATATTGACAAATGGCAGAGATGTTAGCCATTTTGAATTTTACAATTGGTTAATGGTAGGTGATTTATTTCTATGGTACCAAACTTTACAGGGTGACCTCTGAGTTTTGTTCCTGATTTGATAAAGAGTATGGTTGAAGGTTTCATTGAGGAAAATTTGGGCAAAAGTTTAAGTCTTTCCCTTAGGAGGGGTAGTCTACCTTAACACAGGGTACAGTAACATTGGCCATTTTGAATTTATAATCTTTGCAAATTTTAGGCAATTTGTTTTCTCTAATCCTGAACTTTGCAAGATGAGTCCTGATTTGTATTCTTGTTTGAGAAAGGAAATGACAATAATTTCCTTGAGTAAATTTTCTTTAAGGTGTGTACTACTAGAACACAAAAAGAGTCCAGTTGTATTTGAATGAACCACAAACACACCATCAACTCACCAAATGGTTTTCTTTTTAAGAAGACCAATTACTGCTTCATCTGCATCCAGGAAATAGAAAACTTCTCCCTCATACTGGTAGCCTTGTCTGACTGCCTTCATTCTTTCCTCTAGTTGAATTATTGGCAGAACATCATACTTCACTGTAGATAATCCTACGGCTTGAGCGATCTTTGAAAAAAACATAAACATGTTACTGCTGAATGCTGGAAGTACTCTACTTTCAATACTTTTTTGTCACTTTACTTACATCATTAAATTCAAAGAACAGCTTCCTTGTCAACAGACTGACTTTGTGATAGTACCATATTGAACATTTTCATAGTTACGAATGATATTACGAAGCCAAAGAAGTGATATTGCCGATTTGGTGAATTAAACTACAGCCATATCCATACATCTGTTATGTACTTTTCTGTTAACATTTCTGGTGTTGGAAGTTATGAAAGTGAAAATTCTAAGGGTCTGAAAGTGTCAGAGAATCTGCTTTTGAATAGAAGACAAAAAGATTTGACACTCACTTGCATTGAGACATGTGGACTCACTGCACACAGCTGTGATTTAGAATCTGCCTCTAACACTGAACTTGTCCACGTTATGAACTTCAGCTCAGCCCTGAAAAAAAGGGGGGGGGGGGGGGGAATGCAGAAATTCAAAAATTCAGAAATGCAGAGTTAAAATTGACAGTCTATGACTGCATGCATACTATTGAAAAGGATTTAATTTGGAGGATTAGTGGCTGGTCATGGTGGTAAGTTTAGCAAAAACAGTTGTGGTACATTTTTTTAACTGTAACTGAGTCTATTTGGAATACCGTATTACCGTATGATAAACAGCCAATATATTACAACACTTCATTCAAGCAAAAAGAACTTAAAGAGAGCATTTTCATCGAAACATCTTTGTGAGAATGATATTTTTATTCTATTTATCATTTGTAAGGGTATCAGTCTACTTACTGCTTGAGATGTGAGAGGTCCTCTACATGTTGATAATTAGGCTGTAGGATTTCAAAGACTGCTGTGAAGTGACTGTGACACAGAAAACTCAGTAATCTGAAGAGAGAAGGGTGTGACAAGAACATTACATACCCAAAACTCAGAAATCCTTATGCACACTAGAGACTCATTGCCTATGAACGCTCACATAATTCGATGACACAAGAACACTGAGGACAGTACGTAGGTGACAGTGTTTGATCAAGAAATCAACTCAGTGGTTTCGATGTGGTATCAAAGGAGCCATCATTCCTTCTGACAAAGGAGAAGAAGATGGACCCAAAGACTACAGCTTTGCTGGTTTTGCTACTAATGAGAGCAACAGTTTTATTTTCTCCTTCATTAAGACATAGACCCTGAACATTTTTCGAGTGTCTATGCTTATGACAAGAGGATTTGAAATCATAACTTACAAGATTGTGTGGATTCATCACTTAAAATTCATTCTAGAAATTTCACTAGAAGGAACTTTTCCAGTTGCTATTGTTTTCTCAACGACATTTTCAAAAAAATCAACTTGGGGATGTGCACTGGTGCTATTTAGATAGGCTTGAATCTTTGGATTGATTGGTCTGTTTCTGGGGTCTGTGCTAAATCTTACTGATTCGAACTATGAGGGCGCCCTTCAGTAAAACAGTGAATTGTTAGTGTCCTGTAATCATTTATTTTCAGCCGGAAGTATGCATATGTCTGATATGAAGACCGTACTTCCAGAGTTTGAAATTCAATTTTTAGTATATAGTACTTTGATTTATGAAGACCTAAAACATATTGTTGGTCAAAACGAAAATGGTAGAGGTCATAATAAAATGCATTTCCAGGTCAATTTCTGCTGATAAACCTTCCCTTTCCAGCTTGTGAACTTCTAAATATCATTTATTTATTACACATTGGATGTACTGTTGTTCAAAAACACTGATATTGCTGAATGTTGGTCGACATTTCACTTTTATTCATTACAGGGTAATGGTGAATCTAAAGTGCCATGAACTAACTGTCAATTCAAATAAAACTGCTGTTTGAAATCTCGTACAACTACAAATTTCTGCGTTGTTGGAGTGATTCTGACTTGCAAAGACCTGTGACAATCTCAAAACCTTTAATGGGGAAAAGCGTTGGTCCAAAAGGGTAACTAACAACTTTTTTTGGGGGGGGGGGGGGGGCGGGGGGGGGAGCAGGGGGTGGTTAGTATGATTCAAAAACAAAACCATGTGCTTTATGTATTCAAAAAGTGAATTATTGTCACCTTCATTTGTGGGATTAACTTAGAAGTACTTTGACCTCTACTGAATCTCTACTTGTGAAGAAAGCTAAAAGTTGGTGCAAAACTCTTCATTTCAAAAGTAATGCATTCCTTTGGAATTTCTCATAAAGTATTATTACCTTTTTCTGCAGTCCTCATCCATTTCTTCCAGTGAATTCCAAATTGCTAAGCAGACTTCTTTGGCAACTTTGTATCTGCTGTCCGTATGTTTCCAAATATCATCTGCGACAGAAAGAGACAAGAAAAAAATACTTGATTTAATTATGAAACATTTATCTGTATTTTAACTTCCTAAGAACAGGATCTTCTACTCATTTTCCCAGTCTTTAAACTCTTCTTTCTCACTGATAGCATTCCTTAATTTTTTCCTGAATGTGAAACTCACTCACAACAACTTGCAACACTGAGCTACGATCTCATAGAGCATGGGTGACACATGAAGGAAATTTGTTTCATGACAACAAATATCAACAGCATCTTGCTATATGTTTTCCTCTCATGTACTCACACATACTGTGAGTGAAAAGAACAGAAATGTTATTAAATCTGCACTGCAATTGTAAAACCCACAAACCTGAGGTACAGTCAGTCAATGTTTTTTCCATGGCAATGTGTGCTTTTGAGTCATAATACTCAACTTTCAGGATAAAAGTGGATAATTCTATTATTTTTCATAGCACTGCGAATAATATGAAGTCAAAACCAGATATAAATTTCTCCATAGAGTTTCTCCACATCATTGGACTGGCTAGACAGGACCATAATTCAAACGGCAATGTTACAACCATCCAACACTTGCACAAACTTTCACAGCCATAGCTTAAGCACATACAGACACATACTACCGCCTGTCACACACTAAACAGTATATGGCAACAAACTGCCTGACTAGACCAGCTGGAGTGTTAGGATTCAATGGAAAGAGAACTCCACTTGCCATTTGATCTAAATAGTAAGTGAACATTTTTGGAACCTCCACAGAGCACTACTCTACTTCCAATGTGTCTGGCACTGAAGTGGGCAGCCTCACCGTTGGCCTTTCTGGTAGCAACAAAGTGAGTGGCTTCATCCAAGGGCTGCAATGAGAAAAGTTTGAAATTTATAATGTGCCGAATATATACACTTGGTAAAATGAAATTATTCTAATTATCTAACCTTGAATAATCTCATGGGCCAACCAACCCTACACTCTATTATTTAGTGCTGAGCTTATTAGAAAATAAAGATTAATTCTTCATTGGAGACAAAATGATAGAATTTTAGTTTGCCTTTTTGGCAACTTACACCCATAGAAACCAGTACAGTACAATAACTTTTTACCCATTCTGTCATTTTCAGTGATATCCTTCAAGCGGGTATTCAATTTCTAGAAAATACATGTAGATAATGCATGCATATTACGAGGACGTGGCTAGCAATACAGCAGAAGCTGGAAGCCATGACTGATTTTCTTTTGTGTTCAAAATCTAGATCCTGACTCTGTGCTTTTCAAATGACAGTACATTATCCAGAAGATTTATTTTGAACAATTTTTATACCTTTGTGAAATACTTCTGCCAGGTGACATTGTCACCTCTGCCATTGTCATCTTCATCTCCAAGCCCTCCAGAGAATTTCTTCAGAGCATAGATGATGCAGGACAGAGATGAGTGTGGACCACTTGTTATATGAAGGAAGGAATTGCCCCTTGCAACCTATCAAATGAGAGAAATTATCGAGACGCTACTGATATTACACTTTAATCAAGCACAAATTATCAATCATTTTCTCTTTCACTATGATGTTCTCAATGTTAACTTTCATGTAAAATGATTTCAAATTGCAAATTCTGCCAAGAATGTTTATTTAGAGATGTGATTGTTCCACACATTAGTGTCACTTTTTTATGCTATAATAAATAAATGTGACATTGTCTCTCTTGGCACACCTTGGTGGCTTATATTTGATAACTATATTGTATTTTTCTTCCTGCAAACTGTTTCAGAAGTTTGTTTATGAGCATGTAACTTTATAAAAAAGTGTAAACCACAAAGACAAAACATTTAAAACATTTATGACTCACCATCATTTTGACTGCATATGACGTTGAACCTTCAGCAAATTTGCAAACTCTGGTAACAGCTGAGGCAATCAATACGTATACTGGTGTTCCGAACCACTACAATAACCCACTGGACACCCTCCCCTCACCCCCCTTCCAATACAGAAGTCCAGCCACACACCATTGAAAACAATATGGCTGAACCATAGGATATCAATGAAAGGGGAGATAGAACATACCTTAGCTCTGATGTCTTTGTTTCTCTCATAAATTTTATCATCAGGAGCACCCTTGGCAGCTACTTTAACATCAAGTAATACAGCTTTCCCGCTGGGAATGATGCCTTCCGGTACATCTCCTTGCACCACTTTGACAAGGCTCTTCCCACGGGCCCAATCCATAAACCTTTGAGTACACAAAATTATTTCATTTGTGTCAGATGGACAGAATATATGCAACTGTTTCAAATCAGTTTTACTCTATATATAAAAGCTGGAAGTTGTGTCTCACATTTTTAGAAACCATCCATTATCCAGCTTAAACGGGAAGTAACAGGACTGTGGGTGCACAAAAGGGGGATTACGTATTACGCAGCCATTTGCATACACTGGGCAGGAGTTTTGGAATTTTCATAGCATCGCTTTGAACATACCATAAATTTAAATAATCATGATGGGCAACTTCATTATGCAAAGGGTCAAATGGTCGTACAGGGAACATACTTTGAAAATACTAGTATGTGTTCTCTGACAAAAAACGGAACATTTTTTCAGTTTATTTTCAACTCAAGTTGAGTCACTATATGTATTCACAGACATCATAAGGAAGATTCCATGACAATGAACGCCTGAAACATGATAAAATTATGGGGTTCTAGGATCAAACATGGCATGTCCGATCAGTAGCTTGGCTTTTTTATATTTGCATAGATTTACAATAATCCCATTTTTTATAGGGAAAGTTCCAGTTTAAAGCATTGACAAAGGCTGTATTGTTGAGATCTTTTGCCAGCACAATACATTATTATCTGATACAGTGGTTGGTAGATGTTTATTAAACTATGGGATTTACTGACAACAGCATCATTGAGAAAAAAACAGATGTTGAAACTTGGAGCTAATGTTTGGTTTAGCCTGAAAGGCAAGCCTTTTCTGTAGCTCTAAAGGCTTGTAGTAGCCTCATGTACTTTTAATGAGGACTCTGGCTTGTAAACAAGCTATGTGATTCCATAGTAAAGTCAGGTTTGGTGTGTTTTGTAGAATTTCTGTAGCCTGGGTGTAAGCTGTCACTAGATAGATGCATTCTATGTTCATGAAACTTTGATATACATATATCACTTCAAAACACATAACAGATCATTGTCTTTCAACTGAAAGTACCTTTTCGTTCGATTCTTTATAAATACAAAGCATAAGAAATTATGCAGCTTCAAATTGGCTTTCATGTAATTCTTCAGAATAGAACTAATCATACTCTGAAGACTGTGATCTCAGTGATTTCCTGAATTTCACAACCTGGCTAGCACATACACAGGGACCTGAAAGCACATTGTCTATGATTACATTCATCTGCCACAGTAAAGATTGGACCCAGAATCTATATGGTGCTGAAGAATTATGCAATTTATTAACAGAGGGGTTTTAAATTACTGAGTCTATACTGAACATGTAAAACTTGTAAAACTACACAATTAGGGCTTGACAGTTTTGAAAATTAAGGTCAGCACGAAAGACCGCTTTCCAGATTAGTTTGAATGACATTACTTAGACAATGAAAACTGTATACTTTTAATCGTACGGGACATTCTTGAAGGTGTGTGATATCACTGATAATCCAATCTGCTTCAAATCAGATACAGAGATGGCAACGTTCCAGTGTCCTTTCAAGTTCTTTGCTGTTCTCAGTTAGCTGGCAGCTTTGGAGATGATAGCAGCTTACAAGAGAGAACAGCAAATGAAAAGCAAAAGTAGAAACGTCACCATCTCTTTTTCTGATTTTACAGAGATTTTAATCAGATTGATGATAATCATAAGCAACACTGTGAATACAAATGAGTTGAATAAAACTGATTTAATTCACCTTTCAGCTTGTTCCTGTGCTTCTTTCTCATCCAGTGTCAACCCACCGTCTTCCAGACCTACGGCACATTTCAGATAGCGTTCAACACTCTTCTCTGTCCGTGTTTCTTCATCTATATTCTGCAAGATTGCTTCCACGACATCTTCCTTGGAAAATATTGAGTGCATACCTACTCGAAGTTTGGATGCCATAGTTGAAGTGGCCAGGCCAGGGGAGAAAAATGTTTGGATGAGAAGGTGGGGTATGAAGGAAACGTATACGTGAGTTTTTGTGAATTGGAAAAGTACTCTCGCTGTTGCGTATTGCTTTTAGTGTATGGTGTGTTTTGGCAACACCGGATCTCCACCATATAAGTACTGCACTGCCACCAATGGTGTATTGTGAACATATTGCGCAATAATTCGCAATCAGGGAGTTAATTGTTTCGCCGAATGAGGCAACGGGAAAATACAAATCGAAAATCGTCGCTAGTAAGATCTAGCTGATTTCGAGAATGCTAACAAATATTGCAGCTTCGCACTTGAATAAATGACATATCTGAGTCCATAGTAAGTATTGTTGTTGAAAATATTGTAAAAATGTAAACAAAGTTCCTGATTCCGTATCTTAATTCAGACAGTGACCAGTGTAACTGAATGCGATTTGATGTGACATCGACAAAGGCATGTCTCACAGTTTTGATATCGCAATTACTTGGAAATCGGAGATGAGTATTTTTTTCGGCACTGACAACAACAAACATTTATAACGGAGATTGGCATGCTCAAACCTTGCTCTGTGGAAGCCATTTCGTTTTCATTTTGAGTCGCCAGGTAGTGCCGAATGAGCATGCGTGAAAGCTCAGCAAAGGTCAAAGATCAACAGTTTGTAATTTATGGCAAGCGCCGCGCTGCGCGCTGTGAGTTCGAGTACAGTTCATGATGATTTTGTGTCACAGGGGACGCTGCACGTTGATTGATAGTTGTGACCTTGACACACTCGCCGTGGCGCCGAAAACGAAAACATTTTCACAGAAGAAGACGACGCTTAGGTAGATAACTACTTAACAACTGACGTTTATATTGTTGTTGAAATTGTAGTCGGATATGAGCTCAGGGCAAACCAGCTACGTGTAACTGTAGGTACGTAGTGTCAGGTAAAGATCCAGCGTGTTGTTGTCAAATGACTTCGCTTGCCGAACGTGAGCTAGATTCATTGCATTTTACAGGCAATTACTAGAAAGGGTGTGGGTATGTTTATCTGGATGTCTTTCAATGATGCGTATTGATTTGAACTTGACGTAGTGTGATTTTGTTGTTTCTTGCAGAAAGATGCACATGTTCGTGGAATCTATAACCCGTTGCGGAAGTTTATGCCCGATGAAATCCACAATGGGATGTCGCTGTTGTTGCTGCTGCTGCTCTTGTTGTTGTTGACCATTCTTAAATAAAGGCGGCGAGCGATCTTTTTCGTAAACAAATCGATTGAGAAGATTCACCGTATCATCGAAGGTAACATACTCCAGGTAGATTTGCTAAACCATTTAGGTATAAAGAAAAACTTTCTTTTACGCTTCCATGATCCGAGAAACATGTTTTTGTCCTCTGGCCTTTCCTGATTATTTTTCGCCGTCATGAAAAGGTCGTTCAACTTTGATAAAGTACTCTGAAAGTCGATAAATCGTTCTCAAGTCAAAACCGGTGTGTACGATCACGATATAAACACGCGTCTCTTTCGTGACATTGTGAGTCACCGATCTGCAATTGTGTATAGCGGGATCCAATAATATTGGATGTGTACACACAGCATCGTGTGATAAAGTTGGGACTGATGTGATGTTAACAATAAACATGAGAGAATCTGCACGACCTATTATTTGCTTGCATCAGAGTAAATATAATCGTTGAGGTAAACCAGGACCGTTTTTGTGCGCTACCTATGGTATTTGATGAGACACATATCTATCTATCTATGAATAATGTAAATTTCTTGAATGCGGCGATATTAAACTATTCAAAAGCTTGCTTCTTTCACAAATAAATTTAATGTAAATTCCCATCAACCACTTTGTTAATCCATGGACAATTTTTTTTACCTTCTTGGTTAGTTAATTCAGTGACAATTATTAGTATACAAGTTCATTACAATAGCTCCTCACTTGCACATGGGCGGCACAGGTAGTAATTAATAATTTACCCATAGTACCAGTATAGTAGGTAACTGTCAACATGAGTGTACACCTTTAATGGATTGGTTTTCTTAACCCTTTCACCACCATGGTCTGGCCCAAACCCATTGTTATCAATGGTAAGTGTGGAACTATTTACAGGGAATAGGGGTGAACAGGTTAAATGGGCAAGCATTATCTGATTAACAATGGCAATATGCAAATCGTTTTCCCAGTTGGAAATGGGCAAGGTCTTATACTTTCAATGACCACTCACTTGCTCCCATCTGCTGCCGGACATCAGAGCTGGGAATCCCAGCAGGTATGTCTTTTTGGCTGTTTTGGCCTCTTTAGCCTCATACCTGGAGTAGGGCTACTAAATCTTTTGCCGATCAAGTATACAGTTTATCATCCAGCATAACCATGAAAAATATGATTAATCAGTCTTTTGAATGTATAGTGATATTTAAACATGTTGATCATGATGATGCATTCAACATATAGGTACCAAACATCAAAAGACTTAGACAAGTGGTCGCTGCGCTGCACATTCGACATTTATCAACCATCTCAGAATGAGCCTTTGATGAAACAGATGATAAATGGATAATGCCACTGTTTTATGTAATATTCCCAAGTTTGAGTCGACATCTCTACATTTTATAATCTTGGCAGATATTATATTAAAATACATGAGTTTTTTCTTGCAAACTATTTAGAGGGTGACACACATGTTCTCACCAGAGTATCTCCTTTTGCAAGTGTTTCGTCACACCTACCCTGTTTCTCCTCTAAGTGAATTATGTGTGCTTGGTTGAGTCTGCATGACACATTCTCTGTTTTAACGTGTGTTTGTGACTTCGCTTACATTGTAGAAACACTTACTGGATACTTTCAGCCTTTGTAAAAAATTTTATAATTATTTATAGAGTCAGAATTATACATGAACTTTTTTTCAAAGCAATGATTCATTTCTTAATTTTAATGGCTCTCAAGTACTTGTGCTCTCATTATCTTACAAATTTTAATTGTTTACCGTATGCAACTGCTGGAATAACCTTTTTGGAAGGTAGAGAAAACAGTGTGTGGTTTTGAGAAATATTGTAAAGGATACAGTTTCTGTTTACAATAAGTGTATAAACCTGATAACACTAAGGTTGGCAATGTCAAGTGTAAACAATGTGTATGCCATCTATATCAACAGGGACAAAAGATGGTCAAGTGTCTTGAGATCAAAGTGGTGATAGAGCTGCGGTGTTTTACAGATCAAATTTGCCAAATGTGTTGATTAAATTACAATAACATTTTGATGTTGTCTGTTGTCTGCAAATTTAGAAAATTGGCATATTTATAGTCAACTCATCTGAATTTAATATGCCTAAGATATCACAGTAACTACACTGCTATGTTCTCAAGAGTTCAGCTGTACCTAGATCTGGTTTGAATGTGATGGACCAGTTGTTTGACTAGCTAGCAACTGCTTGACACAGTGTACCTGATAAAAACTAAGTGACTGCATTGTATTGGGCGAGTGTAGAACTATGACCATGAATCAAATGATACAGCATGCCATCATTCCATGCAGTCAAGGATGCAGTGTGAATTGATTTCGTCTCAGTGACAATGACACCTGGAGCAAGGCTTTATCGTGTGACCTAGAGTTAAGTCCCACAGGCAGGCAGAGTCCTGAAATTATTCCTACAAAGGTTTGCAATATTTCCAAGTAAGAGAGGGAACACATTGGAGTTGCTGTACAAACACCAGCACTGGTCCCGAAATAGACAAGCTGGAGGTACTGGCAGTCTTTATACATATGGTAACACTTTCGGCTCTGACCACAAACCACAAACTCCAAACTTTATTTGAATTAAGTCACTCAACCAGAAGCATTGATTGTAAGTGGGGGACCTCAATGCATGAATACTGCGTGAAAGCCATTCAAATACTTGAGGTCAATCATGATTAATAGGAAAGCCAGCTGTGACGATTACTGTCTTGATGCACACTGGGACAAAACACGATGAATTGTAAACAAGAGATTTCAGAAATTTTTCACTGGTGAATTATAAATTTTTGATCTGTTTATTACTCACAGTAACCTCAACAACAGAAGGCCAGGCATTAGACGTTTCTGAGTAAAGCAGTGTGTGAAATTTGTGATGGTAACAGCTGCATGGCAGGTTGCATGTACACATTCTGTAACTCTGTGAACTGTTAGTGTACATCCTAATTTGCAGATGTTCATTGCTTTGTTTTTCTCACTAAGACCTTTGAATATGGATGGATATGGTTCGACCATACATAGTAGACTACTATCTATGGTTGAAGTCCTGTGTAGTGACTGAATGCACGGATGTCACAAATTTGTCTCTGATTGGTCAATTTCATTGTGATAGCAGTCTGTTTACATTAATAGTTTAACCTTGAAATTGAGATACCCACAAAGGCCCATACATGATATTTACCTTCACATGAATTAACATATAAATGAAAGTGGCTTTGACAGGGAAAATTTCCCGGAGTGTGTGACATGTCAGGGATAATTCTGCTAGCAAAACAAACATCTAGACTGAAAGGTTCAGCCACAGTGAGTATTCTGACTTGGTATCTGTTTACTTTCTTTGAAAAGAAATTTGGATTTACATTATCACTGTTAATCTCAACGATCTGAGGTACAAAGGAGGTTTATCTCTGCCATATCACATCTATCTGTATATCTTCTAATGTTGTATGATTATAAAGTACTGGTACCTCCACCATCGTGACCATGTCATATCAATGGTGTATTATGATAAGTCTCTCTTTATAATTCATAATTGATATGTGTATCAGATTCAGTGATTCAGACATTATTATCAAAGCATCACTCAGAGCAGTACTTCCTCCATTTAGACAAGATCTTGTAAATCTCTGGCTTAGTGATGAAGTTTAACGTTGCATCAATGTGTATTCACTACGACAGGTCAAACTTGACTGTAGAGCACTTGTCATCTCATTGTCAAGTATGTGTGAACTTTAGTAACAGCTGTGTGTGGATTAAACGGTCAGTGTTCTCACTGTACGCATGAGCAACCTCTGAGAACTTGAAACAGTGTGCCTCATTCAGTCTATTTCTTAATTTCTTTAGCATTTTATTTCTATCCTAATGTTTAAACAGTTCATAGTGTTGATATTTTGGACAGTAAATATATTTCAGGCAGTATTACTTTATTCAACTTATGATAATATGTGCCTTGAAAGTGAAAGACTTAAACTTTTGCTCAAACTTTCTTTGGTGAAACTTTCAAATGTTCTCTCACCAAATCAAGAATAAAAATCAGCAAAGTCCGGTACCAGAGGAACAATTACCCAACATTTACTGATGTATAAAATAGAAAATAGCTGCCATCCCTGTGTTAATTTGATTTTCGAAATACTAAGTTGATGAACATTTTTCTTACTCCAATAGCTTAGAAATGAGCCCAAACAAGTGGTAGATCAGAAAAGAATTGTAAAAATTTGAGAGTCTGAATATCTATCTCAAAGGCACATTCTACCTTAAAGTCGAGAGCCCTTGCAACTGAAAAACTGAAGTATATTTGGTCAGGTTGAAAATGATGTTTGTTAGGTTTCTTATGCTAGAGAAAGTGTTTTGTTGAAATAGCTGGAAAATCTATCTTTTTTTTCGATGTCAGCAATAGACTGTTATGTCTTATGTTAATGGTAGTCACTGAGGAATTTTGAATTCAGTAATAGTGTGTTTATGGAAAACTAAGGTCAATGATATGAAAACAGTTATTTTATAATTATGGTACTTTTGAAGTGTATAAATTTGATATGGATAAGCAAATCATCTTTGTTGTGACTTTCCACTAAATGTAAGGGTTAGCTCACTAGTTTCTCAAAAGCGGGAGTCTTTGTTTAATTTCAGCCATATTTGGAATATATTACTTATTAGCTTATAGCATGCATGTACCACGAGGCTGTTCACAGGGGCAGTATGTTCCTTGTATGTCATTGCGACCTTGAGTGACCTCTTAAAGGGCAATGACCTGTCTGGAGTACAGGTTATGCAAATGTTTAATTGCTAGCAAAGATATGAATAATTGTATCCAGTCTCACTGTCATCAAGCTATGTGTACATGAATATCCAATACATCGTAAATTTAGCAGACAGATTTTAATTGCTCGCTTAACCTTTTGAGTGCCAAAGACAATTGTTGTCACCTTTATAAAATATATCCCAGTCAATTTTTTTTTCAGATTTTTGTCAAAATTTTGATAAAACACTGTAGCCGCTGAAATGTGATGTCCATTTGATCCAAAATCATGAGAAGATTACAGAAAAGTTTATAAAAACTGATGTTTCAGGTAAATTTTGGCTGGAAAACTACAGCACTGAGAAGGTTAATTTATGGCTGAGGCAGATATATTCGGTACATCAAATTACGTAATTACCAAGCAACTACAGTAGTAAGCTGAACAGTTTACTATATGACCAGGCCTTTACCTAAACAAGTCCAGTTTATAGTCTGAAGACTGATAAGGAATCCACCAAACTCAGCAAGCAGCTCCTTCACTGAGTGAACTGATATACTAGAACAAACTATTTCGACCAGCAGTCAGTTCATTGGAAAGTTTTGAAAGGGGGATAAAATATTGAAGAATGTAAAACACAATTTGGTGTAGTTATAATTTACATGTAAATACCAAGGAAAGATTCTAGCACAAAACTGACTACAACAGATCATGTTTTACACTCTATTATATTTTATTCCCCCTTTCAAAACTTTCCAGTCTAGGCATATCAGTTTACTCATTGGGTGAGCTGTCTGCTGAGTTTGGTGGATTCCTTATCAGTTATAAAATTACTGCAGACTTTGAAGAATGGCTGAGTCAGCAGTATTATGATATTTCACCCTGCAACTGCAAGTTCACTTCTGTAAACTAAACTAGGTTTCATGTCATTTTCCCCTTGAATATCATTTTGCACACTTCAAAGACGCTGTTGTATAGTTAACTTGTCCAACACTAAATCAATGATAAAATTCTTTAATTCCCCTTTGTAGGTATAAAACATTAAAGGGAAAATTACAGTGAAATAGCATTGAAACTGCATTTGTCAGGGGTTTTGACATTAAAGATTCATAATTTCTGAATTTGCTTGCGCTACCAGCGTTGTACCGGTACATATTCATGTTGACTGTCTAGACATGTAGACTACTGTTGTATCATTTACCATTTAGAGGGGGTGGGGCCTAGTCAATCCTATTAATGTGACGAATCATGCTTTGTTATAATTCAGTGTAAACAGTTTCATTAATTTTAGTAAAAGAGAAGCCATTTCATCTGTTCTTCAGCAGCCCTCATTTTACAATTTTACAAGCTCATTGTCTATTTATACCCTCATCTTGATGAATTGAAAACAAACTTTTACAGAGGGTATCATCAATCTTGCACAGGGCATCCAAAAATTATATCATACCACAGGGCTCGAAATTAGCGGTAGTCCCGCATCCACAGACTACCAACTTTTCTCTGGGGCTACCAAAACCCATGAAATGGTAGCCCACACGGACTACCAAAGCCTGGGACATGAAATTACTTAGTGAGCGACATGATGTTGGTCGCTGTGAGACGACCGACGCTCATACAGTCAACCCAGTTATGAAAATTAAAAGGCGACAGAGCAATCGAATTTGTTGTGATAAGTTTTCAATAAAGTTTCATTATGTTAACTGATGTACTTGGATGACAGCCTCGGAAAATGATGAAATTTATTTCCATAGATATTTAAACACAATGTATCAATCACAATTAAACGCAAAATCATTCAAACTGCAAAGTAAAAGCTGTGGGGCCATCCACAAATTACGCTTTCCAAAGTGTACAAGATCATCCCATGATAGTGAAATAATGGGGGACAATAGCTAAAATTGCCACGAACGTATTGGAACATGATCGTACCAAGTTGCCATCCTGAAATTCATAGCCAATCTATTTTAGCCATGTTATGTTTACACGTGCTGAGTGAAAAGTCGTTGTCATGGCGAACATCAAAATTTGCATATAAGCTCTGCGTATGTCTGAATAGGTGAATCTGTGCTCTGCAGGTATTGATGTCAAATGACTAGAAAATTCGCTTCATGGGTAGAATTATGCAAAATAAATCTTTCATTGTCTAGATATAAATAAAAATATCCTTTAAAAAAACAATCTTCATTCATGCATGGGCGACCAGACCTTGTCACTTGGCTACCAACTTCAGAAAATGGTAGCCCAATGGGACTACCGGGCAAAAGAGTTAATTTCGAGCCCTGTACAGTATATTGATGGCACAAATACAGCAATCTGATTGGTCAAGACAATAAAAACCTGTGCTATATTTACGATATAGCATGGTTGGAATATGCACAAGAGAGAGTAAAATTGCTGTTTTTCTAAATTTAAGTACCCAGTATATATATTTAGGATCAGTGAGAGTTGTTTTTTGTTTTGCCTTAATTGAATAAGACGAGTAAATGAAATTATTATGGGATTTACACACAGAAGTTAATATTCAAATATTCATGGTTTTATTTGTCTACCAATTAGACTAGTCCACTTGTTGCTTGGTGCTTCCTATATTTCAATTATTTATATTGCTACTGTGTCAGCCAAATATTTGGGTTTGACATTTCCAGTAAAATAAAATTAAAATCACAAGATTTCACTTCAGAATGTTACTTCAGTTTGTTCACTGGGGACATAATTTAATAAATACAACGATTTACCGGATGGACAAGTCAATCTTCCTGCTAGTCATGTAATGGAAAACTGTTTTTAAGGGAAGAATCCACTGACTTGATCAATTGGTTGAGATACTATTACAATATATATCCCCATCACAACCTTATAAGCTGACAAATACCTAGCCATAGATGTGTAGCCATGAAAAGTTTTGCTACCTGTCTATATCATCCTACGGTACTTAAGAGAATGACTCTCTTCTGAAATGAACACAGAAAGAGTTTGGGCTGATTACATTGTGATGTGCTCTTCATTCCTGATGTTTTTCCAGTCATTACGCTTATATGGCGTTATATAACAGACCCATGCTATCATATATAAGGATACAAAGGTCATTATGTATTCCAATTATCATTGTTATAACTGCATGTCTTTGCATACAACTGCATATACTGGCACATGTTGACAACTACAGAACGGTTTGTATCTCCATCCTCAGGCTTCAGTGAGTGAAAAACAGAATTTTATCATCGTTATTAATATTGTGGACTTTGTTTCATACTTGTCAAAGTCCATGCATGTATGTGATGCATTGTTGGAAAAGATCATTACTGATTGATTTGTTACTGATTACATGAAGTGAAATCATTCTGAAATGGATCTCACCAGGGTATTGTTTGATACTTTGCGGGTATACTGGGTTTACGGGTATAATAATGGCATTGTTTGTTCAAAGCAGGATGTGCACTGTGGACAGTGCAGTGTGGTTTTAGGCTTTTTCAGGGTTTTTGATGTTTTTACCACAACCCTTGGCTTTGTGCATATTATAGCATTGTCAGTAATTTTATGGCAATTTCATTGTGAGTCATATCTGTAAACGTTTGATATCCTCTAGAAACAAAATTCCTGTATTGTCCAAGTTGATTGTCCTTTAATATGGTAGAAATCTATACTTGTCAGAGGATGCTACTCAGAGTGAATAAATTCAAACATACCCCCTAAGATAATGTTTGATTGAACTACGGCTTACCATGGGCCTGTTATTTTTCAGCCTTGCCCTTTTCTTTCAAAGAAAGTAAGAATAAGGGAAAATGTAACAGAAGTTTCAACTGTTACGTGCAGAGAAAACGAACAAAAGGGTGAACTCAGCAGTTTCCGTTTAAACAAAATTTATTACGAAAACAAAACTAATTGCAGTTAGGGACAGAGTACAAGCTTTAAAAGTGTACAGACTACTTATCTCAGCTGGGACGGCAAAGCTCCAGTCTCAGAGTTGTAACAGTCAGTCGGATGAATGAACAGTCCTTTGGCTTGCAGGCTTGAAGCTGCACAAAGACCACAGTATAAATCCAGCGTTGACAGTGAAGGTCTTGAAAAGTCTTGAGAATGACTACTGCTGGAGTTTAGTAACACACAAGAGACACGATCCCAAAAGTCTGTCTGGAAGCTGTGCACGTCCCTTTTATAAAGGCATATAAGAACAATCTAGAACTTTTATTGACATGCTAATTACTGTTCTAAAATTATCTCTCTTACACAACTAATCAACTTTCCAGAACATTCCAAACATGACTAATTGAATTCAAGGTTGTGAGGTCATTAAGGGCAGTGACCTTGAGAATGTTCTAGACTAATTGAACTCAGGTCATGATGAGTGTGGGGGTAAATGACCTACATAACACACCCCCTCTTCAAAAAAAGAAAATTTTTCAAAGAAAAATCTTTCTTTTACAAATGTAATCTTGAAAAAGATTTAAGTACTCAAAATTTTTTTTACTCTAAAGTAAAATTTCTTGAAAGTGAACAACAATAAACTCTAAATACGAGAGAGACAGTCTGCAATTAAATTGTCTCTGCCTTGGATATGTCTAATGTCAAGATTAAACTCCTGTAACATTAAACTCCATCTTAGCAATCTCTGATTTTTGCCTTTAAATTCTGCAGAAAAACAAGAGGGTTGTGATCAATATAAACCACTATTGGCTGATTTGAAGAAGTAACATAAACTTCAAAATGCTGTAAAGCTAATATCAAAGATAAACACTCTTTTTCAATTGTAGAGTAGTTTCTCTGGGATTTGTTAAATTTGCGTGAAAAATAGCAAACAGGATGATCTACACCATGACTATCCTCTTGCAATAAAACAGCACCAGCAGCCGTATCACTAGCATCTACAGCTAATTTGAATGGCAAAGTGAAATCTGGTGCAGACAACACTGGGGCACTTTGCAGTATGCTTTAAGTGTATCAAATGCCTGTTGGCATTGCTCTGACCAAACAACTTTACTTTCTTTTTAAGTAAGTTAGTCAAAGGCTCAGTAATTGCGGAGAAATTTGGACAGAATTTTCTGTAGTAACCAGCCATACCGAGAAAGCGCATCAGTTGTCGTTTGCAGTTTGGTATGGGAAAACTTGAAATGGCACTGATTTTTGCATCAACAGGTTTTACCTCACCCTGTCCTACAGTATGTCCGAGGTAAGTTACCCTCGCCCAACCAAACTCAGATTTGGCAAGGTTGACAGTCAACATTGCTTTACTCAGTCTCTCAAAGAACTTCCGCATGAGCTTGATGTGTTCCTCCCAGGTGTCACTATACAGGATGACGTCGTCAACGTAGGCTGCACACCCGTCTAGCCCGGATATGACGTCGTTGATCATCCGTTGGAACGTTGCCGGAGAGTTCTTCATTCCGAATGGCATCACCTTGTACTGGAACAATCCGTCTGGTGTAACAAAGGCGGATATTTCACGAGCACGAGCCGTCAGAGGGACTTGCCAAAATCCCTTCAGTAGGTCAAATTTCGTCACATACTTGGCTTTTCCCACTCGGTCGATGCAGTCATCAATCCTCGGGATTGGGAAAGTGTCTGTCTTTGTTAAAGTGTTGACCTTCCTAAAGTCTGTGCACATACGATAACTGTGATCTGATTTGGGAACAAGTATGCACGGCGAACTCCAGTTACTTTTACTGGGTTCAATAAAGTCATTGTCCAGCAGGTATTTGACTTCTTCCTGGAGATATTTTGCTTTTGTTGGATTCAGTCTGTATGGATGTTGTTTTACAGGCTTACTGTCCCCAACATCAACGTCGTGATAGATGACGTTTGTCCTAGTTGGAACATCTTGAAACAGGTGTTTATATTCGTGGAGCAGTTCTTTTACCTGTTGTTGTTGTTCTGGCTGGAGGTGTGCCAACTTTGTAGATTCCAGCTTCTCCAGGATTTCTGAGTTCTGAAGCTTGACCGAGCCCAGCTTTGAGTTTAGAGTATTTTCACTCGAGTCAGTTTCAGTATCACTATCTTCATATGGCCAGAACTGACGGTACTGACAGGCTGAGTTATAGTAGGATTATCCCTATCCAAATATGGCTTAAGCATATTTATGTGACATAGCTGTTTTTGTTTTCGCCTGTCAGGTGTTATTATGATGTAATTTAAATCACTCAATTTCTTATCAATTAGGTATGGCCCAAAGTAACGAGCATGGAGTGGTTTGCCAGGAACCGGAAGTAGAACAAGAACTTTTTGACCTGGTTCAAACTTCCGTTTTGAGGTGCTTTTATCATATTTGGTTTTCATTGACTGCTGAGATGACTCAAGATTTTCTCTGGCTAATTCACATGCTTTAGAGAGTTTCGTACGAAAATCTGACACATATTGCAAAATATTCAGACAATCATCATCGTCTGATAGGAATTTCTCTTTAACGAGCTTAAGTGGGCCACGGACTGTATGTCCAAATACAAGCTCAAATGGGCTAAAACCAAGAGACTCCTGAATTGACTCTCTAACAGCAAAGAGCAAAAAATGAATTCCTTCATCCCACTGTTTCTCTGTGTCAAAACAGTAAGTCCTAATCATGTTTTTCAAAGTTTGATGAAATCGCTCAAGAGCACCCTGACTTTCTGGATGATAGGCGGATGACCTATACTGTTTAATGCCTAGCTGATCCATTACTTGTTGAAAAATACCAGACATAAAGTTGGAGCCTTGATCGGACTGGACACATTTAGGTAGGCCAAATAAAGTGAAAAATTTGACTAAAGCTCTCACTATAGTCTTTGTCTTTATATTTCTCAGTGGTATGGCTTCTGGGAACCGAGTTGATGTACACATAATTGTCAACATGTACTCATTTCCTGATCTTGTTTTTGGTAGGGGCCCAACACAGTCTATTAGTATCCTACTAAATGGTTCTTGAAATGCAGGAATTGGTTGTAAAGGGGCCTTTGGAATGGTCTGATTTGGCTTTCCTACCATTTGACATGTGCGACAAGTTTTACAGAAATGTGCTACATCCTGCCTGAGATTAGGCCAATAAAAGTGACTGAGAATTTTGTGATAAGTTTTCCTGACTCCTAAGTGACCAGCCCAGGGGGTTTCATGGGCCAGGCGCAATATTTCAGCATGGTAGGGCTTTGGAACCACAATTTGATGTTTTATAGCCCAATCGTCATCAACCAAAACATCTGGAGGTCTCCATTTACGCATGAGAATACCAGATTTTGTATAATAGGAAACAGAGCTATCTAAGTTTTACCTTCATCATCTACCCTGTCAAACAAAGACAAAATATCTGGGTCTTTGTGTTGTTCTGCAATGAGATTTGATCTAGAAAATGTCTGACTTTGGTCAGCAGAAGTTTTACTGGAAGTTTCAAATCCACGAGGGATAACGGAATGATCCGTGTCAAACACCTGACTGAGAAAGGTGTCATTTAAGTCAACATCTGTGACATTATTTTTGAGAGTATTTTGATTCTCGGAAGTTTTCTTTGACATGGCTCGAGTAATGGCACATGAAGGGAAAAGGCCGGGAATGTCTTCCTCTATTGGCTCTGGATTTTGATCTAAACTAGGATTATCAGTCACAAGTGGATTAGTAATGACCTTGTCCCCAGCAAGGTCGTTTCCAAGAAGAAGGTGAATCCCTTCAAAAGGCAAAAAGGCCTAATACCTAAAGCCACAGGTCCAGAAACAAAGTCCGAAGACAAATAGACATTATGGAGAGGAACAGGAATAAGTCATTGCAATCTACACCCTTAATAAGAACTTTAGAACCTGAAATGACTTTTCAGAAAACGGCAGGGTATCTGCCAACAAAAGAGACTGGGAAGCCCCGGTATCTCTTAAAATTTTGACAGGGGTAGCGGAAGAAAAATCACTAGAAAGTGATATAAAACCATCGTGAATAAATGGCTCGAAAATACCCATAATGCTATCTTGAGAAGAATGACCTTGACCTCATAATTGGGGATAAGAGGGGTTTAACCTCAGAAAATGTGTTGCACACATTATTAGACTCTAATTGAGTTGATGAAGAAATAAAGCCGGTGGGCTTAGATCCACTTTGACCACTTTGACCTTCACGTTTTCTTTTCAATTTGAAACACTCTGACATTAAATGGCCGTCTTTCTTGCAATAATTACAAGAAAGTGTACCGAACTGTTTGTCAGAAGGAGATTGAGACTTGGGATCTGATGATGGGGAAGTGTTACTTGAATTTTGTGAACTGTTGTCATTTGATTTCCTACTCTCCTTTGAAAAATTCTTGGATGAAAAGGAGGAGTTAAATTTACCTGCATTGTTTCTGTATGAAAAGGCTGGGATGGTTTGCTGAGAAATGAAGATTTGTGGGTCAACGAAAATCATCGGCCAAACGTGCAGCAACCTCCAATGTATCTGCCTTTTGTTCATTGATAAACGTCTTGATGTCACTCCGGATGCACCTTTTAAATTCCTCAATCAAAACAAGTTGTCGTAATTTGTCATAATTCTGACTGACCTTTTCAGAAGAACACCAGCGATCAAACAGTTGTTCTTTTGTTCGAGCAAATTCAACATAAGTTTGGTCTTTCGCCTTCTCACAATCCCTAAATTTCTGACGGTACGCTTCAGGCACCAACTCATAACCCTTGAGAATTAATTCCTTCACAGAATCATAATTTGAAGCCTGCTCTACTGACAACTGAATGTAAATTTCTCTGGCTTTACCCACCAAAGCACTCTGCAAAAGCATAGACCAGGACTCCTTAGGCCAATTCAGACTCTGAGCAATTTTCTCAAAATGGAGAAAATATTTGTCAACATCCTTTTCTTGGAAAGGGGGAACTAACCTGAAATGCTTAGTGATGTCAAACTTGTCCGAAGGGAAGAATTTTCCTGACTGTCCAAGCTCTAAACGTTTATTTCTACCTGTAATCGCTGTTCTTCTAATCGCAATTCTTTTTCTCTCTGTCTTTCTTCCATTTCTAATCTTTCCTGCCTTTCTTTTTCTTTCTGTCTTTCTTCCATTTGCAATTCTTTTTCTTTCATTTCCTTTTCTAATTCCAATTTCTTAAGCTCCAAATCTGCCTGTCTCTCTTTTTCCATTTGTAATTCTTTTTCTCTCATTTGTAATTCTAGTTTCTTGATCTCCAAATTTGTCTGCATTTCTAATTCTAATTTTCTGAGTTCAGAGGTAGACTTGGGCTCATAATCTTTCAGGGTGGATTCCTCAAATTGGCCTAAATCAATTAGATGTTTGGCAATACGGTACTGTATTTCCCTCTTGCGCATAGATCTTTTAACTTCTACTTTAAGGAAATTTGCCAGTGCTATGAGGTTGTCTTTTCTGAGGGAATTAAATGTGTCCTGATCAAGGTCATCCATAAATTCGTCTGGTTTGAATTCCGCCATGATTGAATTTCGCTGAGTTCACAGTGTAAAGTAGTTTTGAAGCTTTACAGATTTCATATCAAGTCTATTTCTAAAGTTCCTGTTATTACAGTCAGTGATTTGAGAGTATAATTCAGTGTGTTGTGTGAAATGCATATAGCTTGCCAAGTAGTGACAGTTTTCATAGATTGATATGCTATTTGTAACAATAAATCATGTGTATATCAAAGAATTATGCATATGTCAGCCAATGGTCCTACCCTATCAGAGTCCATAACTGGTGCATATTTCTATTGTACTCGCTACTTTGTGTCAGATATAAGTCCATGCAGTGTGCTGTCAGTGCAGACAGATTTTTTAAATACTCTTTTTTTTAGTTCACCAGGAGAACTAAATTTTTCATCGCTTGTCGTGTTTCAGATCTACCAGTACAAAAGCATGGCTGGGAGTGAGGAACTGGTGTACCAAGATGGATGTCTGTCAAACTCAGTCTTGGAAACCCTTCAGTCGTTCAGGTCCACGGGAACTCTCTGTGATGTGGTCATCGAGGTTGAGCAGTGCAAAATACCGGCACACAGGTACATTGGACTCAAAAGCTTCAAATGTAATTTATTTTAAGGGAGGACTGGTACAACATAATTTTGTATACTCTATGGCCACTCAAATTTACTGTTTGACCAATAACATTGACTGCAATGAAAACTGAATTTTAGTCAGCAGTAGAATTCATTCGTAACATATACATGTGCACACTACACACATAAAAGCTATGTCAGGAAGTTTAATCCTTTGAGCGCCCAAGTTAATTTTTGTCGCCTTCATTAGATATAACAAAGTCACATTTTTTCACATTTTTGCCAAAATTTTGAAAAAAAAATCTGTAGGTCAATATGATATGATGTTGATTTGGTGAAAAATCACCAAAAAAGTTGCAGAAAGATTCGTGAAAATTGGTAAAATGTTGCAGTTAAATTTTGATGGGAATAATTACAGCACTCAAAGGGTTGACAGTAACATTTTGACCTGATTTTGCAAGCATCTGAAAATTTTCGATATCTCCATGTAGTCTGCACTTCAGGCTGATGTTCAATGTATTTTAAAAACAGATGAAAACTAATGACAATATTGTCAAAAGTAACAGGTATCCTCCCATTAAATCAAGAATGTGACGCATAAGACTTTAACAGTGAAATAAAAATTAATTTTAGTGTCAAAAAGTTCCCCTTTTGCTTTATTAGTCTGATACATTGTATCTTTTATAGAAGAAAATGTTTTGATGTATCAATGTGTGAAACGCATTCATTTCTCCACCAATACAATTATAATAATAATCCACATATATTATGTAGATTGATTTCGTATGGGTCTATAATTAACACAAAACTGGGTGTCATATTTATTTTTTTCAACCTGTCTATTCTATTTCAGACTAGTGTTATCCGCATGCAGTCCGTATTTCAGGGCGATGTTTACGGGGCAGCTTGCAGAAAGCAGTCAAGAGTGTGTTACCATCCGAGATTCCAATCCTAACGCCATCAAAGATCTCATCGATTTCGCCTACACTGCCACAGTCAAGGTAAAGTCAGAATATGAAACACTATTGTCCTTCATTATGGATTTTTTTTTTCTTTTTGCAGCTTTCCCTTTATTTCTGCAAGCTCTGTAAACTATTGTGCTTGTTTCCATTTTGTTCCTGTTTACAGATCAGAAAACCTTTCTTTATATTATTGTCTTGCTTTTAGTCCCACGGACACCGTCGGGGGGACTTATAGGTTTGGTCATGTCCGTGCGTGTGTGCGTCCGTGCGTGCGTGTGTGCGTGCGTCCGTCCGTTCACGCAGATATCTCAGAGATGCAAGAAGCGATTTCATTCAAACTTGGTACAAGGATTACTTCATATGTCATACAGATGCACATCGATTTGTTTTGTGATACGATCCAATATGGCCGCCAGGCGGCCATTTTATTACGATTTTTTCATGTACAGAGCCATAACTCAGACATGTTTCAACCGATTTTATTCAAAGTTGGTACAAGGACATTGACCAATGTCATAGATATGCACGTCATTTTGTTTTGTGATACGATCCAATATGGCCGCCAGGCGGCCATTTTATTACGATTTTTCATGTACAGAGCCAGATCTCAGACATGTTGCAACCGATTTTATTCAAAGTTGGTACAAGGACATTGACCAATGTCATAGATATGCACATCAATTTGTTTTGTGATACAATCCAATATGGCCGCCAGGCGGCCATTTTATTACGATTTTTTCATGTACAGAGTCATAACTCAGACATGTTTCAACCGATTTTATCAAACGTTGGTACAAGGACATTGACCAATGTCATAGATATGCATGTCGATTTTTTTTGTGATACGATCCAATATGGCCGCCAGGCGGCCATTTTATTACAATATTTTCATATACAGTGCCATAACTCAGACATGTTTTAACCGATTTTATTCAAAGTTGGTACAAGGACATTGACCAATGTCATAGATATGCATGTCAATTTGTTTTGTGATAAAATCCAATATGGCTGCTGTGTGGCCATTTTATTACGATTTTTTCATATGCAGAGGCATAACTCAGGCATATCTCAACCGATTTTATTCAAAGTTGGTACAAGGACATTGATCTATGTCTTACATATGTACGTCAATTTGTTATGTGATACGATCCAATATGGCTGCCTAGCAGCCATTTTATTACGATATTTTCATGTACAGAGCAATAACTCAGACATGTTTCAACGGATTTTATTCAAAGTTGGTACAAGGAGATTGACTAATGTCATACATATGTATGTCAATTTGTTATGTGATACGATCCATATGGCTGCCTTGCGGCCATTTTATTACGATTTTTTCCTGTCGAGGGCCATAATACTCTAAGGCATATCTTAACCGATTTTATTCAAAGTTGGTACAAGGACATTAACCTTTGTCATACATATGTATGTCAATTTGTTTCTTAATATGATCCAATATGGCTGCATGGCAGCCATTTTGTTACAATTTTTTCGTGTCCTTAGCCAAAACTTGGGCATGTCTCAATTAATGAAGAGGACTCTATCCTCTTAGGACATGTAATCAAAGTACCCATTAACAAGTGGGGACTGTGTCATCAACGATGACTTTTTTACTACATGTTTGATTTACTGCCAGCATTGTTTTCATTCTATTGCATTATTCTTCCGGTTTTTTTTTCAATTCAAAAGTTTCCCCTATGAATAAATTTGCAACCTTTGTGGGTGACCCAGATCGACATATCTGACTTCCTACCCAGTGTCTAACTTTAGCCTTTATTATAGCATCTTTCTACTAGTAATTGGAGTCAGACAGTCTTACATGTCTGATTTCACACCCTCTGGCTTCTAACCTTTGACCTTCACAGCATCATTTCACTACTGGTTGGAGTCAGACAGTCGCGCACCAGACAAAGTCAAAAGTCAAAAGGGTAGTATAAAGCAACACCTAATATATCAATATTGATAATAATGGTCTTTGAACAAATTTGCTGTTATCTTATCAAGCAAATCAAGATTTATGAATTTTTACCACGTAAAAAATGGAGCCAGTTGTGATTTAACCTCTGCATGGTCCTGATTTAGACTGTCATTTCAAGAGTGTTGGAGATGACAGGACTTTTGGGCGCTTTGATATTTAGAACACAGACTCAAAACAGACCATTGCAAGTTACCCTGGAAAGTAATTTGTTTTTTCAGACTAGCAGCAATAATGAAAGACTTTTTATCAAAGGGCAGTACCGGTAATGATGTAACCCAGCTGGACAATTGCTTTCACTGCATTGTCTTTTGTACAAGTGATGTATAACATTTTACAATGTGTTTTCACTCACATGAAAACAATTCTAGCTTGATATCTTTGATGTATATCAGTAATTCACTCTTAACCTTTCAACCCCGACCCCCATGCCTGTTCCTGTGCATGTAGTTCAACTGCACTACTGAAAACGATGAACTCATCCCCTCCAACTGTACAACTTAAAATGTAAGATTTGGCAAAACTACTTGGTCTTCATGTAGGACAAGAATCGATCTCCACACTACATGCACACATACTGTATAAACTGGTTACTGTGTATTTCGTTTAGAAAAAAGCTATTCATAATTTCTGATGATGCAGTGTCCAGGTGCCAAATATAATTCCATTTTTTACTCGGATTTCAGATAAATGATGCCAATGTACAGGATTTGATGATAAGTTCCAACTTGCTGCAGCTGACTGGCGTTCGCAGTGCGTGCTGTGAGTTCCTGCAACGACAGTTACACCCTAGTAATTGCATTGGCATCTGGCATTTCGCCGACGCCCATTCTTGCCACGAACTCGCTGAGAAAGCGCGACAGTACCTTTACGAGCACTTCGCCGAGACCGCTAAAGAAGAAGAATTCCTCCACCTCAAGTACGAACAGCTCACAAAACTCATTGGCTCAGATTTCCTGGGCGTCAGCAACGAAAGCGAGGTCTTTGGGTCGGTGATTCGCTGGGTGAAGGAGGACGCGGAAAAGCGCATGTGCCACCTCAGCACGCTACTGGAGAAAATCAGGCTTTTTCAGGTGTCTCCAGAATTTCTACTTGACCAACTGAACAACGAAGTCGTGCTGGCAGAAATTCCCGAGTACTGCAAAATGCTGAGTGAAGTACAGCGGGTCTTGCAGGGAGTCAATAATGTAGATAATGTGCTCAGGAAGTATGGAAAGGGACGGAGGAAATGTTACAGCAAGAGACCAAAGGTAAGAATTTTGTAACCTCTTCTAGTATCTGAGGCATCAAGAGGCTCGAGCAAGCAGTTTTAGATCATGATGCATAGGTGCTGTGACAGCTCCTTGACAGAAACTAGGCAAATGACAAACCGTTAAAAGTCTGCCGAGCACTGTCACTTACAGAGCCCAGTCTGTATAAGTAAAGTACAGGTTGTGCTGCATGCAGTGACTATGGAAATACAGTGCATGGCACAGTGAAAGCTGTGTGTTGAGGATGCCCTTTGTAATACCTAAAGATTGTTATGACATGATATGAAATGACACAACTGTACTTTATACTAAAATCATGATAATAACGTGAATTAAAAGATGCAGTCGCTGAGCTGCTCTAATTGTTCTCAGTACATAGTAACACTCTGATATACAGTAGTGTATTCAAGGTTTGATAATAGTTGGTTTTAAGATCTTTCCTTTGCATAAAGGTGTATGTTAATGAAACAGACCTCTATAAGGACAGCTCTCAATTATTAGATGAAAAAATTACTCAAAAAACAGCTCTGCAGCCTGCGTAGGGCAAGTATTGTAACTCCCTCTGATATTTTCTGTGTGAGCAAGCACACTATACTGTGCACCACTAGACAACCAGTTGTCCAGTTTAACAGCAGTGTATGATGGCAACGCCATAGCAATAAGTACAATCTCACACACATTGATATACTGACAACTATATTCTCATTGACTTTTTGCCAACAGGGGCTTTTAGCTATCGGAGGAGAGTCTAACGGCAGTACCTTGACAACAGTGCAGTGTCATGTTTTAGACGAAAGCTGCTGGACAACCATCCTACCTCACTCAGATTACACTTCAGGAAACAGCTTAAACAAGATCCCAATCAGTCCAATGAACACTCCAAGGTCTGCGTTTGGAGTGGTGTCTGACTCCAATATTGTGTATGTAGTCGGTAAGTATTCATATTAGGATGATGTACACTTACTCTGAACTGATGTTTAGCAGTATGACCCATCAGGGATACATGTAATTGAGTAGTCGACGGCCATCTTTTTGTTTTCTATTCACTTCCAAAAAGTCCAACACTCTTGTGACAATCTTTCAAACTTTGGCAATAACAAAAACTGTACATGTAGGTTGACTTTTTGTTGTCTACTGCAGATGTTTTGCGGTGTGATTCAATATGACTGACAAGTCATCCTCTGGATCATGATAATTTTATGTTCAGAATTTTTATTGAGTGATGCCTGTACCGGTATTATCAGAATTACCTTTTTAGTCCCCACGGACACCGTCCGGGGGGACTTATAGGTTTGGTCATGTCCGTGCAGATATCTCAGAGATGCCTGGAGCGATTTCATTCAAACTTGGAACAAGGATTACTTCATATGTCATACAGATGCAGGTCAATTTGTTTTGTGATGCGATCCAATATGGCCGCCAGGCGGCCATTTTATTACGATTTTTTCATGTACAGAGCCATAACTCAGACATGTTCCAACCAATTTTATTCAAAGTTGGTACAAGGACATTGACCAATGTCATAGATATGCACGTCAATTTGTTTTGTAATACGATCCAATATGGCCGCCAGGCGGCCATTTTATTACGATTTTTTCATGTACAGAGCCATTACTCAGGCATGTTCCAACCGATTTTATTCAAAGTTGGTACAAGGACATTGACCAATGTCATAGATGTGCACGTCAATTTGTTTTGTGATACGATCCAATATGGCCGCCAGGCGGCCATTTTATTACAATTTTTTTCATGTACAGAGCCATTACTCAGGCACGTTTCAACTGATTTTATTCAAAGTTGGTACAAGGTTATTGACAAATGTCATAGCTGTGCACGTCAATTTGTTTTGTGATACGATCCAAAATGGCCGCTCTGCGGCCATTTTATTACGATTTTTTCATGTACAGAGCCATAACTCGGGCATATCTCAACCAATTTTATTCAAAGTTGGTACAAGGACATTGACCTATGTCATACATATGCACGTCAATCTGTTTTGTGATACGATCCAATATGGCCGCCAGGCGGCCATTTTATTACGATTTTTTCATGTACAGAGCCATTTCTCAGGCATATCCGCATGTTTCAACCGATTTTATTCAAAGTTGGTACAAGGACATCGACCAATGTCATAGCTATGCACATCAATTTGTTTTGTGATGCGATCCAATATGGCCACTGTGCGACCATTTTTTACGATTTTTTCATGTCCTGAACCATAACTCAGACATGTATCAAGCGAATTCATTCAAAAGTATTTTTATCACAGACCAAATGAAGAGGACTCTATCCTCTCTGAGGACCTGTAATCAAAATACCCATTAACAAGTGGGGACTGTGTCATCAACGATGACTTGTTTCAATACGTTCAATCTGTAGTCGTGTCACTATGCAAATCTTTTCACGTTATTCAGGTAATATTTCATTGACAAGGACTTGGTTTCTGTAAGGGCCTTTGGATGTGCCAGCAAATTTAGCACCCATTTTCAAAATGTGCCTTTGGTCCCTATAGTTTGATATACCGGCACAGCGTAGATACATTTGTGAACGTATCGCTGATTTTTCTATCAAACTTCTTGGCAGGGGGCAGCAACTCGATGCATGCTCTGAACTCTGTGGAGAAATATGACGTTATGGCCAACAAGTGGGAAGAACTGGGAGCGATGCATGAGCCAAGACACGGAACCTCCGTGTCCGTGCTGAACGGACAGTTGTATGCGTGTGGCGGCCAGGACGACTCGCAGTATCTGGACACTGTTGAAGTCTACTCACATCAGACGAATACTTGGAATTATGTCCCGTCCATGAAGCACAAGAGAGCCTTCTTTGGTACAGCAGTGGTCGGTGGCATGTTGTACGCTGTAGGTGGCACAGGTAGGTTCTTGGTGATGAGTGGCAGGTTATGACTGTTCATCCCCAATTTTCTCTAAACAGGTCCACACTCACCATTCATAACAATGGCTTTGGTCCAAACCATTGTTGTGAAAGGGGTATAGGAACAATTCGAGTGGATTGTCTCAGTCACTCATGAATCTAATATCCCCTTCTTCAGTGATTGTTAGCATTTCACTGAATAATGTATAGAATGGTGATAACAAACTCATCAATCAAAGAGATAATGTCACACACAAGCGATGTGTCAATGTCAAGGGTTTGCTTGAGGTGACTAGAAATTGGAGTCTTCCAATAGTATTAGTGTATTACCATATGAACATTACTGGGCCATGAGTCAAGATTGATTGACACAAACCATTGACGGTCGAGAGGGGACGATTTACCCCTGGCCCTCTACTGTTATCGCACAAACTAAAAGGTGTTTTTCCATCAGGACCAAAATGTGCTCTATTCCTAACTGTGGCTATTCCTTAGGTTACCAGTGATTTGTGCGAAATGCTGTCTTGTAGTCTGTTAATCTTCAGTCTTGCCCAGCTTTGTCACAGTATTAACCCTTTCAGTGCCAAAGTCAATTTTTGTTGCCTTTATACAACATAACACCAACAATTTCTTTCAGATCTAGAATTTTTTTTCCTGATTTTTACCAAAATTTTGATCAAAAAGTGTAGCCCATGAAAATTTATGTCCATTTGGTCCAAAATCATGGACAAAATTACAGAAAAATTCATGAAAATTGGTAAAATGCTGCCCTGATATTTTTTGGGGAAAAATTACAGTGCTCAAAGGGTTACATGTTACACACGGAAAAACTCACAATACAGTGGTCATGACAGAGCAAAACATGATACAATGTACGAAAAAGGGTACTTTTGGTGTTTTTGCAGCTTTTGTCTGATTTTTATGTTATGATGGTAGTAGTGATTTTACCTTTGGTCAACTTTGGTAAATCTTCTCAGGGATACTCAGAATGGTAAAAACCTTAAAAAGATGAATGTGTAATAATACTGGCATATTAAAATATCAAGGGGTTAGAAAAACTGAAAAAAAGCTAAAAAAAGGTGCAGCATTTCTTACCCACTGTATATCAGGGAATGGCTGGGAGAAGGAATGCTCATTGGTGTGACATAATGTGAGAAGGATTAGTAAACTATAGTGTATGCATTGTTAATTCCCTTCATTTGCATATTTATTCACAACAGGTGGTAACAAGGGAAACAAGGACGATTTCTTGACATCAATTGAGCGCTACGATCCAAGCCAACAGATCTGGACCAGTGTGGCCCCGATGCACATCCGAAGGGCATACGTATCAGTAGCGGTGGTCAACAACTGCATTTATGCGATCGGTGGGTTCAACAGAGAGTGGTTGAACTCTGTGGAGCGCTACGATCCCGATAGCAACCAGTGGACGTTTGTGAAACCAATGAACAAGCTGCGCAGCAGTGCCTGTGCCACAGCTCTCAATGGCTGCATTTACGTGGTCGGCGGTTTTGACAGCTCCAAATGTACGAACACTGTCGATAAGTACGACCCAGCACTGAACAAGTGGAGCAGTGCATGCCCCATGCTACAGAGGCGGTATGGTGTTGGCGTAGCAACAGTGATGCTCTGTTGAAATCTCTGATATCATTTTTGATAACATTTTATACAGCTTTGTAAAAAAATGCACAAATTTCACTATAAAATCATCAGCAGTCTGTCCTTTGACACTTTCATGATGATGTTTAGGTCCGAAATTTTAGTGACACAACTTTTAAATTTATATTGTGATTTAAAATGTGAATATTAACTCTGTCCATGGTAGTCTCACACCCTCAAAAGAGTTGGAAAATGTGACTAATATGATGTCTACATAGTAGTCTGTACGCTGTTGGCATCACAACAAAGTCGGTCAACAATAAATGCGCTGCAACTGTAATTTAATGCTAAAATATCTAGGGAAGAACCTAACACAGTTTCATGTGCAGTCTTGGTTTGGTTCCAAAGAGTGTGGGGAACTCCTCTCAGTTAGAGTGATGAAGAGATTTTGTTGTGAAGCTGATAAGTAATGATCTGTAATCGATTGATGAAAATATCTTAAAGAATAATAGAAACAGTTTAACATAATCAGACTTTAGTTTGCACGAAGTCAATAATGAACCTGGGTAAACAAATAGATTCTATGATATTGGAATATTATTCTTCTATAGTGTTTTTGTAAGTTCATCATGCTTCTTTTGATAGTTTGATCAGTCTCCAAATGTGTTAATACTGGAAGGATGGCACTCACTTTCAGGTTCATGCTAAACTGATTATGATGTCCCTGAGCATCTGCTATGCTTTATTAATGGATTTTAACCCCCATGTGGCTGAATAATTTGCAGGTGAAAAACAATAGAAAAAGGAGATGAATTACAATACAAGTTCACATCTTACTCCATCTACATGTACTGTAGTCAATTGCTTTGTCCTCAGAACTATCTCATGGCTGCTTTCTTTAAGCTCCTCAGATTTGAAGTACCAATCTTCAGCTAGAGGATTATTCATCAAGAAAGTGACAGGAATATGTTAGATCTGAAGCTGAATCTGATTCTGGCTTTTTGTACCACAAACGTTTACCTTTTTTGTGTTGATTCCTATTTTAGTTCACCAATATTAATATGACTCAGGTTACATACAAAAGAGAGCAAAGAGGCTTGAAAAGATGTGCAAGAAGCTTGATAAGATAACTGCTTTTATGTGACAGACAAACAAACGTGGAAAATTTTTGTACTTTTTAAGATTAGGGAAAAGTAACAATAATGAACTTGAGATCTGAGAAAAAGAAAATATCTTAAACATTTTTTTTTTCACAGTCATTTGAATTGTGTCATTTACTTGTATGAAACTCAAAGTAAATTTTAACTGGAAACTTCCCCATCTCATGAAATAATTTTTGACAAATTATTTTACGATAATGCATGGGAAACATACTGTACAGTAGTGAAGAAAGTTTAGTAAAGGCACATCTAATATTCTACACAGCATGAGGGCCAGTATGCATTGGTTTGGAAGGATGCAGTGGATCGGCTGTTTTGAACCTCGGCCAACCAATAAGCTTTAAGCTTCCGAGACACTGCACATTACCAGCAGCAGGATGTTGGCGCCTTCAAAAGGCCGACATAAATGTATTTCATTCTTTGCAGCCAAGCACACCAAACATTGTCACATTTTTTCAGAACCAATTTTTCTGGTGTTACAGCATCTTTTAACACTGGTAATGATTTTCTCTGACAGTTCCTGTGTGTTACGTTGTTGATCTGAATAATGTGTCATCAAACTATTTGACACTAAGTGGGAGAACTCTATGCTGTCTTTTCAAGATTACATATGGTCAAGTACAAGGGTCTTTCTGAAAACACTAGTTGAAATGTAGTAATTTCAAGTGAAAATGTGGACTCTATTTCAAACATGTTTAAAAGATATACCTGTACAACCCTAATACCAGAGGCTGTTATATAATATATGTGTTTTATAATTTTTCAGTTTTGTAAAGTATTCTATGGTATTATCTATGGTATTGTCTACTGATTGGAAGCACTCACTCAGGCATACATCTGTGATCAGGTATTGGAGAGAGCTACACTTCTGAAATATAATCAATTTGGTGGCATTTACTGTATTGTTTGTAAGTCTGCTGCAAGGTTTCAAGAGTTCTTTGCAATTGATTCGACTAGACCGTGAAATGTGTCTATTACTCTGTTCATGCATTAATTCTGCACACTGTTCTGTGTCTTGGTTTCATATTCTCACCCCCGCTTCCACCCCCCCCCCCCCCCCCAATCTCTGTTTCCCTGTTATGTGTGACCACCTACCCTATTGAAGAAATTGGGAATCATGTTTTCTCAACTTTGGTATTGTTTTGTAAGTCAGCCACCCCTGTGTTTTCCAAGCTTCTGGAAACACTTGGAAAGTACTGTCGATTTGAAATGTTGAATTACAAGCCAAGATTTTTTCATTAATAGCATTAACTGCCAATGTCTTAAATGTACCTTTACTGAGGTGAATCTGTAGATGAATATTTCTTGATATTTGTGAGAAATCTTTCCATCAAGGAAGCTTTTTTTATGTTTTTGTCTTTCTTTACAATTTCCTTCAAAAGGAGAAGGGTATAGCTGGCATACCAGCACCAAGACAATTATCAATTCACCGCTAGCATTTCACTCAGGTTACATAATAACTTTCCAGAACTTTTTCACTGTAGAACTTGACAATATTTCATTTTTGGAATCACTGGAAACTGATTTAGATATTATGTTTTGAGTTTGTGCATTGCCGGTTATGCGGATGTCATTGTACAGGTGAGTATAACATGCATTACACCTGCCTGTTCAATGATTGTGCCATTTGATTCTTTCTGCTGTGATTAGCATGTCAACATCTGGTGCCACCTGGCCATTTAGCCAATCAAATAATGTATCCTACTTCTCTGATTCCTCCGTATGTCTGATCTAGATTTTAAAAATATTAAATATGTATGAAACTCTGTTTTCCTATCAGGTAATAAGGAACGTTTAAAAAATGCTTTCTTGGTTCATGGTGAAAAATCATCTTGAATAATGTAGAATATTAAACTAAACATGAAATTCTTTAACTTTGTGTGAGAAATGTCACAAAAGTTGTGTGAATAGATTGTATATTAATACCTTGTGTGATGGTACAATAGCATATATTTGAGACCTTCTTAGTGCAGGTGATGCCAAAATTTTTAATGGTTCAGTGAAGCATAGATGCTAGAAGTGACTATTCATGATTGAAGTATTGTAAATAACCAAATGCTTTTTAAGTGGAATTTTCCTGATGGTCATGTAGGAATTCATTGATTTGTCTACTGGTAATTGGAATATGTCCATTATTTTGTGAGTAAATAAAGATTGTAACATAAAAGATGAGCATTCATTTTCTCTTTAAGTATGCATGTATAGCATGCACGTGATATATTATGATATTTTGTATTTATGCATATATATATATATATATATATATATATATATATATATATATATATATATATATATATATATATATATATATATATTATATATACGGTAACAAGTAGAACACAGGACTTAGGTGTTACATATAGTATATATATAATATATATATATATATATATATATATATATATATATATATTGTGTCTATCGTGTATGCATATATGTATCTCTATATGCATATATTATATGTATCTATATATGTATCTATATATGCATATACCGGGTATGTATGTATAGATGTATGATGTACTACGTATGTATGGTGTTTGTATATATGTGGACATGTATGTGATAACATCCTCACGCATCTTTGTACCAAATTTGAAAGCTATCAGACAGTTGGTCTCTGAGAAATTCGACCAAAAATGGGAAAATTCTACAAGAAACAAAAACGCAAATTTCATGATCATTGGAACAAACCTAAATAAGGTCATGCTTTGTACTGGGTATAAAGCAAAGTTCTAAGCTATCAGATGAGGGCGTATGGGAACAAGACATTTAAAGAAAAATTTGAGCAAAAATACCTGATATTTAAATATGGAAATGTCATGCTAATTTGAATAATGTAAATTAGGTCATCCCTAGGAATTTGGTAAGCAAGATTAACAATTGTCATGTTTATCATACATAATCAGTTAAGAATATCAAATTTTGAATAGGTCGATTAAGTAAATTGCCAAATACAGTGTTACAATGAGTTTGTTTGGTAAGTATTTTCACCAGATTCCACAAAATTCAGGATAGCTATTGATAAGACTTTCACAAATGTCTGAAATACATCTAAACACCAATATTCAAATGAGTCTGATCAGCAGTTTATGGGAAATGTTCACAAGCAGAACAGAACCAACATACAGACAGACACACGCGCATGCAGCAACATGACATGATTTCTTTAGCTCCATGTGTAACACAAGAGCTAAAGATTAGAATGCAAAAAAACTTTTGAATCTGATGTAAATCTGTCACATTTTACTAAAATTGTATTCTAAAACAATATTCAGACTGGAAAAAAATCTACAATGTACAATAAGAGATTTGACATGCAAAACCAACTTTTCAGTTATAAATATTTAAATTTAGTTTACTAAATTTGGAAGGACTTTTGTCAGAAGGTTCCAAGGAAATCAGTGACTACAAAAATATCTGACAAAGTTTAAAGGGACAAAGTCGGCCATTTTTCATGAATTTTGTTTGATACGAGATACAACGTTTACTGTTTGACATGTTGACTGAATGAATGGGTGACAACGCATATATTCAACCCCGGTTTTAGAAACAATACATGTAACTATCGCATAAATGAGTTCATGGTCATGACCATTAATTCATTTTCGCCATGGTTTCATTTGTCTAAAACGGGGTCGAATATATGCATGGTCACCCTTTTATTCAGTATCTTTCAACATGTCAAATAATTTAAGTAGTATCTTGCATCAAACAAAATTCATGAAAAATTGCCGACTTTGCCCTTTAAAGAAGAGTTGCTACGTTCATTGTACACAGTTCAGATGATGAAATATGAGTATACTTTGGATGTATAAGTTTATTGCACTAAAACAAAAAAGACATGCAAACAATATAAGCATTCAATTTTTAGGCGAATTTCTGTTCAACAAGATTTACATCTTGAATGTTTCTTTGACAGAGTTGGAAGACACAGCTAAAAATTAAGGCAACAATTAAAAATTACCCGTGCTTTACATTTCGAGGTGATTTTACATTGTATCTCAATAATAAGGCACATTTTTCAAATTCAATTTGAAACCAATATTTACTAAGAAAATGGCAGCATTGAATTTCAGTTGGGAAAAATATACATAGACACGACACAGAAAAGCTGTCCCTAAGACTGGAAAGATAATGTATGTGATGTGAAAATTTGTGTTACTCGTTTATGAACCAGTGTTAAATTGATTTCTCTCCACTAATGTAATAACAATACATTTTTTGTCACTGCAAGTGATATGTTATGAGACAAAAACAAATGAAAATGTTTGTTTTCAAGAATTTGTCCATTTGGTAATGAAACTAAAAGAAAATGGTAAGCAGTTTAGAAATTGTAATAATGACACATATGGCTATGTTGCAGCATTTTCAAAATAAAAAAATGAAAGTAAAGCGGTGGTCATCAAGAACAATTGAAATATCTTACGCCTTGACTTGTTTAAGTATCATAGAAATATTGAGTCTATTTCATGAACAATGTACTTTGTTAGTGAAAGGCTTAATCTGTTGAAAATCTACAACACACGGGAAAAAAAGCAATCAGCATCAAATTTGATGAAATTTGGTACAGATGTTGATATCATAGTGTTGCGATTGCAATTTAATGGTATCATTTAAATCTATTGCTAATTTGCATTTCCATGATGAATTTTTATTTTTAGGGTGAAAGACTAGCACTGCATCAAACTTTATGAAATATGATACCGGTGATAATCTGTCAGTGTTATGATAGGATGCAAATTGTAACAAAGTATTTGACACTGGAGATGACTGCTGTATTCTATTTAAAATTAATCCAATTTTATCGAACAAGAGACTTCACAGCTGGCTGTGATTAGTCCTCAGAGTGTAGTAACAAACACTAGTTCTTTTGGGCAAAGGATATAATAAATTATCAGCCAGTGGAATAAAATGACAAACATGTTGCAGGAAAGTTCACAGAAGAAACCATGAAATGCAACATAAATCATGAGTTGAAACATAAACCTATGAACAGCAGTGCGCTTTTCTCTCAAAATATTCACAAAATGTAAGACCTAAATGGAAACTGAACATCAAGCTATCCTACCATCTGTTCCAAGAAGACAACTTTTTCAAAAAAAGAACTAAAATTTTACCAAGAAAATAAAATGATTTGAGAGAAAATATCACAAGAACCAATTCCGCAAATGATTTTAGGAGCTTTTGTTTTTTTTTGGTCATAGCTTTATGTAGCATACTTGCAGTAAAACATTTCATGCCTAATTCAAGCAACAGAAACTATTCTTTGTTAGTTTTTACTAATTAATTCTCACCAACAACTTCCTATGGTATAATTTAATTTAAAAATAACTCTATTCCAGCAATTGTGTTGTCAATATTGATGTCAATGCCTATTTTACAGATCTTCATTGTAGAAAATTTTAGGACACATGTTTGCTTCAACAGCAGAGTTTAATAGTCTATTGTGGCAGTGCAGCAGTTACAGTTAATCAGTAGTTTCTATGATATCTGCAGAATCTGTCTGAGCTTCGTTGCCTTCAACAACAGTTTTTGGATCTTTTTTAGTTGCAGCAGTGTCAGTACTGACGTCAGTATTCTCAATCTTTTCAGTAGGTTCAGTCTTCCCATCACTGACTTCATCCACCTCCTTTGAGTTTTCCGTCACTGCAGCTGGGCTGCCATTGGTTTCTTCCGTTTCAACAGTAGATTCTGCTTGATCTGCTCCAACTTCTACCGTAGATTCAGAATCTGTGGCAGTTTTGACTTCTTTGTTTTCAGTTTCAACAGACAGTGTAGGCTGTGGAGTGTCAACATCCACGCTGGCACTAGGTTTATCATCTCTTGTAGTCTCAGTTTGATCAGCAGACAAGTCTTCAGCAGTTTCACTCTGCCCCACCTGTTTGTCCTGGCTCACATCTCTGGCGACAGTCTCGCCTTCTTTATTCCCTGCTGACAGATCTGGGTTCACAGTAGGCTGTTCCGATGAGGCCTGATCAACACCGACCTGCACAGTGTCTGCATTCTCCGTAGATTGGCCATCAGCGACCTCAACGGCAGTTTCACTGTCAACAGCAACTTGAGACTGATCGGTTTGTCCTGCAGTGCCACCAACTGATTCAGGCTCTGTGGCACTGACTTCTGCAGCAACATCAGGATCTGTGGTTATGGCCTGGTCAGTGCCCTCTGTCCCTGGTCTTTCAATTTCTACTGTCAAGTCTGACTGATCAACCTCTACTTGGTGGATTGTGACATTCTCACATCCCTGGAAACAAACAAATAAAAACATGCCCACATTTAGACGAACAGCAAAAGTTGCAAAACTACAAGGGTCAACTGATACACTCCTCCAAAACTTTAAGTCCCTCACTGCTCACAGTTGAAAATTGCTAAATCAATACAAAGTATCAGTTATCGGAACTTTAAATTTCACTGAATCCCTAAAAGTTGGGTAGCATTATTTTGAAAACAAAAGACAAGACAAAACCGAACTCTGGTGGCGCTCAATACAAGTTCCTCAACATGCCTTTTTGTAACATTAGGAAACAAGAACATTATCTTCTTTTACCAACAACTGAAAGGAATTCTGTGGCTAGTGATCAAATGACTGCAAAATATTTTACCTCAAGGCCAGAAAGCACTTCTCTGACTGTATCTACAGCATTTGGTTGTTTGGTGATCACATACATAAAACCACCACCCCCAGCACCAGCTAAGGATTGACCATAGACATGTGGTTTCAATGCTGCCATCATCGTCTGGACCAACTTTGGTTCACATCCAGGTGCCATTATTTTCTTCTGTTCCCAGTAGATATCCAAACACCTGCCAACCTTTTCTACATCTCCTATTTATTATGAAAATCAAAGAAAAAATATGACATCTCTCTGCTGTCTTGTTTTTGGTCAAAAAAATATCTTTTTTGCCAACTTTTTTCACTCTGGACAAAACAAATCGGTTTGTACACTTTTTAAAACATTGTGCTTTCATGGGAAAAACCTGCATGTTGCTCTGAATAAATGGATTGAAAACGGTCACAGATCGTTAAACTGTTAAGCTCTGTGCAAAATTGGTTAAAATGTTTCATTGCTGTAAGGCGGTTAATCTGTCTAAATCATGTATTCACTACAACATTTTCATACAATATAACCTATAAGGAAAATGTGGTGATTACAATCCTGATCTCTTTCCATCCCTTGTTTTGAAATGAGCAAATCTCATTAAACTCTACACATATGGAGGGACATTCCATTACATGCTAACACATAGGGGTGACTGTATCCTTTGTGCATGTGCATGTGTCTCTGTGTCAGGGCTCCTACCGTCTTCAAAGGCCTTGGCGCAGTTTTCAGCATTGCTGGTCAGCCCATCGCAGTTACTGACAATCTGTGGCATCCTGGCATACCAATTCCTGATGACATTCTGCAGGAGATTCCTGGCTAGTCTTGTCTTGCCGGTGTACAGTAATATCAGCCGGCTGTTAAATGCCTCAAGTGTTTTTTCAGAGATGTTGAGATGAGTGATGTCAACTCTAAGAGGTAGGCCTTCTTTGGAACGACCGATTTTTATGCCGGGGGTAAGACCTGCATGAATATTGACAAGAATATGCAAAATAGGAAAAGATGACATCATAATCTATAACAGAGTAGATATAAATTTCAGAGTGATTGTTCTTGTGATGTAAGGATGAACACACACCTTTTAAGAAATGAAAGTTTTTTTTGTTGTAGTTTTGGTGTACATATTCTGGTAGAAAACACTCATGCACATTTAGGGCTTGCAATACAAAAACTAGCCACTCTTACAAAGTTTCGAAAGAACATTATGGTTTGATTAATTGTGAGGTTTCTATCTATGCTTTCAAACCCAATACTCAGAGTTGTGCTTAAAATGATCTCCTCTATCCTTATAAAATAATTCTGATAAAAGTTGAGAAGAATTGCTGTCAATCCATAAAGGGACTGCATACAATTTGTACCGAACCACATTTTTGACAGTGAGTTTCAAACTCCACATAGATACATTGTTATTGTAGAATGCTGAGGCTCCAAGAAGAAAATAAATTAATATGGCCAATTGAATCAAAATTGGTATTGCAATGTTTTGCAGATTGATGAGGCTAATAAAGATGTTGGGGTAGAATGGGTCTCAGAGACAGTTTTTTGGATGCTCAAATGTTTTTTATATTTTTGTGGTATGAACAGCATAAAGTTTTCCTGAGCAAAAGTTTAGAACTTTCAGTTGAAAGGTAGTCATTGCCTTAGGTTTTGAATGCGCATCAGGGACGTACATTCTGACTCTCAAAATTTTACAATTCTTTCCTGATCAACCACTTGCAGGGGCTCATTTTAAAGCTCTCAGTGTAAGAAAAATGTTTACTGTCTTAGTTTTTCGGAAATCAAAAATTTTATTTTTCCCCACAGAGTTAAAGAACACAGGGATGGCAGCCATTTTGAATTTCAAATATTGGTAAATGTCAGGTAATTTGCATCTCTAGCACCAAACTCTGCATGATGATCCCCAGGTTTTTATTATTATTGACTTGGTAAGAGAATGGTTGAAAGTTTAATCGAGGAAAGTTTGAGCAAAGGATTAAGTCTTCCACTTTTGATGTGCAAACTACCCTAACATGGCAAACTCATGGTGGTACCAGTGAGCCGCCTTGCCATACTAAGTGGCAACTGACTTGAGAAAGTTCTGTTTGATGCACAGAAATTTACATATTTCATGTAATGGTATAGAACTTTATATAAAAACCTCAAGGAAACTCCTGCACTGACTCAAAGAGTTCAAAATCAATGTCAAATACAGGGTGTATTGGTTGATTCATTGGAAACTGACCTCCAACTTGGTCTTGCCATCCACCACCTGTTGTAAGCATCTGTTCAAGGTGTAAGACCTTGCGATGGAAAACAAAGAAATCATTCATTTAGTGCACTAAAGTGGTAAAAATGTTTGAAAACAGTAAAGACAAGACAAATTTACAACAGAATGTCTCTACTCCTTTGTTGTCAAAATATCTTACACTCTTGTTATTGACAGAAGCTTTGGTACACCAACACACAGAAACTGTAAAAGTTACACTTGGAGTTTTATTACATGGTTAAAGAAATTTACTGCAAGCAAGAGTTGAGTAAAATAAAAGCTAACATTATCAAACTTACAGCATGTATGAGAGAATCCTTATCATACGTTCTACCCGATGTCTTCCACAAAGCAGCAATCACACCGCCAGCAAGTATACTGCTGGTACCAAGACCTAGTTAAAGATTTGCAGAGTTTCAATCAGATAATATACCAATTGCCCCGCAGGGAAAATTTTTCAGACACTCAATTTTAACAATTCTTTTCTGCTTTGCAGCTTGTGTGGACATTTTTTGGTCCTTGGAGCAAATGAAGTTTTCAGTCTTGCCTTTGTCAAAATCAAATATTCAATTTTTCTGCATAGAGTAAACACAGGGTCAATTGGACGTTTCAAATTTTAAATATCCTATCTGTCAATTCAGTACAGTTTGTTTCCTAAACTCAAACTTTGCACAGAAACCCCTGATTTGATTTTCTACTGATTCCTTTCGATTTGATACATTATCCATTCAGTGCTCATCAACAGTTATGTATACAAATGTTTTTGGGGGTATCAAAATTTCAGAACAGTAGATACTTGTTTTAAATTTTTTTTGGAAATATCGTGGGTTCAAATGAAATTGTCAATACAGAGGTTTAATTACTGCTGCCATAACGGTCAGATCATATTTTGTTCTGCTATAGCAGTACACTTAAATGCATATTTGACCATGTGCTTGGTTTTTCTTTTTACACATGTTGGTTCACACTGGAATATTCATACCTGACCCCTGAGGTAGATCAGACCAAGTGTGGAGTTCAAATCCACCACCGTATTTCTCCTGGAGTTGATCTTCCAGGCTGGTGTCCGATGGAAGCTTGACGACATCCGCGCACACAAATGCAGCTTTCAACAGTGCACCTATGAAGGGCAAATGATGAGTCAAAAAAATTTGAATGCGAGAAGCTCCAATTATCCTACATGGACATGCATACACCTACAAAATTTTCATTTCAAAAGTTCAAAATTAAGCAGAAGAGTTTGAAATTCAACTTTTTAAAGAGATTTTAGTGTGCAAATGCTTGCTAAGTTCATCTACTTGCCACTGAACTTAAAACCTTTGTAATGTGCAATATTTATGAATTCAAAACAACATCAAATAATTATGCCATATGACAACTAATTTACTCACAAAAAGACTGACGCAGTGATGTAATGGATGTGGTGTATCATTACAGTTTCATACACCATGTGATTCTAACACATTCACTGACCAAACATTAGCACTTCCATTACTGATACTAGTATAACAGCAGTGGTCCACAGGTCTAGACCTGGCTACTGGTTGTGTAATTGCAAAGCTTAACAGAAAGGATACATCACAGGCTCAGAGCCTGCAAAGCAATAGTACTTGTACAAGCACTTCAATTTAGAGAGAGTGACACAGTATTTACCTGTTGACTGAGGGTTGGTGTAATCAGCTAAATGAGATAACTCCTTACAGACAAGGTGTGTTTGACTATTTGGGTCAGTCCCTAGCACTAGGACCAGATGTGGCCTAAAAAAAGTTGGAGAAATACAAATCACGAATATTCCCAAGCTTGTTTAAAAATAGACAGGAAATAACTTCTATGTGCAGTGTGCTTACTGACTGCACAAAGCCTCTCGATACTGTTGAATTATAAAGTTGATATTTTCCATGTTGTGACCTTTTCAAAAGACTTCAAAAGATATTCTTCACTTTCGAGTAATAGTACAAAGTGACATGTTGTAAAACTTTTCTGTTTTGTTATCTGATCATTTCAAACAACTAGGCACTTACTCATGTATCCTGCGACATTTGGCACCGATGGGTCGCTTGCCGTCTATTATGATTGCTGCGTTGGTGACCGCTCCCCCGTGTTCGTAAGTGACCGGAGGAGTGTCTGACCAACCGCCAGATAAGTCAATACGAGCTGGACAGTGTGCTACGACCCACTGGTCAAAATCTGGAGGATCACATGGTGATGTGGATATAAACTGAAGTGAAAAAAATATGTTACATCAAACATGCATGAGTATTTTTTTAATGAAAGCACTGAGATTTAGAAGGGTATGACTAGAGTTTCAATTGAAATAAACTTGATTTGCCCTTTTTCATATAATGCACCTGTTGCCTTACTCCATCAATCCAGATTTGAAGGAGATCAGGACTCACAAAAAATATTTTGTACTGATCGTTGATGTGCATATGTGTAACTACCTGAGAACTAAGCATAACTTGGTACATGTATGATAGTACTGCAAACTCTGTCTCTGGTCCTACTTTTGGTTTGAAACGGTATGAAATGAAGTCATTGCTCTGTGCCCTGGGTGGCACTTGTCTACCCCGTTTGTAACAGATACAGATGACATCCCTATGCTCAACTTCTGACATATTTACATAGTATCTCCCTATAAATGTGCATGCAAATGACAAGATAAATACCTGTCTGGCTGTCATCACGGCATGTCTGATCAGTATCTGTTCAGCGCCCTCATAGTGCCTGGCAGCTCTCACCAACAGATCAGCTCTGCCCAACCAGTTTCTCCTCTCCTTAGCCAGGCCTTTGACACCATCACTGATTTTGCCTTCCTGGGTGATTTCAAGATAAAAGTAGAATTAGCTTCAACGTCTCATGATTACTTAATGAATTTTTATAATACACTCAGTGTGACAGTTTTCGGACGACCTCAGTTTTCGGACATTTAATGACATGCTGTTCGTTGTACTCACTTCGCTCTGTATTGATAGCGTTTTACAAGTAACATTACCGTATATTAAGTCAGGTGACGCTGCTGTCCCATTTTGGATAGTTTTTTATCGGTAGAAGCCATTTCGGGCGCTACAAACTTGGCGAAGCTAAGCCACACCGTGCGATACAAGATTTCGGAAGCAACACACAGAGATAGCCCATGTCCGATATGTAAGCGCCATACACGTCGAAATATAGTTGCGTCGTCCATAGATTAAACGTAACTAATTTATCACGAAATATTTACATATAGTTTTCTAAACACATCGAATTGAAAATCGGGGGTTCGAAGTTTCAAAATATACATATTTAGCCCCTATAATCATATTCCAAATACGACGTCCGATTACTGCGATAGCAGTCCGATTACTACGCACTCAACATGGGGTCAAAAATTTGGCAACTTTGACCCCTAAATGCCACTTCCGTAGTGTTAACAGTTTGAAGATAAACAAAATAAATTTTCGAAAGGTATGGTAATAAGATTTCGGACTGTTCGTCATTTATGAAACGGCTTTGGGCAAAATTCACTAACCCTGTCTGAAAACTGTCACACAGAGTGTACTCTTTGGTCTGCTAATTGTATGAGCTCATTTGAAGCTTTTGGAGTGACTGAAGTTTCACTGTTTCTTTTTGTGAAAATCGAATTGACACAGGGATGGCGGCATTTTGAATTTCAACAGTTGGTAAATGATAAAATTTATGTTTCTCTAATGCCAAATCATGGAAGGTGACCTTGATTTCAGCGAGAAAATGTCTCTTTAATGGAGATGTACCCCGATAAGAGAGGTTTTGAAAAGATCTGCTGGTTTCACTTTACATCAAAAGCTTTCAATTCCACATGACTAATGGCTGATGGCATTTCCTACCTCCAGTTTGTGAAATGCTGCCATCCAGGCTTGGTTTGCAGCTGGGCCACTTCTCAGTCCACCAGATCCCTTCTCATTGGCCAAACACCCTAGCACATCAGCTATGCAAGCCAATGTCCTGGCAGCTATATTAGGTTTGTCGGTCTCCATGGCAACTATTCAGGGAACAAGAGTTGTGATCAGATAGTAAGTTATTGATGTCATACCAAGGCACATTGCATGCTGACAAGGGGCAAGTGAGTGGACACTGGAACATGGTTACACACTGGACAAAGCATGCATATTTCAACATATACAGTTGTGTTGTCTTTTATAATGAGGATGACAAAACTCATCAGCCTTCATTTTGTGTACAGAACCTAACTGAGAACTCTGAATGAGTGAAACTGTTGAAACATACATCATGTTCAAGTCTCTGAGGGGAGCTTACAAGGTTACCTACCATTCTTTAATAGCGATTTCACCACCATGGTTTAGCCCAATCCCATTGTTATCAATGGTGAGTGTGGACCTGTTTACAGGGAATTGGGGGTGAACAGGTTAATAGAGATTTCTCCACCATTACCACTGCACACCTATCCCGCTTCAGTTGAAGCACAGTGATTACATAAGGAAGTGGATATGACAGGTAGACATACTAAATATCGTATGACTATGAAAAGCTATTGTCTACGAGCAGAATTCACACATTCTTTGAATTTCCTCAAACGCAAATCAAACTTGCCAATATGTTCTACAATACATATTTGAACGATACATACTTGTATCCAGCGTGTGGAGCAGCTGGTCTGCATAGCCTTCAAGCACAGCACTCTTGAAGTACGGAAGTAGACCTTTATTTTGTGAATTCAAGAGAACATCCTTGACTTCTTGTTGTGCAATTTCATAGAAAAGATCCCTGGAATATGAAAAAATATAGATTGGCTTTCTTTTACTGCATTATCAGCAAATGTTTGGATAATAGCCATGACATAAAACAAAGTCACATCACATCCTTGAACATCAAATGGACACATCAACATGACATTTTACTGCCGATTCAGAGTTCAATACTCACCTCCTCCACTGAAATTCCATTGTCAGGTCAATACACTTCAAGATCTCCTCCAGCGAAAGTCTCCAAGACTCTTTCCACCTCTGCAACATCGCATCGTTATCCTCGACATCAGCTCCTTGTAACCAAAGCACCTCCCTGATGCCAACGTCTTCAGTGCAGTGCCATACTGGGAACAACTTGGCATTGAACAGCGTTCTGTCATAATCGGTCTGTAATGAGACAATGATAATTTCAACTTGAAAATTTGACTGACACAATCAGCTTTCCATGTATTTTGAATCATGATACTAACAACAGACAAACATTGGATACTCTCAGCAAAGTCTCAATATATACATTGCCTGTGCTAAGCTGGTGTGAAATTCAACATTATCCTAGGGGGTATGAGTAAATTTATTCATCATAAAAGGCCCCACAGACAAGCATTACTTTCCACTAGGATGTGGCCAAGAGCGCTTCAGGACGTGTCTCATCTTTTTCGCAATACCACGATTTCCAACTCCCAGATAATATTCCACTCTGGTCATCGTACATGCAGTCATTTGTGACTGATTATCTTGACATATTATTCCCCTCATCCTTCTAGCTCCATGACTTTTTGACGAAAAACTCTAAAGCCGAGCGAGAACTGATCTGACCTGATCTGCAGCCCACAAATCTTCTTTATCAATACCAGTTCTTTGGAGGAAGACAATCCAAGGGCTGTTACAGAAGGTACTGGTGCCTTTAACATATGCTGTCTGCAAACAAAGAAAACACAAAACATATTTGTAGTCTTGCCATGTCTACATGAAGTTCATCATTGTGAGTGTTGTTCCTTCTCTGACCAGTAAAAACTTCAGTGCAGAAGTGTGATTACTTTTCTAAGCTCAAAATTATTTTACGGACAGGTTAGATCAATCAAGTATATCATGTAATGGAAGTTCATGATGTGAAATTTCAAAGTATGCAAACAGCTTACTCAGGCAGTATATATGGATCGCAGCTTGCCTGCACATAACATTCAAAGCCCAAGTTCACATATACACACAAAATCATTCAAGTTAATTTATGCAAAGTACATATTTTTTTTTGCATAAATCAAACCGCAGAGCTGACAATATTGTGCAAGAAATGATACTGGTATATTAAGCACGGAATGTTTTACCTTAAGATTATCAAATTTTCCCATGACAGTGTAAATCTTGAAAGCTTTACTAGTCGTGCTGTGTCCACCGAGTTTGATGTGAGCGCCTCTCAGAATTACTCCTGTTAACAATTCCAGGCCTTTCATTTTCTGTCACAAGAAATCATAAAACAAAAAAACGTAGTCAAGGATTTAAAATTATTGTATTCATTGCGTTGTGAATTTATTAATTTATTACCATGCTTACAAAAAAATTAACATCGGCTATGACAATAACCTTGATGTGTTCACTTTTTCCTCATTGATCAAGATATGATACAGATGTATACATATTAAGGTGAAGCACTACGAATTACGTCAAAATTAAGTTGTGGTGTCATTTTCTTGAAACTTTGCACAAATATTCTTGGAAGTTGTGGCAAGTGCAAAAATGAAATAAAAAATGGAGGTCACCAGGCTCGTTTCCATGGAAACGGACGTTAAAATGGCGTCGTTAGAAATAAATAAAAATGATATAATTCACTTAAACTAAATGAAACAATTATAAAACGCTTAGCAAATGAGTTAATTTTAACAAATACCAAGACTTAAGATCCATATCTATCGAATGTATAGTTTTCATGATGTTTGTAAAGAAATTTTAACATAAGTATCGATTACAAAATGACGATATCGAAATTATATCACTACATAATTTTCGAACTTTCTTCCTGTCGCTTTGAATGGTGTCATTTTGACCAAACTTGGCAAATAAACTCCTGACATAATACCATTTAGTTTACACTTTTAATAAAAGGGTGTCACCACGCTACTTTTTACAATATCTCCAGGTGAACGGGTAATTTGCGCCATATAAATGGGAGGGAAATGTTAATTTTTCGCTCATATTGAATAAAAAACAGCTTCCTAGGGGGTCAACAATATGACAAGGTTATAGGTCACATGTATTTCTAAGACACTGGGGTCAAAAATTAGGTAAAAGTGCAATTTCAACAATGACAGGTGATGTTAAATATATGCGCTACAAAATAACCCACTTGCGGCAGGCTGGAGTTAAATCTGCGCAGAAACGTTCTAAAGCGTGTGCGCGTCCGAATTCGTCGCCCTTTACCTTAACAACAATTTATTCGAAGTTATCATACATGCATGACAGACTAATCCTCGGTTACTCTGAAAATCTTTTAGAATTGTAGAGACTTGTTCACAAAATAGGGAACTAAAATTTCCAGGGGGAATAGGGACTTTAGACAAAGTTGCAGCAAATTTTTTTATGCCTGATTGTAACTTAAACAGAAACCAATTCAAACTTCCATGGTAAAATGAATCAAAAAAGTTGAATGTAATTAATGTTTACCTTTGAAGCCTTCAATGAAATACCCGTCAGAATGGAGTTTTTGGCGATGGTAAATGGCCCCTGAAACAAGCAAACAAACATATTATAAACATTTGAATGTTAAAATCACTCTCTCGCTGAACAAAAAAACAGCTGATATAGGATATTGTGCAGAAGAGGGATATGTTGTTGCATCAACGGTGGAGGTTACTACTTGAAAATTCTGTGTTTCACAACTTTGTACAAAAAGAAAGATTTTTAAATTGCAGTCATTACATATTAATCAATACTACTGTACCGTATAAACCAATGCATTAAGGTAGAATGCACCTCGGGGTCAGATATTCTGACTTTCAAACTTTTACAATTCTCTTCTGATCTATCACTTGTTGGGGAGGGACTCATTTTAAAGCTTTTGGCATAAGAAAAAAATTGTCACTGACTTAGTTTTTCGAAAATCGAAAATTTTATTATTCTCCATAGAGTTACATGTAACTAAGAGATGGCAGCCAATTTGAATTTCAAATATCTGTAAATCTTGGTAATTTGTTTGTCTAGCATCAAAATTCATGATTTTGAAAGAGAATGGTTGAAACATTCCCGAGGAAAATTTGAGAAATAGTTTATTAAGTCTCTCACTTTCGAGGAGAGTACTACCTTCAATGTTACATAACTGTTTTCAACAAAGTTTTTCAGCTATTTCACCCAGTGTAACACCATGTCATTTTCACAGATGAATGACTCACCAAAATATCAGAAATGGTTTATTTCTACCCACATGACGACGTAGCAGTACTCCATTTGTACAAGGAAATGTATCTCACAAATATTCTACCTACAAATGATCAAGGCTATGTGAGTATGACTATGGCAAAATATCACAATGTCTTCTGTAATTATTCTGTGTTCATTTGTTCTTTTAAGAACTGATTACGTCGCACTGATGTTGCAAAACATTTGAGAGGAGGAATATTTTCATTTGAATAATCTGCTCCCTACCTCTAATTTGGAATGAGTGATTGCACATCTTGAACCAACTTCAATATCCTTGCTGAGATAACTGTTTATAAATACACTTGTTTCTTCTACTTTACATGTATCCTAGAAGAGAGAGAGAGAGAGAGAGAGAGAGAGAGAGAGAGAGAGAGAGAGAGAGATGCATCACTGACAAGTATCACATCTATTGATAAAGTATGTGAAAAAATCTCAAAAATACTGAAGTCTGTGAGTGAAAATAAGAAACCATAGGGTGGAGGGAAAAGGCAAAAATAATTGTTGAGGGTAGAATATCTTAAAAGCTTGACAATATTTGTTTGCTGACGTTTCAAATGTCTTATCATGAGTCATAAATTTCAATTCAGGAAGATTCTGGCACTGTTTTTTTTGGTTTTCATTTCATTTGATTTTCATTGACTGAGAATCAACTGTGATGCTAACCTGGATATATGAATATGTTCTGTTATTCCAGATCCAAGTTTCATCATCTCCCATTTGCACTGGACAGTTTGTGAGATGTTTGTGGTGGTCTGTTGCCGAGAGACTCATATAGTCATGGCTACCATCCATTAAGCAAACTGCACAAGACAAAAAAATAACATATAATACAATCCACTTCCAGTGTATATGAGCTTTATCATTTAGTCCAGAGGGACTTATGAACAATGAATTTTTGTTTTAAAAGTTTGGCATTGATATCTTGTAAAAGACACCTAAAATATATTTTATTAAATTTTGATTACAATATAACATCAAAGATTATATTTTGGATCAACAACATCTGAAAATTTGTGACTACCCTGACTCACAAATATTATTCAGCAGAAACTTCTAAGATTTTGAACATCTTTCATCCTGTTGTGCTTACACAAAATTATATTTTACTTTTCTCCATAGAGATAACACAAGGATGGTTGCAATTTTGAATTTTAAATATTGATAAATATTGGGTAATTTGTATCTTTGTACCAAATTTGCACTGTGACCCCCACCCCCATCCCCATTTTTATTCTTGATTTTGAAAGAGAATGGTTGAAAGCTCGCTTGAGGAAAGTTTGAGCAAAAGTTTTTTAAGTCTTTCAATTTCAAGGCGTGGATAACCTTAAGACAAATCAATGGTTCTACTCCGGAATATAAAGGACACCGAGTGTTCAACAGACTAAGAAAGTATGCCCAAAAGATCACATGATGACAGTACAAACAAACCCATGTGTAAAAATACATACAGAAATGCATGCATTTCTATGCAGTTTGTGCACATGGTTTTGTTTGTACTTTGGTCCATTAAATTCCCAGGTTTTACCCGATAAAATTGAAATGAGAAGAGAATTCTTGACTGAAGAGAAAATTCACCTGCTTTGAGTGGAGTTCCCCTGAAGCCATTCCATAGCATGGCTCTCGCCGTTTTCATGGCTTTCCTCTCGTCTTCCGGCAGTGATGCCACGGAGCTGCCATAGCCTCCAGCCCTGTCTCCGCTGACAAAGCTCTCTTCTGTGGTGTCGCTGGCCATACACAGCAGGAAGTCAAAGAACAAAGACAACTAGGGAAGAGAAGAAAAGGAAAATGTTCCATAGTATAATACTCAACAAGCAAAAAATGGCTTTGATAAATAGATACATCACATGCAAGGGGCGCCCTCAAGGTTAATTTGATGTATCACTGACTCTACACTCTCCTCATCAACTCATGAGAGTTTTACATACTACCTGCTGGTAGAGGGCTGACTCAAGTATGTTTCACAAAATTCTTAAATTGACTACAAGAGCTAAAGTATCTTAATGTAGGGGAGCTGAGAAAATACATATATCAGTACAGCAAGTGTTTTACCGGACAGTTACTTTTGCAAAAAGTGCAGCATGATACACAGACATCAATGGTTACCAAATCAAGTTCTGACAATTTGCAAATCAATGGATGATTTTAAGTGTGTAAAGAATTTTCTCTTGACAATTTTAACATATTCAAAATAACAATGTTTGTCTGAATGAATAAAAAAATACCAGTGAAATATAACTTTGGTGAATTAATTGAAACTAATCTGGCTAGAATGATTGTCTTCATAACTTACTCTAATTGGCTTTCCTCCACTGTCCATACCCATGTAGGTACATCCATCTATCGGTGGCATCACATGGAATGACAAGAACTTCTCTGCAACCCTGTAACACAAGAATACTGCCATGACAACCATGGGGCACTTGCAGAGTTTGATTCTGAGATGAGCAAGATCTTGTTGGCTAGGACATGCTTCCTCGGTACTGATACTGGTCACAAGAACTGCCTCTTTCCCATGATACATATGACTCGACACTTTGTGATAATCTGACTCATTGTGTGTGTACTTACTTGACGGAGAAGAAAACAACACCTGTAACCAAGGCAACATCACCCTCTTTTGTGGCACACATTTCAATGGCGGTTTTAGTTCCCTGGTACACTATGTCTGTGACAATACCCTGAAAATGAATCAAATTGACCTCAAATTTGAAAGAAATGGCATATTTCTCTGTTATTCAATGATCCACACTGAACAGACTGGCAAAGCTTGACAATGCTGACAATGCTAACAGAGAGAAGTATCACCCAGTGCCCACCAGCTCTCTGAAGTGAGGAAACTATACACTCAACTGTAGAGGGCACCTGTACTGTAAGATTGATGAAGCAGCAGTGAAAGCGCCTAGTTAGATGCAAATCTCTTCTACATGATTCTATCACCTCAGTACAGTCAACCCCTGTCGACTTTATTAGTCACAGACTTGACTAGTATGCAGAGGAAGTGGTCTGAAAGGCTTGATTTGTAATTTTTGAAAATTTGTAAACAAGTGACACAAAGAAAAAATGTGTTCAAACCCATACTGTTAATAGAAAGCATTCACGGGTTACTTTTGTTGGAATTCAGTGATAAATAATTTGACAGGGTGTAGGATGGCTATTTTTTCAGCCCTTTCATTACAAAACTTTCTTTTAGTTCTATGGTATCTATGTGTCAAAAAGTCGCACTGCTACACATGGAAATAAGTTGAAAGATTTTAACCAAACAAAACAGAGGAACACTTGAAAATACATATTAAGCATTCCTTTCTGGGGAAACCTTGTCATTATTCCTTGTTAATCTTTTCTATAATTTTGTTCATCATTGAATTTGTGAGATAAAAGTAGCAAATCAAACTTTGACATACATTTTTGTCAATTTTATAGATGCCATGATTCTTTGCATACTCTTGACTTCCCGGAACGGCTATTGCACAAATGCCTTGGAAATCTTCCCAGTTGATCTTGGCCGGTGCCGGAATGGTCAGGAACATTTCAGTGCTGCACATCCATACACCGGGAGGGGAACCAGGAGCAATCTGGAAATGTTATGGATGAGAAAGAAAATACACATTTCCAAAACTGTGAATGTGTAAATGGAAAAGAAAACATGCTAACAACTTATTTTATAATTATGATGGCATGTTTACCTATTCATCTAAATCATACATCTTTGATTTATAGGGGTCCATGTATAAATGTACCAAATCTTTCATCAAATTATAGATCTGCCTTTAAAGCACCAACAGTACTGTAAGCCACACTAACCATTCTAAATAACAGACAATCAACCATCTTCTACTTCTTTTACAAGATAATTACTCCTATAATGATGCTTAAACTGGTAGACTGATCGGAAAAATAGAATTTGAGATAGTGAAGAGCGGTGTCTGTATTGAAACACACAATGACGTAGACTGGAAGACATAGAAACATGACAAAGAATTCACGGATGACACCACAGTTGAGGAAATGTATTAAATTTTGATTAATAATCTATTACTTGCTAAGGCAATGATACATGTATATATAAATTATAATTATTGATGTTAGATATTTCATTCATTCTTTTTGTTTTTAATAATGAAACTACATATTTTGTTGCACATGATATGTATGCTGATTACTTGAAACAAGTCATCGTTGATGACACAGTCCCCACTTGTTAATGGGTACTTTGATTACATGTCCTAAGAGGATAGAGTCCTCTTCATTAATTAGGTCTGTGATAAAAATACTTTGATACAGATGGCGCTCAATGGCCAAGAATGAGTTCCATGGTGATGAAAACATAAAACCAATGTAGGCCACCATCCTAAAGTTCATAAAATGAGTCAACTAGGAATTAATCAACAGGATGTTGCAAAACATTTTTGCATACAATTCTAACACTTGACAGATTATCACTGGTACCATATTTCATAAAGTTTTGATGCAGTATTTACAACACTATGAGATCAACATCTGTATCAGTTTCATCACATTTGACGTTGTATTAATTTGTGGCTATATAACCCTAATTAGGAAAGTTAATTACTTATGCAATTACAAATTAATTAAAATGACACTGATAAATGTCTTTTTCAATGTTAAAGCAATGTGACCTTAACATCAGTTAACATCTGTATAAAGTTTCATGAATTTGATGCAGTACATATTTCTTGACATATCAGCCTACTTACGAAACTTCAATAATTGACATGTTGCTGCTACATGACGTGAAACAAATTGACGAGCATATGTATGAAATAGGTCAATGTCCTTGTACCAACTATGCAGCGATATTTGATCTTACTGTTTAAAAAATCAACATGTATATGTATGACGTAGTCAATGTACATGTACCAACTTTGAATAAGATCAGTTGCGACTTGCCAGAGTTATGGCTCTCGACATGAAACAACCATAACAAAATTGCTACCATGTGGCCATATTGGACCAAATCGTGAAACCAATCGACATACATATGTATAAATAAGTCAATGTCCTTGTACCAACTTTGAATAAATTTGCTTGATACATGTCTGAGTTATGGTTCCGGACATTAAAAAATCGGAAAAAAATGGCCACACGGCGGCCATATTGGATTGTATCATAAAACAAATCAATGTGCATATGTATGACATAGGTCAATGTCTTGTACTGAGAACATGCCCAAGTTATGGCAAAGGACACGAAAAAATTGTAACAAAATGGCTGCCATGCAGCCATATTGGATCATATCAAGAAACAAATTGACATGCATATCTATGACATTAGTCAATCTCCTTGTACCAACTTTGAATAAAATCCGTTGAAACATGTCTGAGTTATTGCTCTGTACATGAAAATATCGTAATAAAATGGCTGCCTAGCGGCCATATTGGATCGTATCACATAACAAATCGATGTACATATGTATGACATAGGTCAATGTCCTTGTACCAACTTTGAATAAAATCGGTTGAGATATGCCTGAGTTATGCCTCTGCATATGAAAAAATCGTAACAAAATGGCCACACAGCAGCCATATTGGATCGTATCACAAAACAAATTGACATGCATATCTATGACATTGGTCAATGTCCTTGTACCAACTTTGAATAAAATCGGTTAAAACATGTCTGAGTTATGGCACTGTATATGAAAATATCGTAATAAAATGGCCGCCTGGCGGCCATATTGGATCGTATCACAAAACAAATCGACATGCATATCTATGACATTGGTCAATGTCCTTGTACCAACTTTGAATAAAATCGGTTGAAACATGTCTGAGTTATGGCTCTGTACATGAAAAAATCGTAATAAAATGGCCGCCTGGCGGCCATATTGGATCGTATCACAAAACAAATCGACATGCATATCTATGACATTGGTCAATGTCCTTGTACCAACGTTTGATAAAATCGGTTGAAACATGTCTTAGTTATGCTCTGTACATGAAAAAATCGTAATAAAATGGCCGCCTGGCGGCCATATTGGATCGTATCACAAAACAAAATGACGTGCATATCTATGACATTGGTCAATGTCCTTGTACCAACTTTGAATAAAATCCGTTGAAACATGTCTGAGTTATGGCTCTGTACATGAACAAAATCGTAATAAAATGGCCGCCTGGCGGCCATATTGGATCGTATCAAAAAACAAATCGACGTGCATCTGTATGACATATGAAGTAATCCTTGTACCAAGTTTGAATGAAATCGCTTCTTGCATCTCTGAGATATCTGCGTGAACGGACGGACGCACGCACGGACGCACACACGCACGCACGCACACACGCACGGACATGACCAAACCTATAAGTCCCCCCTGGACGGTGTCCGTGGGGACTATAAATGATTACCACACAAAAGTATTGATCTACACATGAATGAAGCATAAGGCAATTTCCACGACGTTAATAGAGCAGCAAACACAGAATGGTACAAAGAATGATGAGTGTGAAAGCAATGGACCATCAAAGGTCAAGAGAAACTGGTAACGATGGTGTCACCTTGGTTGTCATGGTATCAAGTAGACTGTCGATATTGCACATCAGACTTGCAGACCCAATGGTGTCACTACCACGATGCTTTGCAGGTAGACTGACGAAGGCACGGCCACACGCATCATATGGGAAATTACGACCCTGACAACAAGAAATTTAAAATGTACATTTTAGTATAACTCAGCATTTTTAACAGGATTACCTTTCAAGAAGATTAGAATATACGACAATTTAAACAGACCAAGTAAATCTCTGACACTATTTTCAAGTTGAGATACCATAAGTCAAAAAGTAGAATGTTCTATGATGTTAAACACAAGGTTCACATACAATGCGCCAATAAGTGAAGTCTTCCAGACATCTGGAATGACCGAGTCCTCACAAAGCATGACTGCTCACTTTCTACTGTGAACTCATTGCCGATACTGCTTTTCTGTAATGCAGGTGCCATTATTGCGATATATGACCATAATGCACTGCACTCGGCAAGCAAATTTGTCCCCAAAAATCAGCCAAGTTGGCGCCACCAATTTTGTGATGGTGACGGTATACCTGCATCTACTGTACAACACACAGCTGACAAATTTGTTCCAAACTTTGACAAGATTGTGGTGTCGTCCATTTCTTTATCATTTTGTAATGACTGTAAATGACACTTACTGAATACCTGACCACTGCAACTTGCTGACTGTATAAATGTACATAAGCCACATCATAGCGTCTTCAGTAAGAGCTGATAAAGATCTTGGTTAACTTAATTCTACCATAGCTTAATTCACAGTAGAGATGGTTTATCTAGGAGTACCGGTACTTGTGAATAAATTGACAACACTTAGAAGCGAACACCCATATTTGCAAGCTTTTGCATTTAGGATTTCAGCTACGGCTTATGTGCCTGCCATATATCACAAAGGATTTCTTTATTGGTGGTTCACTGAAGCAGTTAAAGCGTAGCCGCCTTGAATCCCTGCATTTTGCACAAGTGGGTATTGTTAAGGCAAACTATAAACGGTTATGGCATTAGTGTGCAATAAAGTGACCAAGGAACGTACTGTGTCTAAAAGTATATTTTGTGTGTTCTGTATCATGGATTTGTTTAATGCTGAACCGTTTGTAATATTTGTTGCATAGACTCCCTGTCATGTCAAAGATATTTTGGAATGAGCATCATCAATATCTTGCCCCTGTGTGCAAACTTTCTTGGCCTGTAGCAGATCACCTAATTGGTCTTCAGTAGTTTTTTAGTCCCTGCCAGACAAGGTCCAGAGTGGGGACTTGTGGACTGGGTTCTGTCTATCCATCTGTATGTGCATGCATCCTTCGGTCCGTGTGCGTCCAGAGCAGTCTCTCAGGTACTGGACTGATTTGTCTCAAATTTGGTAGAAGGACACCACAGTATAGCATAGATGTGCATTTCTGTTTATGTTGTCATATGCAATATGGCTCCCAGGCAGCTTTTCTGTGCAAAGAGCTATAAATCACACAAGCCTGACTGATTTCATTTAAGGCTGGTACAAAGACAGAACACTAAGACCTATATGTGCATTTTAATTTGCTTTGTGACACGTACGGTCCAGATTTCATTCAAACTCAGCAGATGGACATTGCAGTACTATGATATATACGGCTGTATGTCAACATGTTTCACCATACAATTGAATATGTATACCTGGTGGCAATTTTTTTGAAATTTTTGTCAGTCTTGGTTACACTTGTACCGTCATTGAAGAATACTGAGGTATCAGTCTGGATCGTAATGCTTTCAGTAACCAAAGCGGACTCACAAGTTGTCGGTTGTAAGTACCACCTTACATCTTTTTTACAAGATGGTAGTGTCATGATATTCCAGGTCTCAATTCTAATTATATATTTCTGCCAATTTAATGTCAGATACATGTCATTTCACAACATGATCTAATATAGCCATTTTTGTCTGTCCAGAGCCATTTGACTCAGACATTCAAGGACAATTTCTATAAACTTTGGGTAGCACCATGAAGAACAGAAGCACGTCAATTCTTTTTTGTGAAATGATCCAACCATGTCTGGCAGCCATTTTAATTTTAATTTTTGACATGCTGGACCCATTACTTAGCCATGCTAAGACCAAGGTTTTACTTTGCACACAGTTCCTCCATGTGCTTTGCATAAAGACAATGTGTCCTGACCGTATAGCTATGACTATGCTGGTTATACATTCTAATTGGTATATAATTATAACTTCAATCATTTGTTTTTGTGAAATTGAAAATTCAATTTTTCCCTATAAAGTTGACACAGGTATAGCAGCCTTTTTAAATCTCAAATATTGGTAAATTTAGATGTTTCATGTGCACCAAAATTTGCAGAGTGACCCTTGATTTTCATTTCAGATTATGGAAGAAAATGGTTTCCTTCAGTAAAGTTTGTGTGAAAGTTTTAACTTTGCAAATTTGAGGTGCACTCTACCAGTACTTTTCAGTATAGTGATAGAATCAAGGTATAGTAAAAGAATCCATAGTACTTGGCTCTCATAGCAAATTTGATCTGTGAATAAATCAGTTGAAATACACGAGTTAAGTCTTTTAATTAACTGCATTTATTATCAGTAGATTTCTAAATCATGCAAGTGATTAAAATCATGTGTAGGTCTTCATTCAGTAATTCTCTGCCAAACAATCTAACTTTCACAAAAAGCTAACCATGAGAACTAATCGTTTTTTCCACATTTTGGTAAATGATAATTGAGATAATGGGACGCTCTACGGAAAGCTGAGTCTGGTTTTGGAAAGTCAATTTTGATCTCTTCTTTTCACACTGTAATCATGGAACGGTGATGAATTGTAGAACAAATTATCACTATTATGAAACGAATAATAATCATATTATTGACTCCCGCAAAACATTTACTTACCATGTGCATGATAAGGATATGTGAGTGGTGAAGCACATCAGCATTTACAACCTGTGAATGACAATAAATAATTTAACACACTCTGTACAATACTAGTAGTTACAGTAACTGCTAGACGCTCCCACAAAAATTAGAATTTTTGTTTTCCTGCCAGTAATACACCAAAGTGGGTCAGACATAGTAATGACATCTGTGCACAGTTCATCCTTCTACCACCATGGTAGGGCCCAATGCCATTGTTTTCAATGGTTAGGCTAGACCTGTGCAGTGATACAGAAAGAATAGAAAGAGGTGAACGTAATTTTAAGTGAAATACTGATGAACATTGAAGGTTTATCGTACGCATTTGATGGTGGAATTTTATTCTCTGGATCATTTAAATTGAAACAAAAATATCATTGAGCAAACAAGAAAGGAAACAGCTGCACTGGTGCTTATGGTGGGAAAGCTCATCTGTCCTTGGTTAAACTCATTGGTGTGATCTTACATACATTCTAAATCCTACTATTTGCTATAAAAAAGTTACAGTACTGACTATATGACTTCAACTAGTATCTTTCTAATTTGTGATATGCTAAAAAGATTTTAAAAGCGACTTTGGTGTTTTTTTGTAACATAACCCATATTTGGAACATGTTATTGTAATACAAACAGTCAATATTTGACCTAAATTGCTATTATGGTACGCACACCTCTCATAAAACTGAAAAAAAAAGAACTGAAGGCTTTTTCAGAGAAGTTTGCATTGTCGATGGCCAACTGGATTTTAATTTTCAACCAGACTGAACATGCCTCAGTGGTACTCTATAGTCTCACAAGAGAGTAAACCCTCTAGACCTTGTGAGAGTACAGTGTAGTGAAGTGTAGTGGCACACACGTTGCTTCTTGTTGACTCCCCTGCATTGCATCAGTGAGACAGATACAACATTGTTGGAGCGTTTACAAATCAGAACACTAAACGAAATGTTGGATTCTAAGGGTCACAACCTGAAATGATACTTTTCTCCTCAATTTCAAGCAATCCATTTATATAATTTCAGGGTTAAATATTGACCATTGGCATCAAAATAATCTGTTTGACACATTACAAAAAAGGTCAGTTTCATGATTTTGAATTTTAAATGAAACATATATGTGATTGATGTAAAGATTAATTTCTAAACCTTGCCTCACATGCATACAAATGACAATTTCACAAACAAGGTGGTCAAATTGTCTATCTCTACAAAAGAAATTGTTCAACAAGGCATTGTAACACTTTCCGGACAAAGTTGAGGTGACGTACCGTATATCCCTGTTGAGCACTGAGGTGTTCAGCTACGACCAGCAACGCATTCAGTGTGGCGCCACCACTGCCGATGGTCGCCTTGGGGTCTTCCACTGTCAATATCAAGACGTCTTCATCTATGAATCCTTTCCTCTGGAGAATGTCAAGCTCTGTGAAAAAGATGGTGAGAATAAATAAACTCCTTCACATATGACTTTCGTTTACTTTTCAAACATAAAATAGGGCTATCTGATTGAAAGGGACAATAGCTTTGACTTTCAATAATATTCAGATTGATTGATTTTGATTTCAGAAAGCAAGAAAATTTTCTTTTTCTTCTCCTCATTATATGTTGACATACAAAGCGTACATCTTGCAAACAACGTAATCTTGACGAGCACTCTATGTCTCAGACTAAAACTCAGTCATCAGGAATGCCATTGGACATCTGACTCGCATGCTCTGTCTATAAGTTTTTTTGTGTTATGTGAATATGACATATTGTTCCAATAAATTTGCATTCAATTACATTAAAATATATATCAGGTCCACAAGACATGTATAATTAAGCAATAATGTACCGGAGCCCTCCCAGCCCATGATGGACGAAAGCTTACTTTGCACGACATGATGCACGAGGCGAAGCCGAATATATTATGTCGTGCAAAGTTTTCTTGAGTCCAGTATGGAACAGGGAGTGGGTATATTATTGCTATTATTTTATAGTCTTGGTGATGCCGGTGAATTCGTAGATGCAGAAAACATCTGGGCCACAATGCTGGATAATCGGATACATTATCCGGAATAATCTGCAGGTATAATGACATCATATTGGTATTGACAAAGCTATAATATAATTTACAATATTCAGACACACCATCCTGAACCAATTAAAGTAATTAAGTGGTGGTAACAGCTGTCCAAATGGGCTATTGTACCCTGCCAGCATACCACCGCCGTCAGGATTAGTCCAAATTTGTCAAAGTCAGAAGTGGTACTTAACTACAGATAAAGCCGATGAATTGCATCATCAAGTCAAAGCCAGGTATGATGTCACTCATCATTTGAGCGAGAGAAGAGTTGTAGTTTGCTTCAACATCTCTGTATCTACCATAGCATTATTTTCCGAGTATTCCTGTCTTTCAGTTGGAAGTCATTATATGAATCACAAGCCTTACAGTAAGTATCTCTAAAGCTGAGAGGCCTTCCCATCATGCATCGGCACTGAGGCAGTATTGCTCAAGTAAGGATTACTTATATATTCAAATTCAAAATCATACTTCTTGACATATAACTCAGTGTGTAGCCCGTTTGTATCAATATGGAAAAACACATCCAGCTTTGAAGCTGCGTTTGCCCTCTCCATTGTTTTCACAATCTTCAACTCGCCAGGATAAAACATAATGTAAGGAATTTGATATACCATTGGATTATCCATGCTAAACAGATCATCAAGATATCAGTGCATGTTGATAAACATTTTTTGTGTGTTTTTTATCCCAGAATTATGCGGAGATTGGAGGACTTGGCTTCACATTGGTGAAAAAGTAAGCCAGCAAAAAAGGGTGCCAAGTTAGTGCCAATAGGTATGATGGTGTATTGACAATCTAGCAAAATGTCATACCACCAAATTTACAAGTATGTTGCTATTTTTAATACTGACATCGCATGATACCTTCTGCTGCCAATGTTGTGCAGCAAACCTTGTTTCACAAGAGATGGTAGTCTTGTTTTTGTCAGGAAATAATCGAGTAAATGTGAAAACAGTCGGAAGTACGGATAGACACAAACTTACAGTAAGTGCCTTGCAAATTAAGTGATAAATCTCTGAAAGTTTTGAGTATCCACATTTGGCTCAACCAACTTGTTTCACAAACTTTGTTTTAACACTAGAAGGACCATTTTTTTTTATGTTTGATATAAAAATTATAGTCAAGTAACCATGGCATATCTTAATTTGTGCATTTGCTGGATCCTGCTGCAAAAGTTCTATTTTTATTCTCTTGACTGAAGATATTTCAGAGGAACATCAACTCAAGCTCTGATCACAGACATCAGCTAATTAAGTAAATATTCCGATTTCATCTTTTTTGTCGATTAAAGTTCCGGTATATGCATTCTCTCTTTGTACAATATTTCACACACTCTTATTAATATCAAAAATTCATGATTAAATTAAAATTGCAACTATACATACAACATGATTAAATTCAGTAAAATTGCCAAATGATTTTTTTTAATGTAAATGGTCAAAGTTACACCAGGTGTTTCATGACCATTTTAAATTTTGAGCCAAACATACTCTGAAGGTGACTTACATACGATGGAGCTGATCAACTCATTCTAGGGAGTAAAATACCAGGAAGCTGAGAGTTTAATCTGCAACAAGCTGTACTGAATAAATTTTCAAATGCACATACACTCCCTATAGTTCAGTTAACAAGAGTTAGTGAGTACAGATTACCAACATTCTACTTTCAATTTCAAAATTCGCATTTTTTGATTCACTTCATGGAATCCACTTACATTCAGATTGAGCCAGTCATACATAACAGGTCCTGGACCTCAAAATACAGGGCATTCAGAATGAGGCAAGTTGTGAATTCAAAATACCAGAAATGTCACACAGGCACAGTTATACATTCGTACATGCACGTGTCTTAGTATTCAGGATTTAAAAAAAATAATACCTCACATGAAACAATATTGAACAAAACGATTAAACATCAACAGATGGTGATTTGATCCTGTACTCCCTGTATAGTGACAGACCATGTGGTGCAGATTCCACACATGTCTCTGTATCAATCTCTTATACTGATTTGTGTTAAGCTTCTAGTGCAAAACGTGTGTTGTACACGCCATAGATCTTCATGTGTGTTACACCCTTATGTCTAAATAATTATTTGAAAATTTCCTTTGCTTTTTCGCTATGACAAGGCAAGAACTAACACCTTTTTGCCACATTGAACAGAGAATTATAACAGCCAGATAGCAGGGGCATATCTACATTAATTATGATACATTTCAAATACAAATTTGCAAAACTGTACAGGATTCCTGAATCAATCTATTTGAAAATGTACAAATTCAATAAATTTTCTGAAAAACTGCCATAAGACTATACATGTATGAGATGATTTTAAAAAATGAAGACTAACACTAAATTTTCCAATGAAATAATGGTGAGAGCAATGAACTGTTTTGAAATTCATAATATTAGCAAATTTTGAATGATAATCTAAATCTTTGGTCAAAAATGTCACTTCTTTTTTTCCAGTTTTAACTGTCATTAGTATGGAGGTCATAAAATGGACAGTTGTCAGCTGTCATGTCATCTGTCAAACATTCATCAGCACTGCCCGTCTAAGGGACCATCTCAAATTGTCTCATAAATTCAAAAGGCGAAATTTGTTCATTTATTGCGGAGGGGGTTTGACCTCCATTCAGTTAGTGAACTTCACTTTCACACATTTATTATGTGATTACAAGTTCTCTTTACGTTGTGAGTAAAAATAAACAAAAACTGCACACTTGTACCGGCAGAGTTTGCTGTAACTGTTTCCAACTCGTTTGTGTCATTCTATGGTTAGTACTCAAATTTGATCGACGCTCAACGATATACTGAGGTCAGTGGATACATATTCTTCAGTAGTTATAGCAAAATGCTGCATTGTACTCAAAGGCAGACATCAATATTTCACACTTTTGAATTTTCATTTAGGGGGAGGGGGAGGGGTTTTGATGTAAATGCAGGAATTTCGTTTCTTGAACTTATGTTACAATCTGAAACTGTCCCTAAATTTTTAAAATCAGTTCATGGTTGTTGATGAGTCTCTTGCGATGGCCTCATTTTGACTTCACTCAAGACTTCATGCAATTAGCAATGTAGAATTTACATATTTCTCTTCTTTATTTGTGATAGGAAAATTTGAAATTGTCTGATACCTTTGATATTTGATTTGATGTCATGAGGAATAACAATAGATATTATATATTGTAAAATTGTATTTTGAAAGAGAATGGTTGAAAGATTCCCTGAGAAAGTTTGAGCCAAAGTTTAAATTTTCACTTTTGAGGTGCATACTACCTTAAACAAAGTCCAAAATGGCATTTCTAATTTTTCCTAAATTTCTAACCAATGTTGGATCTCTCCTGTTAGAGGAATCTTACCTTTCTGATAGGCATATGCTGCTGTCTTGGTTTGACAAGTCAGAACAAGCGCTGTCCACTTCACACTGTCAGAAGACATCTTGTCCAGATAACACTACCGGTAGTTCAATCTGAAATAGAGGTACAGTCATGGGATAAGAGATTGATAAACTCTTTTCACCAACAATGGAGGAAAGATTAGTGTGATAAGGTGTGGAATCATTGAAAAGTCGATTTACCGTGTTTAAATTCTGACAAGCTGCAAATCATAACATTCAACACATCCACATGATCAACAATTTCATCTATGTTCACCCCATTGTTGTGTAAACAGGTCAACATGCAATCACCATTGACAGCAATGGGTTTGGCTAAACCATGGTGGTGGTAAAGGGCTGTGAACAGGGAGAGTTATATGTACCAGAATGATTTTACCAAGCTCTGACATTATATATCATAGCCCAAACATGGGACTATGTGCCCTAGGGTAGGTGACCATTTGCCCTTCTTACATTGGGCAAATGGTCTCCTGCCTCGAGGGTACATAGTCCCAGTTTTGGGGCTATAATGTTTTTATTATATGCCTCTCTTACATGATATCCCTCACAAATTTTTGGGTTTACACGCAAATGACAATTATATGCTTTGTTTCCATGTTAGACAAAATCTGTTGAAAAAATAGAATGATTATCATTATAGAACAGTACATTGATATGTTTAAATCACTGTTGTGTGGTTTATCGATTTTTTGCATAATTTTGTAAAAACTGTATTTCCTGTGTAAAACATGTAATTTTATCATTTTTAAATCCCCAAGTTGTCAAGGTGTAAATAGTTCCAGATTATTTTCAGTCACATGATGACTATGCGGCCTGCAAAATTATCAACAAGTTACCATTGAGGCACGCGATGTTAGATATACAACTTACCTTACATGTACATGTACTACAAGGGATGAAATAAATACATTTTTCTTACAGCAAATCTTTTACTATCGGCATGCACAGACTGACATCTATCTAAAACTAGACACTAGTCTGCCCAGCGTGTTGAGGAAGATCAATAATCCCTGCCTGAGCTGAATGAACATAGCTTGGTGAAAGCAGATGTTACCACTGGTAATCTTTTGCACATTAGTCCTCATCAGTGGAAATTGCATAATTTGCATAGTATCTACACTAGAATCGACACAATAGGCCCGGTTTTTTTTGTTCCTTCATTTCTCTAAAGTGTTCAGAAATTAAGTTTTGTTGATTATTGTGATCAGGATCAAACCAAAGTGATTGAATTATATTGTGAAGAATTCAATGTGGTTTTACCTTTTAACCTATGTAAACCTGATATGGTACCTCTTATATCAAAGTAACAGAAGGGAGAATTATACAAAAACTAGTGTCCATGCAATGCTGTGTTAAGGAGCTCATGTGCAAATTTACTTTCCGGCTGGTTGATCTTTATCACTACATAATTTAATTTTCTGCTTTTGTCGCCTGCTTCTAAAAATTGCTATGTGTAGGAAATTTTAGCATACATTGATTATTTTAATTTTACTGCCAGTATAAAGTGCCATGACATTTCAATTTGTGCCTCATAAATCTTCACATTTTCACATTTTGTCTCGTACATTCACGTAACTTTCTTGGATATATCCCTGGTAGAGACCATTGATAAATTTCTCATTGCTGAATAATAATTGCTCTCAACCATATTAAGAAGTTATGATCAGTCATGTAGAAAAATTGGACACAGCAATACATCTTCCACAATGCAAAAGATTGCTGTCACTCATGAATATCCAACTTTTTGGTGGTGTTACTTTCTTACCTGAATCCCATCTTTGGGGGAGGAGGTGCTCTATGGGGGCTTTTTGTTAGTTTTTTGTCTGCCCCTCCCCGAATGAACAAGATTTTAAAAACAGCTTTGCTCAAAACAAGGAGAGTTAATTTGCTTAACATGTTGACAAAATATCTTTCTTCAATAAGTCGAATTTCATATATTGATAACGGAATGACGCATATTTGGTAAAGGAATTTGAAGAATGACAGGATCGTAGTGGGAGTATGAAATTGCACAGCGCCCTCAAAAAAACATTTTCTATTAAACCATCAGAAATCAACCCAGGTTGCTAAATATATATGTTAGGGACTGGTCAGTTTCTTCAGCCTGGGGGGGGGCCGGTGGATTCATGGGGGGGGTCACCCTGTTTTTGACTTTGGTGATAGGGGGGGTCACCATGTTTTTGAAATGCCCAATAGGGGGGGTCAGTGTGTTTTTGAATTTTGACACAGGCTCATCATTGCCTAAAATGCTAGTGTCAGCCACAAATTTCATCATTCAGTTGTATTTTTCGGCGCGCCCTTCGGGCGCGTAACTTTAATAATCAGTCATATTTTTCAGCACGCCCAACTTTAACATATCAAGCATACATACATCAGAGATATCTGTATGTTCAATATTTTTCAGCGTGCTCTTCAAGCTCATTACTTTAATATATCAGACATTTTTCAGCATGCCCTTCAGGTGCATGACTTTAATATACAAGGCATATATATCAGAGATATCAGGATGTTTCATATTTTTCAGCGCGCCCTTCGGGCGCCATACTTTAATAAATCAGAGATATCTTGATGTTTTGCAAAGTGAAAGTGAATCTGCATTTCATATGAAAAGGATGACAAATTCCTGATACTTTTCTGTTCTCTCTATGAGAATTCAGTATGAGAAAGCAACATGCACAAATATTTCACAATATATATTTGATACAGTGACTTATTTTAGAGATAGAAAAATGACAAGATATCTTTCCTTCTCATTGATGCAATTATTTTCCTTTGTGTCACAGGTTTTCTGTAGAAAGATGCTTTTTTATGAACAAAATAACAGTTAAAAAAGGCAGTTTTTGTCATTATTAGCTGTGCTTTTATGGTTTCAATGTTACAAGAAAAGGTCCTCTCAGACACTGTACACATCAGATTTGGCTAAAAAAGCTCTCTATGGCTCCTCAGGAGATTTAATTGGATGGTTGGCAAGTCTTAACACCCATCAAAGTTTTTGATTCACTGCTTTTTCCTCTTTGATATTAATGATTGACATCCATTTCTGTACAACAGTTCAGGACATCTGGTTAAGCATAGAAAGTGTGAAATACATTCACAGCTCATTCAAAATACAGCTCATTCAAAATGTACTGTATTCAAACTTTAAGATTGACACTTTGAAATTCCTATCTTACAACTGACATGTCAACAATTTCATTAAAACATAGAATGACTATTTAAAATATATATATATATAAAATATAAAATATATATATATATATATATTATATATATATATATATATATATATATATATATATATATATATATATATAAAATTTATGTCCACCTTTTGTTTTACCTATGTCGCGTGCCGGGGGGGGGGGGTCACCCTGTTTTCGAAATTTTGGAATAGGGGGGGTCACCCTGTTTTCAAAATTTGGAATAGGGGGGGTCAGCCACTTTTTGACGTCGGCAAAAAATAATCCACCGGCCCCCCAGGCCGAAGAAACTGACCAGTCCCTTAGCATGTCAGCCAGGTAAAAGTTATACAACACAGCAACTTGTCGGCCCTAGAGCTACTGCAGAAGGTTGTGCACAGTGGTTTTCAATTTGTACCGACGTGACCAAAAGTGGGATCCCTGACCTTGTGTCCTTCAGTTCAGTCATCGAGAAATTCATTCATTAATAGTATCATAGCTTTTGAATAATTTGATGCGCTTGACACAAAAACAAAATATGTGTAACGCCTAATTATGAATGAATACGTGCTTGTAAAACATCTTGAAACTAACCTGAAAGCAACTGCTGGACCAAATTTTGAGGGAGAGCAATCAAAACATCGCCAAGCATCCAGCAACTCGCAGCTCGCCCTCGTAGCAGACAGTCTGACTTCCGGGGTTAAAGGTCAGACTGTGAGATTGCATGCGTTAGATATGCAAAAGAGTTCAAACTCGGAAAGTGACAGTGTTGGGGACATTCAACTTCTATGCGTACCAGTCGCCTGATGCGCCAATGCACGTCGTTTAGTCGTTAAGTTATTCACTTCATCGAAGCCTTAAAGAGGTAAGTTATGCCCTAAACGATTTCTTTATTGACAAAATTAAACCTGTGCGGGCTTTCATTAGAATCGAATGTTTACAAAGTGAACACGATCGATTGTAGACAATCCATATGAATCCGTGCTCGAAGGCGCTAGGGCCGTTTACGTACAATACATAACATACGCAGCATCGTGAATGCGAGTTTTCACACGCCGAAATATGCATTATTCAAGAAGACTAAACAGTGTATTGTACCATCGGTGTATGGTGTTCACAATTTGATCTGCCTGGCAATATTGTGAGCAAGAATTTCACGGATATCCTTCTTTGCGATGGTTATTTTCTGTCCATGAAGATGGGTGGTACATGGTGTTCAGTGAAGACGAAGTGGTGGGTTATTTGAACGTTTTTCTTGATAACCCGCATGTAATGACTACGTGGAAATAGAGTCCATAAATGGTTGTTTTTCCATCATTTCAAGGGGGTTTTAACTCGTTCAAAGTGTGCCTTCAGCACTTGCAAGATACGCGCCAAAATGTGGTTCTGTACTTCGTGGCATGGATGTAAAAAGATATTCGTGTTCCGTGTGTACTACCTTGTATGTAGATCTCCAAGTTGATACCATGCATCACCCGAGTTGCCCGTGCTTGTTTGCATTGCCACAACGTGTCCTCGGAAGCCGTCGGCAAGGATCATATCGCCGAGGAGACATAGAGTGAGATAATTGTTTAGGGAAACGTAAATTTACCAAAGTCGAGTTTGAGATGTGCCATAAAATTATCCTTCAGGATCAGGGATGCTGTGTTAGTGAACAACTCCCGCCCCTATTTGATATGGTTGTGACAATGGCAGTGCAATACAATCCCTGACATCCCACTCCCTGAGTATCAGTTTGCAGTGTGGACCTGTATGTCTAGACGTCTGCAAGTTGCGTGTGTGCATCCACTTATATAATACCGTTCCAAGGTGGTCTGGGAAGTGAAAAGTAGTATTATGCAATATTAAATATTCCTAGAGAAACACAAATGTGATTTTCATTGATTGCTTGCTGACTCCTAATATTTGTGCACAAAATAAAAAAAAAACAGACTCAGAGATTTGTTTTAGTGGTTGAATAGGTGACATTGAGGATGGCATTGAAATAACAGAAAACAGGACAATGCTCAAGGCAAAACGTTTCTTGAATGTTTATAATTGGACAGTCCATCATTATCATGGATTCGAGGTATCTTTAGAAATTGAGTAAGACCACACAAGTTATCCTTAGTGAGAAAAATGGTTCAATATCATTTCTGATCTTCTTTTTTCCCTCCATGATCAGAGGTGCTTTGCTTGTTTTTGCAAATATGATCTTCAACCATTGCAAGGTTTTTTCACATGGCAAGTTTATTTTACAATGAACAGCACTAAAAGAAAATGGAGTCTTTGTAAGACTTAACATAGACATTTACTTGCTTTACCAACGTAAAATACAAAATGAATCCTTTTTTAATGTTAAAATGGATATTTACGGTTAAAAGAGTGGTTTACTAAAGGACAACAAAGTTAGGTTAACTCTAGTTTGTCCGGTTGGGCTGAAAAAAGACAATTATAAATTTTCCATGCATGATGACAAATTATGCTTGTAAATGAAAACGATTTGTTGAATATTGTATCCTGGAAAATCCCCAGGGTATTACATCATCCAGCTGTTGAACATTTTTCTTGTTATAAATGCATAATTTACAAGTGACTTGCATTTTAATGTAACCAAATATGTAGATATATAATATAATTGAAGTAAAACTGAAAATTTTATTGAAATAGAAGTATTAAGTTTTCAATATTTCATTTTTTAATTAGCAGGGATCAGATGTAGAAAATAGCCAGCAGCCCGACAAAAACAACCGACTGCAAGCTAAAATTTGCCCACTGTGAAAATGTAGTTTTAGTTAAAAAGCAGGACATTTTGCATAAACTTTATGTGCTCATACACTACTTGTAACCGCCTGTAATTTTATTTTTGCTTCCTGTAACCAAAATTCTCTACATCCCTGATTATATTCTTGCTTGCTGCCAGCTGGGTTGCCAAAGGCTGAAATATTAGAAACAGGATTAATTCATAGCGATTACATCACAGCCCAACCAAAAACAGCTGAGTTTCAGTGACATCTATTTCATGTATGCCATGCTATGCTGCTTCTGCTTCACTGTCTGTGCCTGAATGAGACTAAATCTCAACCACAGTGTCTTTGTGTCCTCACATGACCTTTCAGCCTCTGAGTCATATCACCTAAACTTCTGCCCAGTGCATATGAAGAGAAAATGCGAAAACCTTGCTCCATGAGTGAAAAGTTGAAAGTAAAGTACACTGCAATAATCATATTTTGTACTTAAGTTGTGTGTAGGTTAATGCAATATTGCCAAAACGACTCATGTACATCACCTACATGTTTTCAAGTCTTGCACCATGTGCTCTGGTATGGTAAAAAGACAGCTGAGTATTGCATGTAATTGGAGGATATATCGCATGTGATGATAGTTTATAAATTGCAATTCTTGCAATTCTGTCCATTTTGACAGAGTAGAAAAACAATCTAGAAGTACAAAGGTTCAAAGTGCAAAGTTCAGTATACATTCATTCAAGGAACAAGTAAGTTGTGAGAGAGACAGGCTTGCCGCTTGCATTCAAAATTATATCTCTGAACATTCAAAGCAGAACAAAGAACTAAATATAATGTAATTGGTTGATGAAACACACACTGATGAGAGAACCAGGGATTGAGGATTTCCACATTAAAAGTTCTGAGACTGTACAAGCTGTCCTGTAGTGAACTTTCAAGATTTGCTTTGGCCAAGAGCACTTTACTTCACATTGTTGATGTTATGTCTGCCGTATCAAGTGACTTATTTACATAAACTGTTTGCCAGCCAGGGAGTGCTTGTGATTACATATACCTTGAAGACTTGTAACCTGAATTCAATTTGGTAGATTGTAGACAAGGCCGGTGCAGAAATTCTTGTGAACAACAATGACTGTACTGTCTTGTTCATATTTTCCAGAAGCCACAAACCTGTCTGAAAGCATGAAATTTTTGTCAAAAGCTCATTAAAAGCATGCAATTACATGTAAATGGAACCCTTCAAATGCCTTATACAAGTAAACATACATACAGCTCTCATGGACAAGATTATTAATCTGATAAGATTTCAATGGCAAATATTTTTAGATTCAAAGACTTACTAGGATATGGTCCTTCAATCTACCATCTACCCATCATACTATGAAATGGCATCAACAACTTAGGTAACTGTAAGGAGGTATACCAAGACTACAGTTATTATTTTTTGATGCTTTTAGCATTATGCAATGTGTGTGTTGGGGGTTAAGGTCAGTAGAGGTCACATCCGCTGTAGCCTTGGGACAAAAAATGTGCACCACAGCTTATTGAGCAGTTTACCATGACATACCCAGGGACCCTAGTTTTAGAAAAAAACGACAGTTATTGATAGAATCTTATTTGTTCAAAATCAGACATATATTCCTGGCTAATTGTTCTTTATCAGCTCCTGCCAAGTTGATAACTCCCAAGAATTTGACAGCAAATTCCAATCCCTAAATGCTGAAAAGACAGAGATTACAGTATTGATTAGACAGCTATTGTTCATGTTCGAAGTCAGTAGGTCACCCTGAAGTGACACGCCTACTGTGCATGGTCAGTTTAGTTCAGGGTTGAAATTTCTGTGATGGTATCCCTCTGTAAATGCATACTGAACCAAATGAACACCTGATCTTGAGTAATGATAGTTAACATTATGGGATATCATAGCATAGGTACAGTGTTTCATCTAGACAGGGGGGGGGAATGGGAGGATTCCCCCTCTGTTGACATGTTGGCACCCCCTAGTGATTTGTCAAGGGGGGGGAGCAGCCCCCCTAATGAAATGGTACCAGTCACACCTTAGAGATCCAAGTAGAACACATGAACTGGTGAATCCCCCTAAATTTTCCGGTAAATAGGGAAGATCCCCCTGTTGATGCCATCCTGGATGAAACAATGGGTATACTGTCAGACTCCAGAGAATTCTTCAATAACTTTTTATCTGAGTTCATTGACACTTACTGGTACCATGTGTAAAAGTGTCTATAAAGTCTGTCCTGTGGCATTGCTCAGCAGTGAGCAATACATGTATGTGACCCCAGGGTGACCATTTCAGTCTGCCAGGGGAACAGTAGTACAAATTTAGGGCTATACTTGGACACATATACCATCACACGCTGCCAGTGTTGTAGAATCTGTTTTTATGGTCCAGTGCAGACACACCAATTAGCTCATGCTGTCATTTGGTAGTGGCTATCATTGATGTACATGTTATATGATAGTAATTCTATAAAGCTCCATTACAAGTCATTTTCTCATATTTTCCAACTCAGGTGCTTTGTTTTAAAAATACAATTTGCCATTCTGTAAATATCTGCATCAGAGGAAGTGACCAGCTCATCAACACAGCTCTTCCGTAAAATTGACCGGTAATATTTTTGTTCACATTTGTATTTTTAGTCTGAATTAAAATTTCAATTGTCAACAAACTGCACACTGCACGCTGTGCATTGACTCTGCAAAGTTAATATTTGCATTCCAATGTATTTTAGCAAAGCACGATGAAAAAAGATACCAGTACTTGTTTTGTCAAACAATGAATGCATAATCTGTCAGATCTTCAATTTGAAAAGTGCAAATAAATTCGATGAAAATAAAAAGTGACAAGTGTTGTCCTTTCAACGACTGAAGATTTAGTGGACACATCTTTGGTTTCAAACTGAAAGGAATTTTCCGGGTGGGGGGTGGGGATCCTAAAAAGTGATGGTATTAGTGGACTCCCTGGGTTACTTACAATTCAAACAAATTTCTAAGTGTCCATTATACTATAATATAATACTAGTACTTCAGTCTTGCCCAATGTTTCTTTCTGATAAGATTTGGATACCTAGTATACAATAGGCTGTAAAACAGGACAATTACTGTTCATAAGTGACTTACATTGTGACATAGACCCTTATGATTGTAGGTGTGGTTTACTGTGACAGTAATAGAGAGCCATCACTGCTGTTTGAAAATGTCAGTTGTAATTAATTTTATGCCTTTATTTGACTTATTTTAATATTCAATGTGATGTAAGAGCTTTGTAATTTTACAAATCTCTCATTAGTGAACCAAAGTTGATACATCAGTACTAAAATATATGGCGCAGACGGCAATTCCTTATATTGAACAACTGTTTGGGAAATGAAGATTTATTTCATATGAGTAAAACAAATACCAAAATTATAGTCACAGTGTAGTTTGGTAATTTTGCTGCTTTTTGGTGATGAAAACATTTGTCAGGAAAAAAATGTAAGAATTGGTGACTGACCTTGAGTGTTATCCTCTGAACCGTATCTTAAGGACATTTAGGTCATATTTCATTTTGAAAAATGTGATTAACATTAATAATTCAACGTCAATAACTGAGGCTTGTGACACTTTAAAACACTTCATGAAGTCAGCAGCATAAAACAAGCTGAATATACCAGAATGAACTGTAATAGAGAGTATCGTTGAATACGTTTTGTTTACGCAATATGAGATAAAAGAAGCATGATAAAAAAAGGTCAATTACCTGATGATAAAAAGGTTTTATAAAAAATGCACAATATGTAACATAATAAAATGCTCCTCATAAAAAGTCGGCTATTTTGTTATACGATACCAAACCTGTGTGTCATATGGTGGGACTTCGGTTAGATTAAGTTAGATTAAGTTAGACTATGTTATGGGTCTGTAACACATTGCATCCATCGTAATATTTAATCCACAAAAATGATAGCTAACAGCCAGCTTCTGCAACATAGAGATAAAATCAAGCTGGTGGCAGTAAAACCAGGAAGCTAGCAAGAAAAATGAAAGCTACTATTGACTTTACAATATTTTGATTCCCACTTTGTGGTTTTATACAATGTATAATATTATAGAAATAACGGGCGACGCGCTGACCATTAACGTTTCTTTGTGGGCAAAGGTGAGAGGAAGCCAAAAATTAACGGGCAAGGCTTGCCGAGCCCGTTAATTTGGCTTTCCTCGAGCGAAGTCTGTTATTTCCATTATATATTATCAGCGAACCCAAGGAAAACAGTCAAAATTTCCAAAAATTTCAGGAAAGCGCACGACAACTTGGCCCCAGAAACTGAGCACTACATAATTTAGGAAACTGGAATATTGTCAGGTGCATGTTCCATTTCAAAAAAAATTAATCATGGCAGGTTTATGATATGGCTAAATGACTCGGTGCCAAACATTTTATATATGAATACTTTTACATCATATGATGTCTTATGTCGTTCAATATACATGTACAGTACTGTTAGTAGTACTGTTACTATAAAACATGATATTGGGATCCATACTGGTATTTAACCCTTTGAGCAACAAAGTCAGTTTCTGTCACCTTGATAAAACAGAACCAATGAATTTCTGTTCAGAATTTGCAAAATTTTGATCAAAAACTGTAGCTAATGAAAAATGAGGTCCACTTGGTCCAAAATTACCAAAAAATTAGGGGAAAAATCACAAAAAGTGGTAAAATGTTGCAATAAAACTTTGGTGGGAAAAAATTACAGCCTCTCAATAGGTAAAGTCACTAATTCATCAGTCAAACAGGGGGACCATCATCAGGTGCCATCATCAATGATATTTATTATAGCAGATTCATCCATCCATGATTGAAAGTAGAGATATTAACCCCCTTGTGAGTAATTAATAATTCCATGGCACTTTCTGAAAACAGTTACTGCCATGACAACTGTTCCTTACGTGTAATGAATTTCACAGTGATACCTCTCATTACATGCTCTGCAGCTGTTACAGACCAGTATATTTATATCGCGTGTGGAGAAACCGTGTGCACATAATTCTATCGATACGCTCTATACCGTGAAATGAACATACCCCTTAAATTTTCATCAGCGTCCATCAACAATGTCTGCAAGCCCACACTCATGTTGTTGAAACATGATAAACACATAAATATCACAGCTTTTTGTTTTTAAAAGGGCAGTAAAAATGTTAATGGAAGATCCAAGTCGCGTATCCCAAGGCTCCCTGAACAAACCACTCATGCCCAGATACAGAAAGAATGTTTCTCGGATTCTCAAAATATTTCACTAATGTATTTTTTTTAACCTACAGCAAATAAGTAATGCATTCTGTCACTGGTTTTCACTGTGTGCACTTTTTAGCTCCGCTGTCAGAGATGCGGAGCTTATCCGATAGGCTGATTGTCCGTCGTCGTCTGTCCGTCGTCCGTCCGTCTCCGTCCGTCAACGATGGTCTTCTCTGAAACCGCAAGTCAGATTTCTTTGAAATTTGGTATGGAGGTTCATAGAAGTGACCTCACTCAAGTTTGTTCAAACTGTGGTGAAATTTGCATAATTGTATTTTTGGGGCATTTTTTGGTGTTTTTGGTAAAAAAATCTTCTTCTCTGAAATCGCTTGTCCGATTGCTTTGAAATTTGATATGCAGTTTGCTTAGGGTGACTTCAGTCAGATTTGTTCAAATTGTGGTGAAATTTGCATATTTGTATTTTTAAGGCAATTTTTGTCATTTTTGGTAAAAAAATCTTTAAAAATCTTCTTCTTCAAAAGTACCGGTCAGATAGCTTTGATATTTGGTACATAGGTCCCTACGGATGATCTTTTTCAGATTTGTTTAAATTGTGCAGAAATATGCAAATTTGCATTTTAAAGGCAATTTTTGCCATTTTTGGTCAAAAAATGTATTTCTCAAAAAGTACTGGTCTGATAGCTTTGAAATTTGGTATACAGGTTTCTACAGATGAGCTTAGTAATATGTATTGAATTTCTGATGAAATCTGTAATTTTGTATATTTGGGGCAACTTTTGCCATTTTTGGTCAAAAAATGTGTATTTCCAAAACTACTCATCTGATAGCTTTGAAATTTGGTTTACAGGATTCTACAGATGAACTTAATGATATTTTTTGAAATTATGATGAAATCTGCAATTTTGTAATTTTGGGGCAATTTTTGCCATTTTTGGTCAAAACATGTGTTTCTCAAAAAGTACTGGTCTGATAGCTTTGAAATTTGGTATACAGGTTTGTAAAGATGAGATAAGTAATATATATTGAATTTCTAATGAACTAAATGATATAATATTGAGATAATGATGAAATCTGCAATTTTGAATTTTGGGGGCAATTTTTTCCATTTTTGGTCAAAAAAATGTATTTCTCGAAAAGTACTTTTCTGACAGCTTTTAAATTTGGTATACAGGTTTCTATAGATGAACTAAATTTGATCTTTGAAATTATGATGAAATCTGCAATTTTTATTTTGGGGGCAATTGGTGCCATTTTTGGTCAAAACATTAATTCTCAAAAATTACTAATCAGATAGCTTTGGTTGACATGTTCTTAGGGATGATCCTATGTGATACATTCAAAAGTATGATGAAATCTTCAATTGCATATTTTTGCCGCTTATTTTAGCCATTTTTTTCTGGCCACTGCATTGAGCTATCAAAGATTTCCACCTTCTTCATCAACATGTGTCAAAAATAGTTATTCTTTACATAAACACAGCGGAGCTACCGGTATATCGGCTGCTAGGTCGCTTTTTTGAAAATTTACATAAAACAGTTCTATGACTCAGAGGTTTTATTTATTAGTAAACCACAACTTTGGTTTAAAGTTTAATTTGGTGCTCGTTCATACAGGCTGTGGATAGATGCATAGACTTGGTATAAGCTGTGAATAACTGAGACTGAGGTGAATGCAATGCAGTAGAATAATCACGACTGCAGTTTTCTGACTGTGATGTACTGGAGTTATTACAAGAATCCTGGAGAAAGTTACTGACAATCGTGTTCACTCTATGCATATGCAAATGCACTACCCGTGGCATTGTGTTCACCTCACACTGTGTAGCACAGGTATCATAATGCGATTATCGCACAAAAGCATTTCCACAAAAAAACAACATTAATGTGCTATAACTTGCTTAAATGACTTTATTTTACACAACCACTTACTCGAACTAAGTCTACATAAAACGTATTGCTGCTGCAAAATTATCCCAGTATTTTTTTCAAAGTCGGAAACACCTGTTCATGTTTTATGCTAAGTTGAGCAGAGTCACCAGTATCTGTGTTACTGCGATGTATTGCCCATTACCAATCTATCTACCCTGACAACACTGTGCCTTTTGCTCTGGACTCAAAGCAAAGTAAGATTGTTCAAAAAAGTTCTAAATGACACATTTTGCCAATTTTATGCATTTTACAATTTTCTAGGGAGAACAAAACAAAGCGTTGGCCACCCTTCTTATGAGAGGCATGATCAAAACACAAGGACACATCAGTCATTTTCAGCTTAAAATTGAGAATAAATTGAATACGTGGAAATTGCAATTTTAACCCTTTGAGTGCTGTAATTTTTCCCATCAAAATTTTAGTGCAACATTTTACAAATTTTTATGAATTTTTTGTATTTTTTGGATAACTTTGGACCAAATGGACATCACATTTCATTGGTTACATACAGTTTTTGCGAAAATCTGAAAATTAACTGGGGTATGTTTTATAAAGGCAACAAAAATTGACTTTGGCGCTCAAAGGGTTGCTTAATAGGAGAGATAGAATCTACTCAGTATTGTATTTTTTTTCCTGCACAGGACAGTCAGTATGGATTACTAGTATTTCCAGGTAATCGTTGATCCATTCAAAACATTGCTTCATAGTACTACAATCTTCAGTGTGAAAACTAGATTCAGCAACAGATGGTATAGACACTCAGTATAAATTAATGTTTGGAAGCTTCTGTCATTTGTACATGTATCAGAATTATCTGAGCTATTAAAGGTATACTGTCGCCTGTTTCAATTTTGCTACAGTTACCATGGAAAGAGAAAATCTTACCAATCACAGATTTTAAGCAGGTGGCTGCTTTTTAAAAACAGCGCCCTCACATAGGCATTTTAAATACCAAGGAACGCCCCTTTGACCATATATGGGCATATTTAGATTACAGGTGACTGTATACCTTTAATAATGTTACCTTTTTTATTCCATGAAACCTATATAATAATATGACAGGCAGCTCATGGCCAACGTTGGATTATAGTCATACACTCAGTATGGTATAACTTTTAGTCATAATAAAACTAATACATCTTCAACTAAATTTACTTTCTGTCGGATTTTTGAAAAGCCTCTTTTCACCGTAGTTTCCAACACAATTCTGCTACATATCTCTTGAAACAGAATGACGCTTTTGTAATGGTTTCTGTTATTGTGTCAGTAGACAGTTGGAAAAGCACTTCATCAATATTCTTCGTTACCAGAAATAATGGCTTGAAATATTTTATTGAAATGTCAGCTGTGAGTTGACAGTACTCACATCTGTCTTTCTGACATTACATGTAATCAGTATTTCAATGCGATGCTAGCACACGAGAGAGAAGCTACTGATACATAATTTTTTTCTGGTCATCATTAGGGTTACAAAAATAACATCAAAGGCTGCTACGTGTATTGTTTAGGGACTGTCTTCCGTAGCAAACATTACATTAAGTTAGAGAGACCCTAATCGCAGTCCCTCCACACAACTATGCCCTAATCAAGGAGTTAATTGGTGATAAATATTTGCATAATTGCATACTAATGAACATTACAGCAGATAGATTCTGCATATAACTGACTGGACGAAAACACGCACCCATGAGTCTTGGCATGAACTGACTCGTAGTGTCATGTTCTTGAACAAAAAGGGTTTTGTGCATGATACAGCCAAAATGCTGTTCTTTTTTCTCTGCAAGAAAATGAATTCACAGACCAGCCATTCTATAGGTCTGCCCCATGGTGCAATTTACATATAATCCTTGGAAGTTTCTTTGCTGACTTTCATTGACCTGTAAAGTGTGTGTACTGGTATGCACTAATGGGGTCAGAATGTTGCCAAAGCTAATTTGCACTTTGAATTGTAGCTTGTATCTATAAAAATCACAGTCTGGTGCATTGAAAAGACCAAAAGATTTAAGTTATAACCCGCAACATCTACTAGACAAATGTGTGCACTCTATATTTTACTCTCAAAGTTTTCCTATCTGCAAGGTGACATGCAACAGATTTTATAGTGAGTGGTCCTTTTGAATAAAAAAGAAAGTACGCATTTGCCTAACACGTTGTTGGCAGCAACAATGAAATACAATTGTTACGATAAGGCTTTCTAGTGGTGTTGCAGTAGTATGCAATAGATGAAACCACAAAATATTTTCTAAGAATTTATGCCTCAATGTGGAAGTATAATCTACCTCCTGGTGAGCAAATGCTTTGAAATGGTATCAGTTAGATAGTCTGCAAGCAGTACTTTGTTTTTGTTACAAGTACTTCCCACTAGATTAAGTACCGTAGTACAGGTATGTATACATTACAGGGGAAGAGTTTGTACGGTATTATCGAGAAGTTTGAATTCCACCATTGCTACAGTAAGTCTGCCAACTGCTTGTAAATGATTGACCACGGCACGGCACCAGTACTTGGCAGTGACATCGACTGTCTGTCCACATCACATTATAAGCTACGCACTAATACAATGGGCGCTTGGCTTTTGAATAATCTAAAAATATATAAAATACATTAAACATGCAAAAATATGTAAAACATGTTAAAATGATATGTATAAAAATGTATAAAAATATTTTCAACCTATACATCTACTTAAAATGTTAGTGTGTGAGTTGTGATACAGGTAAAATGCTGATACATGTAGGTTGAAGTATGTTGTTTGAAGTACAATATGATTGTATTGAATCAAAGAAAAATTCTCATGAAAAGGTAAATGTATAGCCCTGAGGTCAGGTGTGTAGTAAATTAGAAATATAAAATTTTGTGTTTTGTTCAGCAGATTCTGGATTAAAACATGCAGGCACTGCATCAGTTAATAAATCAGCCAGGAATTTTTTTTATCAACACTAAAGTATCTACGGTAGTGTTGGCAAATGGCAAGGTTTTGGAACAGTTGGTGTTGTCTTTCTCAAATACAGGTCAACAGGTTATCAAGGCCAATGCCATTGAGAGAAAACAGCAAAGTTTACACCTTGGAAAGTTGGGGGTTTTTCCAATTTTATCTATGTGTAGCCTGCAGCAATAGTATACACACAGTGCCCTTGAATCTCCTGTCTACCAAAACCCTGAAAATGCATGCTATTGAGTGGTTTCTGTAGTATTGTAATTTAATATATAATTTAAGGAACAAAGTCGGCCATTTTTCATGAATTTTGTTTGATGCAAGATAGTACTAATATTGCTTGACATGTTGAAAGATACTGAATAAATGGGTGACCATGCATATATTCGACCCCTGTTTTAGACAAATTAACTGAAACCACCGCGAAAATGAATTAATGGTCGTGACCATTAATTAAGTCATTTTCGCGATGGTTTCACGTATCATGTCTAAAACCTGGGTCAAATACATGCATGGTCACCCATTTATTCAGCATCTTTCAACGTGTCAAACAATATAGTACTATCTTGCATCAAACAAAATTCATGAAAATGGCCGACTTTGTCCCTTTAATGATTATGAAACAGGGTTTTTTATATTATTTGTCACCTTAAGCAATTTCAACCACTGAAGCAAGTATTTTGTCCCCATACAGTGTTTGTGTAACAGTCCCTTACAAAAATATTCCATAGGCATTCGACAGGACTATGATATTACACCACTGCATGGGACTAAATTTAAATCTGTCCAATAGGTAGGATTTTCATAGATTTCTACAGGATCCAGGAACTCAATCGGGCATTTGTTGAAAAATTACCATTGAAACACCACAAACATCCGTTAAGAGTTCCATTGAATTCATATTGAACTTTGTTCAGCAGGATAAGTTCATGAGAGATTGGAAATTGATAATGCTTTAACTCCCTCGAGATATCCAATATTTGACAGCATAGCTTTCAATTGTTCTCTGTAACGTTGCAATCATGTGATGAGCCTACAGAGCAAAGGGTAAAACTAAACACATTTTTCAAAAGTTACTGTATCATGGTATGAAGTAGAGTTGCATTCTGTTTACAAGGTTGTGTGACCCTGAATGACCCCTGACCTAGGTCTGTTTGTGCAATTCCTGTCTTTTCACAGATCCTTCATTGAACAGGTGCTTGACATGAAATTTGCACCTTCTCACCAGCGCTGACACGATCCATACATCTCATTGCTGGCCGACAGATTGAAATTCTATGATTTGAGACACTCAACAAAATACATCACTAGAAGACAGCGAATCAGTGTAGCAAGCCCTGGCACACTCAAGCCATCCGAGAGACTAAAAGATGCACGTGTTTTCACGGCATAAAAGAACAACCACACCAGAAAGAGGGTACGCGTGACTGATGACCTTTGGATTGGTGTTAATATCATGAATTTTGCAGTAAACTTGAAGTGACGGTATCTCAGGTAAGGCCCTTGAGATCAAAGCTGATGACTGAATTCAGAATGAGCACACTACCTTTCATGTTAACAGGTATATTGAAAAGGAGTTTTGCGAAGATTTCTAGTGGAAACGTATCAGCTGTTGTCTGTTCCATGTAATTTTGTACATCCGTATGTGGAATGCCCATTTTCCCCGTACTGTGGCATATGTTACCATCCATCACCACTGAATTCCATCGTCCGTGCTTCATTTGCTCAAGCAGAGTGAAATGTTAAGTATATACTATTGACTATAACTTTACTGAAAGAGTAAGATTTGTACCCCAAATACAGTGGATGTGTGAGTGTGAGTGCTTTAATATGAACTCTTTAAGCACGTGTAGAGGTCTCAGTCAGAATAACTGTAACAACTCTTTTTCAAGGGTGGGGATTTTTGCCCAGCAGTTTTGATAATATGTCTTGGCTACATGTAGTTGAGTGGGCAGGTTCAGTATGTTGTTAGTTCGACGAATCTGATCAAAAGTTTACTGAATACATATATATAAATAGGACTTTGCACTTCAGGCATGAACTTCCCCACAGAGTTCATGATCAGGCAAAAAGACAAGCCTAAAAGGCCTTTATATTAATACACATGGCTACATTATCACAAAAGCTTCTTTTTTTCACTTCTATTTAGCGTGATCGTTAAGTCACACTGTGGTAACTGAAGTATTTATTACCATAGCCACAGTAATATATTACGTGTCTCATAGCTATATACCTGTACTTGTAGCGAACGCTGTAAAAGATACCACAGAATTTAAAAAGGTTCAGCTTTGTGTCTTAGAATTTATGGGATTGGGAAGTCTAACATGTATTTAGCAAACAAAAACGTGATTAGAATATAAATTTACATTATGACCCGAAAAAATCATAATAAAAGTTTCAGCTTCGCTAGTTGAAACTTCTTATGTCCTTTCCAGTGTTCTTGTTATGTTTGTGAAACACTGTTTCTTGTTTTTTCGGCCAAAATCATTTCAAAAAGCCTTGTGTTCAACTTGTCAGTACGGATTTTATGCATGCAATGACACGATATCATTCATTGTCTGAATTTTAGTTCAGACTGGAATTCATGTGCAAACAGTAACGCTGCATGTTCTATGCAGTACATCATCTTTGCAAGTCAAACTTGTATTTAAACACAATTTGCAATGACAAGACAATGTATTTGTTTTTATGAACAAAGAATGGTTAGGTACATGTATTATCAAAAGTAACTGATATCGCTCTGTAACATTTCTTTTTCTATTTCTCAACCGCCAAAGAAATTCATAAATATTAAAGGACCAGTAGCTGTCACTTTTGATGATTTTCTGACTGCCTATTCTGACTGTTTTTAATGTCAACTTCAATTTCTTGCTCCGCACTCAAAAGCATGTGTTGAGATACACAGTGTTTAGCCTGTCGGCTCAGCCTGTACATGTGTACACTGCATGGTTCTTGTTGACAAGTGAATTCTGGTCCTGACTTGAATCCAAATAATGATGCATTCTACACATATTGAGGCTATACCCAGTCTTGAAAAGCTAAATAGTTGGTGTGTCAACTTGCTGTTGGGTGTAGGACTTAAAACTGGCATAGACAAAACAAAAATTGTGAAAAAAAAAAATCATCAAAAGTTAGAGCCACTGGGCCTTTAATTGAGAGGTACTGTAACTCAAGGTTCATTGCACATGCCCATTGCTTTGTCACCGACTCTAGGACAGGAATCAACAGGTTGTGTATCAAATTGAGTTTTCGTGTCGCACAGTGTATCCTACATGTATCTTGTGTATTGTTTTAGGAACGCATGTCAGCATTTCAAGCATAAGTTGCCAACCATCAACTCTGATTTCCCTGTTTCATTTCTCTTTCTTTCCCTCTCTCAACAGGCACACAAAGGCAACAGTGAAATATCAGTCTACTCACTCAATCCATTTTCACCGTGCTGTTCAACAACATTGAATTCAGTAGACTTTATATACAGTTTTTGTCTCTGAAGTGCAAAGAAAGAAACATTTATTTGTAAATAATGTGAATTTCCACCCTCTTCAGAGGACCAAATATTATCACCGTCAAGTATTTGAAAATCATCTGCAAGATAATCTTTTTCATGTAGAGTTGTCATAACATTTAATACCATTTACATCAGCAACATTGTAACAAGCAACTCACGTACTACAACTCTTTCACTGAGGCAAATTATTCTGAATTTTGGAATTTTAAAATTTTTTAAAAATCAGTGTGGTTCTCTGTTCAGAGGTGCAGATAAAATTTCCAGCCTTAAGACAATCTCTGCGAGTTTTATCAAAATATTTTATGCCAGTTTTGGAAATTTACAGGAACACAAACTTTATCACACGAATTTTTCACACAGTCACGGTAAAATTTACCTATTCCAGTGCATAGTTTTGAACAACTCATGTTTTGTGGTATACATTGAAACGTCACTGTAGTAACTTTGAACTACGTTTACTTGTTATAATAGAAAGGTACAAAACTTTTGAAGTTTTGAACCTACTCCCACAAGAATCACACCAAAATATTCAAAAACCAAAGTCAACAAAATTGAAACAGTGCCTGACATAAAATGGGAGATATGTTTCTGACAAGACTTAGGGCGCTGGTTGTCTGTCTTTTGATATTTCTCGTGATCACGTTGGTGCCGTTCATCTACAAGTTTTCCATGATGCCATCGCCACGGAGCTCTAACGCATTGCAACTTGCATCTCTGGAGCTGGACCAGGCGACCGTCAAATTACTTATGAAGACTGAGAAGCGGAACGTGACCAACCTCAAGCTGCCAAACTGTTTGGAGATGCCCGTCTGGAGGCAAGGGATATCTGACTGGTTTGATAGCCGATACACCGGCACCGTAGCACCTGTGTGGACCAGTCATGATAAAGAGATTTCCAAGAAAGTTCTTGCATGGTGGCTGGTTAGTTAATAATTCTTTGTTTCATTCAAATCAAAATGGTCCATGAAGAATATTCAACTTCTTGGCGTTAAAGTTCTATAGTTTTGATTCCATGTTCCGTGAACATATGAATAGAGAGGCTATTGTTAAATAGGCTGGTTTTATGAGTTGACCATTCATGGCTGTCATCTGTCTGTCTGTATGTATGTGCATGCATGCTTGCGTGTGTGTTTGTGTGTGTGTGCGGGCATGTGCGTATGTGCACGTGCATGTATGTATGTATGTATGCATGTATGTATGTATATACTATGTATTTATGTAACTATGTATCTGTCTATGATCGGTTGCAGATTTGGTTACACTAAGAGTATTTAGAAATTCTGTGACATATTATGACAGTCATGTAATAGGGTGATGGCATCATCAGTGTGCAAACTTTTTAATTACTCTTTTGACATGCATCAATCAAAAGATTTGAATAAGTTGCTGAAAAAAAAGAAAGCTGCTTTGAAAAATGTATTTACGTGTATTTTTGAATATTTCAGACACTGCAAGGTTCTAAATCTACCGACATGTCATCCATCTCTGATCAAATATTCAAGCTGATTCCAGATGTGAATCCGTACAAAGTTGGTGATCCAGATCGGTGTCTTCGCTGTGCTGTTGTCGGCAACTCAGGAAACTTGAGAGACAGCGGCTACGGGGAATTCATAGACCAACATGATTATATACTTAGGTAGGTGCATTGAAGGAATATGAAATATGCCCAATTGTAAACCTCGTTGATTGGAGGGAAAAAATTTATTCCATTCCAATGGTTTTATGAGTTTGGATAGGAGTCCAATTTGAAGTGACTACATGATGTTTATATTGAAATGAAAGTCTAGAACTTGCTTCATATTTTGTCAATGGAAACTTTAAATTCAAGTTTGGTCTTGGAAATTTTATAATCGTAGAACCAAGCTGTGTAAAATTCACAGATGTATGAAATTCAGGAAAGCCAGTGGTACCAACATTTTCTCTCCCAGGGATAAAAAGACAAATTGTTGACTTTTGAAAAGAACAAATAATTAACAGCCTTCTAGTAAATTTGCAAACACTGGCTAGCTACAAGATTGAGAACACCAGGGGAAAAACCCTGACTTTTTGTGTGTGTATTATTTCATTGATAGCTCACATTGCTACATGTGTGCAATATTTGGAGCAATCCAGATCATTTTTACTCACCAAGTCTCACAAATCCAGAATGAGGAGTTTTTGAAACTTCAATTTGTTATTCGTAGATTGAATGTGGCGATGACAAAGGGCTTTGAAAAGGACGTGGGCAATAGGACAACTCATAGATTTATGTACCCAGAGAGTTTTATAGAAGTGACTGGAGAGACGAACTTTGTACTCTTGGCGTTCAAACCACTTGATATAGAATGGCTTATCAGTGCCCTGACCACTGGAAAGATTGAAAGGTAAATAGGAAAAATAATTTTTTAGACATCTCTTGTAAATGTTGAATCAAATGTAAATCAATAAATTGAAATTTTTAACTTGTACCATATCAAAGCTTTTAGCATTAATGTAGGTTAGAAAATCATAAAAACTAGCAAGTTTCATATATTATGTCTCTCATATTTTCTTATCAGTGAATTCTTGCTACAAATACTTCTTTTATGCCTGCGTTACCTTTCAAAGGAGTTCAATCAAGCTAAAATGTAAACTAATATCTCTTAAAAGTTGACAAGCATGTTGGTTGCTAAGTCAACAGTTACATGTACCTATAAACAACGCAGACAATGTTTTTCACACAGATCGATGAAACGACTGTAAATTTGACAGACAACTGACAACACTGGGTAAAATTGATAGGATTTTTCCCCTTGGCATTGCAGCTTCTACTTTCACTGAAATTTTATAGAGAAAGAAGCCTCAGTTCAGCCTCAAATATATCCACTTTGCTTTTTTATGAAGTGTGTATGCTCGATAACCAAGTGTTTATTTGGTTACTCAGTTGCCAAGAATTGAACCACAGTCCCACACACGAGGGACTGTGCTTGAACAGTCACATAGAGTACACATGCTGTATATACTCCCAACCTTTCTGAATGACTTCAGTTGCTGTAGTAAACGTTGGACTGAGTATGTGGAACGTATACGTTTTTCTTATTAAAAGTGTTCGGTCTGTCTGTCTGTCTGTCTCATTACATGTTTTTGAAGTGACAAGGAATTACAGTTCTCAAATTATCAGTGAAATCAGCTGTCCTGAGAAAAATTGCGGTGTATATTTCTCTTTTCTAACCATACCCGAGAAATGATAGCTTTTTCTGTCTGGGTCAAAAGATTTGTAGACTGGACGGTTTACACAAATTTAACTTGTGGCCTTTAAGGTTGTGAAGCAGATACAGTGCGTGATAATTTTAAATTATTGCTTGTACTTTCACTAATCTTATGGTTTATTGTACCTTACATGGCATGTCAATGACATAATTTATACCAGGTTTACACTTTTTTTTCAGAACATATATGATGGTAAAGAAAAAAATTTATGTGGACCCCTCAAAGGTATGTCACAGTTCTTGACAGAAACTGTGTCCATTAATTTGTAAAGTGAATGAACTTGTCGCTTAACTAAAAGTTTGCAATTTTGTAATGAAAATTCATACATGATTATCATCAGATATAATATCTTCTGTTATGCAAAGTGTATGCAACCATGTACAAACTGCTATCTCATGGTACACCCAGCAATTGACCTTAAACTTCAATGCCACACACTTATCAGTGGGTTACTTCAACTTGAACAGGGTCATAGGGTCATAATGTACCTTGTAGACAGCTCACAGCCACACCAATTTATATCCGGTGTGGCTGGCATTTATTACATACCTGTAGTTTGTGCAAGTCAGGGAGATCATAATAGGAAATTAAGGTAGCATGCCCCTCAATAGTTAAAAGCTTAAACTTCTGCTCAAACTTTCCTTAATGAAACTTTCAATCATTCTCTTAACAAATCAAGAATAAAAATCAGGTGTGACTGTGCAAAGTTTGGTACTAGAAAAACAAATTACCCAACATTTACTGATATTTTATATTCAAAATGGCAGCCATCCATGTGGGAAAATAAAAATTTCTGATTTACAAAAAACTAAGATTGTGAAACATTTTCTTACTCCAGGGGCTTTAAAGTGAGCTTTCACGAGTCGTAGACTAGAAAAGTATTGAAAAAATTGGGCCGTTCACAGTTTACGTCACTGTTCTCTAATTAATATGCAAAAATAAATATTTGTCCGCATTTTCAGATAACGCTTTTGAAAATTACGCATGCAAGAACGACGAAATTACATCTCAGTGGGTGACTGCTAGTGTAACAATGAATACTAAAAAACATATTCACGACTCTGAGTATTAGCTGCAAAAACGGCCATGTATGCAACATTGATAAAATTTGTCCGCATTTCAAGCTGCTTGTGCGATGTCGCGCGCGTACAGCTATATTTAGAAACAAACCTGTAACTGTGAACAGCACTATTGAGAGTTTCAAATATCTGTCCCTGAGGCACATTGTACCTTACAGGGGTGGGTTGTTTATCAGTTTATCTGAAAATTCAATATCGCTAAAACTTTCAAATGAACAAATTGACACCATATGAATAGTCAATGTCAATGAAAATAACCAACACGAGAACCACCCATTGAGGATTTTGACTGCAGGCAAACTATACAAAGACTTTTAGTTCATTCCATTTTGGCACAGGGGAAGTAGAACTCAATTTTTTACCTTTTTCGCCTTTGACAGATTCAAGTGTTTTCCCCACTGTTCATGCATCACATCCACACATACTGGAATGAGGAACATGGGAGATACCCATCCACTGGAATGCTGGGATTGGTATTTGCATTGCACATCTGTGATGTGGTAAGTTTCGTCAGTCAAGAAACCAACACCAACGACCAACTGTTGATTCATCCCAGCTGATACACACAGAAATTCTGCACTATGCAACAAAATCGTATGCTCTTTAGAGTGATTTAACCCTTTGAGTGCCAAAGGCAACTTTTGTTATCTTTATAGAATGCAACATAGCCAGCAAATATTTTCAAATCTAGAGAGTTTTTTCAGATTTTTCTCAAAGTTTTGGTCAAAAATTTTAGCCATTGAAGAGTTTTGTCCATTTGGTCCAAATTTATTAAAAAGTTACAGAAAAATTTATAACACTTGATAAGATGTTACACTGAAATTTTAGTGGGAAAAATTGAAGCACTCAAAGGTTTAAAATGCTCGGCACACAGTCCATGTAGCGACAATGAGATGCAAATGATATGCGGTCAAGGTCTCCTCACTAACTTTCAGCTGGTTCTTCAGTTTCTACTATTTTTTAGTATTTTTTACAAAGGCACAGACTTATTCTACCTGCAACTTAAAACTGATAGTGATTTGTAGCTCATTCTTTACTATTTTTTCATAGTTTTTGATAGCCGGTAACACACACTTCGTGTTCGTGTCGGCTACATGGACGATCTGCCAAATGCTCACTAGTGGCAGCCAGGGTCAAGATTTTACCCCTTTCACCCCTTTTCCAAGTGTAGAGGTCCCTCTTTGCCATAGGAAACAATTGAGTTGGGCAAAAACATGGTCGTGAAAGGATTAATTATTTGCCATCAGAGATCTAGACCATCCCTGCATTTCTGCTCTTATACAGCTACTTCAGTGCCAGTGTATTTTTGGTAGTGCACCAATTAACATGGATAAGAGTGCATGGCAAGCAGTGTTTGTTTGAATCTGCCACAATTAAACAGGGCTTTAGATTGAAGTAATCTTTAATCAGCTACCTGTGATTTGGTCATTGTTTGTGCAAGAATGATATACCATCACAATCTTGAAGACACCTTGGAAGATTGTGAGCTGTCAGTTAATCACCCTAAGTATCATTGATTCTGTTTGCTCTCAAAACACAATTTCTGATTGCATTCACCTATAGACTATCAACAGGTGGTTGGACACAGGTGTCCCTTTGAAAAGTTTGAAAAGACACAAAGTCATAGCATAGAAATGGCCAACTCATATACATAGATTTGTAACCCTTATGTTGGCCTAGAAAGTAATTTTTACGTGTATGTAAATGCTGTAAATAATAGTTTTTAATATTTGCAAGCTATGATTTTCGTATTGCAGCTAATTGTATCATTTACCTTTGCAAAGTTCGTAAGATAGTATAACTTTAACCTGTTCAGCGCCATTGTCAATTTTTGTTGCCTTTACGCTTTACAAAATGTACCCCAGTCAGTTGGTTTTTTTAAATTTTTGCCAAAATTTTGATGAAAAACTGTGGTCATGCAGTAAAATGTGGCGTCTATTTGTTCTAAAATTGTCCCAAAAAATTTAGAAAAATTCATAAAAATTTGTAAATTTTTACTCTCAAATTTTGATAGGAAAAATCGCAGCACTCAAAGGGTTAAGCTAGTGTCATTCAGTGATCAGAAAATGTATGTGAAGAAAGTATCGGTAGAACTCTAACAATCCATGATATTATCTCTATGGTCAATCAAGTTACTAAAGTGATAGAGTGTGATGTCTGACTCGTAAGGTTTCTTATATCTTAGAGTCAATTTTTGTAGCTTCTTGACAGAGGTAGGGCACAGTCACTCCACAGTGGAGGGAGTGACTGTTGTTAGAGGCAGAGGTAGGGGCAGGGGTGTGTGCCCGATTCGATTAATCACAAAGTCAATATTTTGAACACATTCAGTAGAATGCAAAGACCATCAAGATGTGACATTTATAAGTGTAGACAAATACCATCATGCCCCTTGAAAGAACATGTTGACAGACACTTACATGTACAGTTTTCACTAGCATTAGACTTGAAATCCTGTCTGTTTTTAAATGGCCAAAAATCTGGCACACAGTCCATGTAGCCCGACAATGAGATGCAAATGATATGCGGTCAAGGTCTCCTCAAACTAACTTTCAGCTGGTTCTTCACTTTCTACTATTTTTTTAGTATTTTTTACAAAGGCACAGACTTATTCTACCTGCAACTTAAAACTGATAGTGATTTTGTAGCTCATTCTTTACTATTTTTCATAGTTTTTGGTAGCCGGTAACACACACTTCGTGTTCGTGTCGGCTACATGGACGATCTGCCAAAATCTGCACTTGTCAATTTTTTAGCTTTTAAAATGTCCTCACTTTTCCCTAATCTTTTTCACTCTTGCAGTAAAAAGACTTTATCATCACAGAAATCATGGTCAATCTTGTGTACACACCGGTGTAAACTTGGAGTTATGTATTTGATACTATCAACTAGCAGGGTCATCCAAACATTAAAAAATATCCAATATTTAATTTAGGAGGAGTGACCTAAAACTCAAGTTGCCTTATGAAGGAATTGACTTGCACTGAAGGTCAATTGCCATGGCAATATGCAAATTTCAAAAGATACTGGTTACAAGGTACTGACTGTTATTGTTGCAATAATGTCATGGTCCCTGTAGGGTCTTCCCATTCTGTTGAATGCTTCGGTCCATTGACTCTATAAACATTGCTTTTATCATGATGTGTCAGTCTTTAAATGAAGAAAACAAGTCTTGCGCAGTATACTGTAGTTTTAGACCATTTAGACTGATGATAATCATATACTTAATCAATTACTATGGCACAGTCTTTCAGTAATTGTATCATTGCTTTGTCATGTATGAATACTGCATTGTGTGATGTTAAATACGTGTACAAAACACTTCTAAAATTTTGTATGAGTATTCAATAATTATGTTTGAGTATTCAATAATTAATGAGTATACATTCAAACCACACAAAAGAGAGGATGTGTCTGCCATCGCTTACAAATGAATTGAGGTCAATTATTTCTGTGTTCATTGTCTGTTTAATAACAGCGTTGGGCATCTGAAAAGCAGAAGGGAGATTAGTGATCCAATGATTAGGTGATTGCACACTGTAAAGAAAAAACTGCTACAATAGCAGGACAAGACAAATTTTTAATCTTGTCTTGAAAGTGCTATCTGTTCTGACATCATACCTGGGAGATGTAGTCAACAGTATTTAACCCTTTGAGTGCCCACATCAATTTTTCTCCCCTTTACAAAATATATCCTTGTCAATTTTTCTCAGATTTTTGCCAAAGTTTTGATAAAAAACTGTTGCCTATAAAATATGATGTCCATTTGGTCCAAAATTATCAAAAAGCTTTCAAAAATTGGCAAAATGTGGCAGTAAAATTTTGGAGGGAAAAATTACAGCACTCAAAGGGTTAATAGTGAAGCAATACAAAAACTTACTTTATATCTCAGAATTGTATTAATTGACTCCAAACGGTACCAGCAAAGACCTTGACACTGCAAGCTGAGTTTGAATGCTGATATTATGTCAAAATTTCTATGGCTGTATTTTTCCCCTTGATTCTAGGTGAATGTGTTCGGTTATGGTGCCACAGCACAAGGCAATTGGGATCACTACTATGCCAAACCACTATCCCCGGGCACGCCTGAGAAGAAGAGTGCATTTCGAAAGACGGGAGTCCACGATGGGGATTTTGAGGCCGATGTTATCAAGAAACTGGAGTACATCAACAAGATAAAGGTCCACAGAGGATCCAGATGATGAAATGTCTCCCGAAAGAATACCCAAGCAGGATCACAAATCTTGCAAACAATGTGAAATGCAAAAGACATACTAGTTTTGTATATACCTTTAGAATGACCGTTGGAGATTTAAACATAACAGTACATTGTGTCCTGTTATAAACTTGTGAATACAGAGCCTGTATTTTGTTAAATGCAAATGAACTTTGTGAAAATCATTCACAAGATTGCTTGACAACAGAAAGTTGTCGTCGTCTTGTAAGCTAAGATTTATTATCTATGTAGGAAGACCAACATTGTGATTCAAATTTTCACGAGTGCCAGCAGATGAGAGCGAGAGAGAGAGAGAGAGAGAGAGAGAGAGAGAGAGAGAGAGAGAGAGAGATTTCTAAATATTTTTCATTTCAATGAAGGTGACAGTTCCTTGTAAAATTAACTGTAGCAGTGACATTTAGGATGTATATATCATACCCAAGTAGTAATCATTGTATTGTTCAAGAATGAGACAATGACAAAGATTTGTGTAAACTTCAACTACCGGTAGAATTCATGTGAGTTTAATGTTGCCAAAGGCAAGGGTTATGTTGAACACAACAAAATACGACATAAACGACAAATGCAAATTGTTTGAAACGTAATGAAGATGACATTGGACTTGTAAATGAATAAGTGAATCAGTGAATGTGGTTGAGCTTTCATGACGTCTACAAGCCGAAGATCAAAAGATCAGTTAGTGACAAAAAATTTCAAAGGTGCCAGGTGGAAGAGTATTCAGTGCAACATTTGCAAGTTGTGTTCACAATGACCACTCTTCAGTTGTCCGGGTGTTGGTGACAGGCTGTGAGGTAAAAATCGAATGTAGATTGGCGTATACCTAACTACACCTGATGTAGAGAGGTTGTGCCATTTCTATTATATCTGATTGGTAACGTGGTGACTTCCAAGGTCAAACACATTTTGGCGTATTTTCAAGCCAACACACGTTGTATAACATTAAGCCACCTTTGAGTATTGTAGTCATTATGGCTAATTTTACAGCGTGCATATCATGCAGAAGATAAGTAATAGTGTATTTTATAAAAGTAGTTTATCCCACCAATATTGTGGCCTTAATGACATAGCTAGACGTACTCGAAGCGTCATTTTATGAGTTAGATGTTCCATACATTTACCAAGCCACAGAAGGACAGTTCAATCACCCTGTAGGTGGGGGAGGGGTAGATTGGAACCACCAGCTTAAATTGCCTCATGTTGCCTCAAGTTTCACAGAATTTGTCTCGGGAACCATATCCCATTCAGAGCCACCTTACATTTGCTAGCAGTGTGGACTTGAATATACTGCACATCTAATGTGTTTCCGGGCATGGTTGAAAATCTCTGATAAACTCATAGTGCCAAATAGTTCAGAAAATGAAAATGAGACTCAGGTTTGAGTTTTTTAAGTGCTATTCATAATAACACTACTCCCTTAAAATAGCTGTTGGTGTGACACTACTCAAGACGGACAAAGTTTTCAACTATTAATAATATGTTCCTTTATAAGAATCTATTACATGTAGGAGAGCAGAGTTATGCAAAGACTTTCAAGTACAGTGTCATGTACAGAATAATTACATAGCAAAGGAAGGGAATTTTTTCACGCATGAAGATGAAAGTGTCTAACCTTTATATTGTCTGTGTTCCTTCACCTAGGGGTGCCATTGTTAACAGGTAAATTGTGATATACTCCTTAGGATAATGCTGATTACACTGACATGATGCAGTATACAGAAATCTTGCATTGAATTTTGAGAGTTTATACTTACCACCTGAAATGAACTGGATTGGTTTTTAAGTGGTTGAGAAATGATCTGGAAAATTTACCATTTACTGATTTCCTTATATTGACATGACATTGTTTCCATGATATGTGCAAACTTAACCCTTTGAGCACCAAAGTCAATTTTTGTCACTGTTATAAAATATACCCTAGTCAATTTTGTTTAGATTTTTGCCAAAATTTTGACTAAAAACCGTAGCCAATGAAATGTGATATCCATTTGGTCCAAAATTATCATGGAACTTACAAAAAATTAATAAAAATTGGTTAAATTTTCTAAAATTCTGGTTTGGAAACGTACGGCACTCAGAGTGTTAATAGGACTTTAGCTGAGAAAGAGGTTTTTATCCCTTTCCACACATCATATCACAGTGCACATGGGGACCTATTTCCTCTTTGAAATTAAGATATGACCAAAAAAAGTTCAATCCAAAACATTTTATTTCATAGGGTCATTTACTATTTATTGGGAAACAATGTACTGTATATCACAAAGGAACACAAACTTGAAACCTCTTTAATAATCAACAAACAAAGAATCAAAAGCTCATTGCATCAACTCAAAAATTAATTTTATCTTTCAAGAAACAATTTGTGAAAAGATAAGTTTTGTTAGAGTCAGTTACATTGCAAAGGACAACTCAAAGATGTAATTTCATATAAATGTATATCTGAACAGATCGCTGAAAATATTAACTATTTAGAACTTGATAATTATTATCAAGGCAGCTTAAAGAAAAACTTTACGGAAAAAAGTTTTCAAACTGTATGACAGTAATCACATTATATTGGTATCTTACAGTCGGATGACTGACACAGGCTGGTGTTTCGTTGAAACAACGTTGTTATATCATTTTACATTATCCACAAGTTGTAGAAGTTATTAAGAGCCTGAAAAGTCTTCACTCATGTCATATTTATACAGCGTTTTCATTTTTTTCGATGTCTACAATTTTGTGTGAACATTAGATGTTTGTTTTGTTTGTGCTAAGAGCAATACTCATGATAAATCAAATCATATACATTATTTCGAAAACTTTTCAGAATCAAAAACAGCGATATGACCTGTCTGTATTTTGTATCGTATGTAAGATTTTAAAAAATTTCATACCCGTTGAATCACCAGTTTCTTGTCAGCTTTTCTGAGTCCCAGAATGTTTTGTAATTTGATTTCTATTTCAATAGCTGTATTAATTTGTCAAATTTCTTATATAAGTATTCCGTCATCACACAAATTTTTGAAATGAATGTTATAAAACCGGGGCCAACCAAGGCTGACTGAACCTGGCAAAACCATATTGCATAGGGTCAACTTACATTGACCAAGGTTTCCCTGATATGTCAAACACTACCGGTATTGAATTGGGGCAACCTAGGATTACCTCATGTGGGTAAAATGTTGAAGAGTGCCATTGTCCTGGGTCAACCCTGGCTAAAATAGAGCTGCTAAAATAACCCAGTGTGGTATATAACATGTTGAGCAACATAAACCCTTGCTGACTTGCTGACACTTATAACCACATGTGGTAAACCAGGGGTTTAACCAAGGGTAGTTGTGCATGACAAAACCACATTGACAAGGACTGGCCCTGGCTTTACCCAGTGTGACAAAATTCCACAACCATGTTGAGCAAGGTCAACATGGGCACACACACTATGTATGCACACTCAATGTGACAAAACCACATAGATCAAGGTCATCCCAAGTTGATGAAGGAATTCATTTTCAGTCCAATTCTTGATGTTTTCTGTGTAATTCACATACCTTATGAAACATGGTTGAACAAAGGTTACAAACAGCCAAGCCCAGTCTACTACAGTCTTTTTTTTTCTCACTGAGCCTTTTCAGAAATTCATGTCTGAACAACTTCCTTCATTCTTGACAAGTGTCTTTCTAACACCATATCTGACATTGTAACATTTGATGTTAAACCGAGCCAAGCTTGCAGGCTGGATGAATAATTGTAGTTCTTGTATGCATATAATGCATAGCTATATGTTCACATGGTGGACTTAAGAAAAACTTCACAATGTAAATAGAGAAGTTAGTTTATTATGATGCCTTTCCTAATGAAAATAAGTAATTATACGACTCAAAATACAATCACAGACATTTTGAGATGTAAAATTTATAAGGTGCTTTTTTGAAAAACTAGGTGCTGGGGTTGTAATTTTCCAATGTGTAGGATTTTAACTCGTACATTGTATCTGTAAATGCTGCATTGTCTTTGAGGTAAGATTTTTGTAATTCATCTAATAAAATTTGATTAATTCTAACTTGAAAATCCCTTTATGAAAATCCTTTTCCTGGAACGCATGTTTGAATGGGGAGCCCACTCAGATAAGTCAGAATAGCGTTGATCGCGATTTCAGATTTGTTACTAAATATAGCTGCACGCGCGCGATTTTCGGACAAATATGCTGAAATTCGGACAAATTTTGTTGTATGCGCGGCTGCTGTTGCAGCTTGTAGTCTCAGTCATCAATTCATACGAATAAGTGTGACGCTAAATAGCCATTCTAACACTCGCAGGTTTTATTTTCGTCGTTTATGCGGAAAATGCGGAGATATGTTTATTTATGCATAGTGACGTCATTTGCGATCAGCGCTATTTGTAGTGTGTATGGCATGGGTTAGTAGTTTAGCAGTGTCGGTGCGAGTGAGTCTACTGAGAAAACTGCTGCAATGTATCACCCTGGCAAATGGCACACAGGACACATCACAGGTTAGAGGATTTGTTTGAATGTAGACACTGGTGCAAAAATATGCAAATGATCAGAAATTTTGGCATGGCTAAAATTCATGAACTCTGAACATGATCATGAGGATGCCTTAATATTTCGTTAGCATGTATCATAGGTAGGTAGAGTTTGTGTAGACCTGTTTGTATCATAATATCTGCAACTTCTTATATTTGCTGAATTTTTTAAGCAGTCTTGGACCAATAATTTGAAATTTCACATTGGTTCTCCAGGATGTTCTTGTTTGAAATTTTCAATGTAGCCGTAGAGGGCGCTCTTTCAACATGCTATTTTCGATGTTCCAGCATGTGCTCTACACAGCACAACTTTCATTTCAAAATTTGCACAGTAAACCTTTCGACTACTTCTGCACCTTTTGTCATAAAGCCTGCATTAAAGGGAAGTAAATTTTGATATTTTCATTATTTTTGTGGACAATTAAAATACCTGTGCATGGCATACTGAACAGTTTGATCTCAAACCCTCCCCCTCCAAAACAGGAATTTGGAAGAATGAAAAGCCAATGACGGAAGTATGATATGAAACCTCCTCAAACAAGGTCAATTTTATAATGTACAGAGTTTTCGTGGCATAAAGTTAGTGTGATCTGCTCACAGTAATAACAATAATTTTCTTCCATTTTGTACATATTTTAATTATCTACTGCTCCTCATGAGGGATTGAAATGAAAGTGCCACGCAACAGCACGCATTCAGAAATGTCTACTGTACGATAGAACCAGCATTCATTAAAATCAGACACTTCTTAATTTCTATCTGCACCCATCTGAATCCATGAAACACAACAGAAGACACCTTTTTCATATGCATCAGATAAGTTTATTTTTTTTGTTTTCTTTTTATGAAGAAACAACATGTTAACGTGAATACCAATCTAATCAATAAACAAATATACATGTATACTAAACTCTACACTCACGTTTACCAACCAAAAAAAGAAAAGTAAAGAACAGAAACTCCTTCATCCTTGTTTCATTTCAATAACAATTGTTCCAGTTTTTCCATCAGGCCACGGCAATATAGTCTCAAGACATGGTTGTATTTCTGGGTTTCTTAAAAGTTTCCTTTGAAATTTGTCGCGCAAGAATTTCAGTTGGTTTAATAGTTCTCTTCAGTGTGCCCGCTAAGCCAATTTGACGCGTCATGACGCACAGCAAATCCACCTGACGCACTGAAATTACAAGAAATCTGACGCGTCACTGACGCAGCTGTAAAAAGCCTGCCAATTACTAGAAAGCTAAGCAGATTCATAATTTTCACAGATAACATGTTTCCTTGTAGTTTTTGGGCGAAAAAGTAGCTGAATATGTCATTCTATGAGTCTCTGCAGTAGATACTACGTGCCGATTGTACACTTGTCTTTGCCGATCGATCGATGGGGAAGGAGGCAGCCATTGGTGTTTTCATTGTCTTCTCACTGACTCACACGAGAATACCAGGAATCGAGAAAGACACACTACCACCATAGAGGGCGCTACACTTACAACTACTGACTTTTATTTATAACCATTTTCATGCATGCGGTGGCGCACACCAAGTCAAGTTTTCTTCAGTTTGACTCAAAAAAAATTTTTTCACCTCCCCTTAGAGGGCACACTGGTTCTCTTCATATGTCAGATTTTGTACACATCTACATCTGTCAGGCTGATTGACTCTTGATAATGAAAAGACATCTTTGTCATGGTTCTGATACCTCACAAAGAACATGATGAACTGATTTTTTTTGGATCTCAGCCAGGCAGTCCAGTTTAAAAAAGAAAGAAATAAGCAAGAAAAGAATAAAATCACTTTTGTGTGCATTGGTGGAATTTGTAATCGGTCATCTAGTCTCAGAGTCCACTTTCACTTTCACATTTGATCCTCTGACAGAGGTGTATTTACGAAGCTGGGGCTTCAGCAGTCTCTCTGGTCAGTCCCTGTCCCTGTTTTTGCTGCATACAACTCCTGGCCACCGACTCAAACAACCTGAAGTAAGATAATAGAAAAATATACATACATCATCCATGATATTCAAACAATTTCAACTCTGTGCTTCTTTTGTTATATTATTAAATGGTTACAGATAACAGATAGAACCCAGTTGGCCTCACAATTAACCCTTTGAACCTGGCTCGGACAAAAATGTCTGCATGATGTCATAGGGTACCAGGGGGGTCAGGGTGCAAAGGGTTAACAAAATTGCTACAGGAACAAAGTTTTTCATATAGCTTTCAATTTTGGTACACAAGACTCATGTTCATGAACTTTTCATAAAAGGACTTGTCAAGATTTCAGACCGCTAAATATACATTATCAATGCACTTCAAGCCCCTCCAGCATGCCAAGGTGCAATCAAATCCAGCGTGAGGATATTTACTAGTTAACAGTATGAGATATTTACAAATCAGTACAGAAGTGGCGTTCAGTGCCATTACATTCTCATTCATAAACTTACTTTTCAATTTCAGGTGCACAATGAACAAACTCATGGTTCCAGAACTTGAAGCTGGGGTTCTTGATCAGTTCTATGAATGTTATGAGCAGACCCCAGGGGTGTGGCCTGTTCACTATGAGTCGTTCAAGAAGTACCCTGCACATGAAAGCAAAACATTACATGCATGACTGTTAAGAACTTTACAAAAAACTATTTTCTTTGCAAACAATTAAATTGTTGAAATCATTGGAAAATGTCAAGGAAGAACTCTTGAATTTGCTAAAAACAATAAATGTCAGCAATGAGTACGCTACACATTAAAACACTTTTATTTTACTTTTGTGAATAGATCCCACATTAAATGATATGTAGTTTTTGACTGAAGAAATAAAGAACTTCCCCTTTTTGAGAGCAGATACAAACAGGAACTTGCAGGGGCATTTGATTCAAAACACTTTTATCAAATTCTGCTATCAAGTCAGTACATATTTGATAATTGACATATTTTCTAGACACTTCTCTTTCATTTTCAGGGTTCTTTACTACCGCAATGGCTAGAAGTCGGCAGAATGGTTGGCTGTGAAAGTGAAACTTCACCAATCCTTGAGAATCAGCTATACCAACAAACAACTCCCTTGTAAAAGATCTTCCAACACACCAAGTTCCCAAAAAAAAGTTTGCAATTTATGTATTTCAGTAACCAAATGCCTTGTTTCATACACTGCCTCAAACAGTGATCACACTACGGTTACCAAATTTAACTGAGTTGATAGGTGTGACATACCCCTCAAAAGACAATACTGAAGTGGTTCGTGTACATTATTTTGTATTTCAAGCATACCTGGTAATCTGTTCCTGAATAGCTTCTGTATTGGTTTCCGCAAACAAGTAGAGAAGAGTGCAGCTGAAGTAGTGTGTATGGCTGTTAGGGTATCTCAGTTGATTTGCTATTGCATTGAGGAATAAGTAGCGACCTGAAAGAACAAATGTCATTTCAGTAAAGCAGTTAGGCAATGAACTAAAAACAGCACATATAGTGGCCAATGCTTTCAGTGGATAGACCTATTTATGGGAACATGCTGCCAAAGGGTTTGGATCTATTAATCCACCTACCAATTCATATTTTTTGTGTGAAAATGTTGGCTCTTCCCAGACTGTCATAGGGGAAAGCACTCAGTTAATGTGGATATTGGAAATAAGAAGCACATACACATTGAATTTGTAGATAGGGCCTCCCATCTTTCTCTTATCAAATAATTTGGGTATCAATGACATCATTCAGCACATTTATGTTCTCTTGAAAGAAATTTGTTTCTTTTATCAACAGAGTTTGAAAATGTGAGAGAATTTCTGAAAAGGTCTGGATCAGAAAACGGTAACATGAGCAACATAGTAAATTCAGATGTTGTGTCATGAGTTTCATCCTGTCCAGAATACCATAGAAGCTGGTCACATTGGCATGAACAAGTCCACCTATTTGTGAGCATTTATTTCACAAGACACAATGAAGCTGGTTCATTGTCATGGATCTCACTGTTCAAAACCTGAATTTGAAAACTTCACAGAAGTATACTACATACAAACGGCCCTGTCACTGAAAAATTTAAGGGTCCATACAATCAAAGTCACTTCAAATTCAAGGACTTTTTAAGGTCTTTTTTCAGCAATTTCCAAAGACTCACTGAGGTCCAAATACCATTTTCCAGACATCATTTACAGCAATTTTTTTATATCATTCCATGTCCTTTTTACAATATCATGACTGATTATCTTGGTATTTCTAAAAGTCGTGGGTGCATTATCAATTTTTAAGGACTTTCTAGGACTATCAAGGAAGCTTTAAAATACAAAGACTTTCCAGAAGCTACCAGACTCTGATAACACAGGTGAAAATTTTGATTAAAATCTCACCTTCAGTGTCCAAATCCACCGCAAGATTCTGGAATATATCCATGTGTGACGAATGTGTAATTGTACTCATAGAGGGCGTGCTTCCCTTACTGTGAATGTAGGCAATAGCCTGCGATCCTACGTAGAGGACCAGTGCATTCATGAGCGGTATGTTATACCTCACTCCTGGTTCATGTGACACTTGAAGGTGACTTCGTAACTCTGACAAGAATGTTACCGGTGACCGAGTTTTCAAATAGGAATCAAGATCCTGTAAGAAAAAATATCACAAAACAAGAAATTTGATCACTAAAGTCTTTATCGGACACTTTTTGCAATTTTCCTGAGAACCTGTGGTCTGGTGGTACTGTATCTGTTCCACAGAAAAATAAGGATTTATCTTAAATGCTTCTTAAAAATGCTTGTCCTGTTTAAATTTACAGCTTTTATAATATTGTGATGATCAAGTTCACGCCACATCCAGACTAAAAACTTTGTATTGGACATTCTGAAGGCATATCAGATAACATGTGCTGCAGTCTCTATCCATACCCTTGACAATGGCAGAAAATAGCCATGTGTTTACTCCAAGACTTACCTTCTTGAAAGACGCAGGCTGTATCATGGCCGCAAAGTTGGTGAGTATACGTGGCGGATGTGCGATCTCACTCAACATGTCCACCTTGAGGTTCGGGGTGAAGGGATCAGGAAGCCGCATGTTCCTTGGGAAAGCACTGAGGATGAGATTGCGCATCTGGATGCAGTTTGGTGGGATGACGTCACAGAAACCGTAATGGTAGTCACACAGGAATTCTGGGAAGTCGTGGAGTAGGACCAGTAGTACACGAAGGGTGCCCTGGAGGAGAGAAGTAACGAATAATCATGATTTACTTAGCTTCTGTGAATGACCCTTTATCCAGTAATTCTTCACCACACTGACCGTCAGCTATGTCATTTTACTGCTTTTTACAATATGCTCAAAAAACATCTGAATTCTGGATCAGAAAACGGTAACATAAGCCACAGAGAACATTCAGAACTTGTGTCATGTATTTCATCCCATCCAGTTTTCTTTGCATCTATGATGTAAACACTAATTTCTCTGGCAATGATGTAGAGCATTCTGCCACTCACCTTGTACAGCAATGTAGTATGTTTTGCCAATTCAGCATTTCTGAGGAATGGTGCCAGGAACTTGAACAGGTCTATCAACAGCTGGGCATACATGGGCCATCCCTGAGAAAAGATATTACCAGGGAACTTTCATACCCAAAAGCAACTGGACAAACGGGTTGTAAAAGGAGGCTTTAGGCGTCAAAGTTCATTTGACAATTTTGAGTCAAAGTAGGCACCTACAAAGCCCACCTTAAAAATCAACTGGTGTTTGATGAACACTGAAAACTCAAAACAAGATGATTGGCAATTTTAATGTAATTAGACAAACTAGTATGCTAAAAGACACTCAAGTCAAATACTGAATATATGGAAGAGAATCACCTTACTCAACAAGTGAGTAAGTCAATGATCTTATTCAAGTTTTGATGCAAAAAGCAGATTTCAAAGGGACTATGCACAAACAGTGTAATTAAGAAAGTTATCTTGGCACACAAGCGGTAAAGAAGGAAGTTCATAAGTTCATAGCTTTGTCACAGCATTTCTTGTGCCTAAAGTGAAGTACAGCTCACAGAACTAGCAACTATAGAACATAAAATATCTGACAAATGTTCATCCATTGCATTAGCTAAGCTTCCGGGTTTCATTCGCCGAGCTTCCTGGTTTCATTCGCCGAGTATCAAAACACTCACACAGCCTGTCATGGGTTTTGTGGAGGGCTATGATGGGGCCACTCACCAATGGAGCAATGCAGCTAAACATTGCAGCACAGCCCCTTGGAAATCTGCTTTATATAGAGGACTACATTAGATTACGTGTAGGAGAGAATGGCACTCTACCAATGTCTATGAAAATACTCACTGTTCATATTTCATATTCACACTCTAACATCTAGTAGATATATGAATATGTCGTACTTTGTTTACCTTTTGCTGTGGGAGTATTGCTAGCATTCTTGCGATGAATATCCTGTGTGATATCAGCTCTAGCCAGGAGTAGGCAAACCCGGGGGCCTTGCTGGGTCGCAGCACATGGAAGGCATTACTGCAACAAAAGAAAGAGAAATTTACTTATTATTAGTTCTGCTTTCTACATCTGATTTTCTGAGGAGTACTTCCCCCTATATAACTACATGATGTACCATGACTGTACGCTAATGAATGATAGAAAGTTGGCTCATAAAAAATGCAACACATTGAATTACCATGCAAGCTGTTTTGATTTATCAAAATTATACACACTTTAATACTCAAATAAGTGTCTTAAGATCTACAGGCCAGGACAAGTTGATGTACACATGTTTACAACAATCTGGAGCAGATGTTAAGAACAACTCAGTATTTTAGAATAAAAATACACTATACACTTGTCTGTGTTGACCTTTGACAAGTACATTTGGATTCAACACTAGTTTTGTATGGCATAGTTGGATCTTTGTTAAGTGAAAATGATGTGAATGTGTTCAGGTACCACTTCTTGTTTACATTCTCTTCCACCCCACTCCCCCCCCTCTCTCTCACTCTCTCCCTCTCTCTCTCAATCTCTCTCTCTCTCTCACTCTCTCTCTCTCTCTCTCTCTCTCTCTCTCTCTCTCTCTCTCTCTCTCTCTCACTCTCCTCTCTCTCTCTCTCTCTCTCTCTCTCTCTCTCTCTCAACCTCACCCTCACCCTCTCTCTCTCTCTCTCTCTCTCTCTCTCTCTCTCTCTCTCTCTCTCTCTCTCTCTCACTCACTCTCTCTCTCTCTCTCTCTCTCTCTCTCTCTCTCTCTCTCTCTCTCTCTCTCTCTCACTCACTCTCTCTCTCTCAACCTCTCAACCTCTCAACCTCTCTCTCTCTCGACCTCTCTTTGGATCTCAAACCCTCCCCTCTACCTCCCTTGGTCTTTCTCTTAACATTACTTTCTTGTACTTTAGGTGCTGGCAGCAGTGTCTGTTAGGCACTACTTAGTCAAAAATAGCAATTGTACACTGACTTGAGCTTACCAGAAAGCGGTTAGTACTTGGTAGTTAATACTTTCCAGGACATGTTCAGGGGCATTGAGTTCAAGGAGCAGCATGATGAAGATCCTGTGGTAAGGCAGTTGTTGGAACTCAGTGTGCCTGGTTTCATGGTCTTGCAGTAACACACCAGCTACAATACCAAGCACCTGTGTCAAATGCAAATAAATAACATTAGAGTGAAATATGCATTTGCTTTATCTTTAATTATAAAGGTACTTACGGTTTAACAACAGTGTTTAGTGAAAGGTTTGACCACAAAAGGTGTCTGTAATTTTTCTGTTTTTGTTTCACTTTCATTTTATTTCATCAATATCTGCGATTACTTTTTCTTCGAAATTCTGGATCAGAAAACGGTAACATAAGCCACAGAAGACATTCAGAACTTGTGTCATGAGTCTCATCCCGTCCAGAATGATTGACAACCAAATTTTATCTTTACAAAGATTACCTGGATATTTGTCAATCAAGGCGGTAAAAATCCAAGCTGCTGCCCAGTACAATTATTTAACCTAAGTGATGAAAACCATGGTAGCAATGTTTGTGATGGGGAATTGATTTTGAAAAGACACACATGTTGCAATGTTTGCAAATCGGTCAGATAAAATTCTCGGTATCGAGAATTGAAAAAGTGTTATATGATACAATTTTTGTGCCAGTCTTTATCTGAGATACAAAAGAAACCTCTATAATGCTACACTGCTTCCCAACCTTGGAAACGCATGAATGGAAACTTGCCTTGTTAAGGAGGTTGATCTTGGTTACCGTGTTGGTGGCGTCACCAGAGTGCTTCACCAGCAAGGCAATCAACCTGACAAAAGCATCCAGAGGTGTGGAAACATTTGGCACGGATTAAAGTGGGGTTGTGGGCAGACTGCTCTGCTAGTGCTCTGTAGCACAACTCGACACACATCTCAGTACAGAGACGGAAGAACCGGGTGATCAAGTCATCTGTCTTCAGGATGCCCTGTTGGTGCATCTGTGAGTAAAAAAATTAATATAATAGCAGGAATGAGGGCTTAATTTCTGGTCCTAGACAAATGTGGTGAATGATTCCATTCAAAGTATTTGGTTCTTCCCAGACTTGCATGAGCAAAAGTCCTGGGGATCTATTCTGCAGGGTGACTTGTCAGTCTTACATACATTCTCTATCATACAATTCCTTTGACAAGTAGACTGGCCTACACACTGATCAAAGCACAAATTTTATGGTCTTGAATACATGACCACTGGATTTTCTCATTCGTTATAGAATACTGTTCATTAGTTTTGGCAATAAACATATCTATTTGTGACCGGAATTTGGATATTTCCTGGTATTTGTTGTGTAAACTAAATATTGCTGTAATCCCCTGGGCATGAAAAATCCCCCCTCCCAACACACACAAAGTAATAACTTGCTGTTCCTGAGCTAAACAGAGGGACAATAAATGACTGATTTTGGTACACAAATGAAGGAGTGGTTTTTACCTGTCCAACAAATGCTGAAAAGGCTTTGGTGCTATCTCTGCCTGCAGCAGGTGAATGGTACATGTTGACCCACTCTCTGAGCAGGAATTCCGTCTTCTCCCGCAGACCCGGCGGATCATCAAACTCCCTGGCTTGGGAGATTCCTGAATGCATCATGGATGTAGGCCCGCCCGGAGCTTTGTCTAGGAAGGCAGTGTCATGGTTCTGACGTATCACCTCGACCAGCTGGGTCAGGCTGTGATGAATCAGACAAAAACACAGAGCATTCTCAGGATGGGGATGCAACAGTCTTTTACTTTACTTTCTCAAAAATCAGCACAGCATATTGAGTATATGAACCTCCAAACAATAGCTATTTGCTTGTACGACCTATAGATTCCACTGAAGACAAAAGTTGCATGAATGGACAAAAGATTTGCAAACTATATAAGCTGAATATAAAGTTCCTGAAAAGACTACCCAATACCCTGCATGGAAAAATAACTAAATGAGTATAACAGATAGATATTTTATTATCTGATTATGATGCTGGTGATATTTTGATCTCTGCCACTGATTTATCAAAGTCGATTCTTCTTTTAACAGAAGGAAACAAATTTTTTAAGTTGTTTCTCTTCTGTTGGCAGAACACAAAATTTTCCTCAGTGTGACAATGAAAGCATATGACAATGTGAGGCAGGTATTGTTTCTCTTACCCGTCGGGTGGGTTTGCTGAATGGGATGCAATCCTGACTAGCGTCTGTAAGGTATTGAAGAGATCTGCTTCATTGCACACATTGCTCATCTTCTCATCAATCAGGTAATACTTGACAAGCTGCATGGCGAATGCCACTGCCAGGTAGTTCAGACCATTCTCTAATGACTACAATGGAAAGAACAATGTATAAGCATGTGAGCAGGTCTTTTTTCTCTTTATGCCATTTTTAAATGTTTTTGCACATCAGATTTTTCTGACACAAAGTTTGAAGAGAACAGGTCACTCTTATAGGGACTTGACTGGTAAGACCAAGCAGATATTTCTGTAATAGCTGCTGTGGAGTAAAAGTAAGGCAATTGAATTGTAGAAATCCATAAATATAGCATGCATATATTCATAGACAAACATTCTTACCAAAATATATCAAAATTTGGCAAATTTTGTTGTAGTTGTTGATCAGTATGAGGAAAGATGGCATTTTCAAATAGTTGGTACCGTGTTCCCTTTCTGCAAGGTACCCAACTCTGCCATAGGTTGCCATATACTGTATTTTTTGTTTCTTATGTCCTTTCTAGTGTCAATATATGGAGTCAACAATTCAGCAGGGAATGTGTCTTTGCATATGGTCGTTTCCAAAGACCAATATAAAAGTGGCAACATATTGAAGCAACAATTAACACCTATATGCCAAAAGTTACAGTCAACCAACCTGTGCTAGATGCATGTCATATGCTTGTAAATTGACAAGATGGTTTCTTATCAGACAGTCCACAGCCTCTATGTTGTACCTGCTGTCTGTTCTAGTTTCACAAAGTACCCTGTGTGCAAAATGTAAAGATACCTCAATCAAACAGAGTGTTGTGATATCAAAGTGAGAAAAGAAAGACACAAAGAAATACTAAAAGATCAAAATTATCCACTTCCCTATCCTGAAATTCTTGATAATATCAATGTTGAATCAAGCATCATGACAACCGTACCTGGGGTGGTGGCCATTTTGAATTTCAAAAATATCAGTAAATGTCAAGTAATGTGTGTCTCTTGTAACAAACCCTGCATGGTGGCCCCTGATCATTATTCTTATTAAGAATTGGTAAGAGAAAAGTTCAAAGTGTCACTGAGAAAAGTTTGAGCAAAAGTTAAGGTCTTTCACTTTCAAATTCCTTACTACCTTAAGCTGCCAGATGTAGTGCAAACAATTTGACTTGACCTTACCTGGTGACCTGTTTATTGGTCCACTGAGGTCCATAGGCTCTGTGATCCTGTAAAGCTTTCAGCACCAATAGATGGCAATCACGGAATTTGATAGTCAGGTCTGGATCAGTCGTCATCTGAGGGTTCAAACCTTCCAACAGACCCTCTACTGCCTGGAAACCAATGGAACCAACATACACTTTCATATCTCTCCATACACAATGTGGTACCGCAAAATCATTCATTTTCACTGGGTTTTTCACTTTTTTAATGCTTAAGACATCTTTGCTGGGATTTAACTCCCCTGATTTGATGGAACAAATTGAATCATCTGAGTTTTTATGCTTTCCTTCAACTTTCAAAGCAGATTCATGTATCAAGGACGCTGAGGGATATTGAATCTCATTAGGTAATTTATTAATTATATATCAGCTTTCTCTACACACAAATTGACCACCTTAATAAAAATTTCAATAGAAAACAAAGGGCTAACACCATGTAAATACTCAATGTCAACAAGGACTAATGCCAGAACCCAAGATTGAGGACTGCCCCTTTTAGGCTCTTCAGCAAAACATAATCTGAAATGTTTACCCACCACTTGTTTTTTGCTATTTTGGTAATTGTATTTCAGTGTAATTACCCACCTTCTGCAGCAGTGCTAGTGCTGTGACTATTTCCCTGGAGTTTCTGGCCAGCAGAACGGCTTCCAGTAGACTGTGCATTGCTTGTACGTGTGGGTTGTTGGGAGGTGCCACCGCAGCATGTATGTACTGTTCTATGTCAGCAGCACACTTGTCGTAAATCTGCGTGATCTCATCTGTGGCATATGACTACGTAAAATAATTGTCACGGTGTCAATGGTGCATGAACTACAGACCACTCTTTAGTATTTTATGATTATTGTAGCTCATAGTTGCACTTGAAAGATGTACTTTGCGACAGAAAAAAATCACAGTGTTTCAATAATTTTGTGATTTCATTAATGCAGTTATCATAGTATTCATGACAGTCTTTTACAGCATAAAACACTCCAGGTTTATCATGATGAATTTATTATTATTTTTACTTAATGAAGCTACAAAACTGCACAAATGGCTTGATCATGATTTTTTCACGTATGAAAGCCAGCACATGGAAAGACAAAAATGTTTAACTTTAGCAAAAACACACAGAAGATACTAGCCTACTTGACAGCGGTCAGATGAAATCAAAAAAATGCACAACTGCACGATACGAGGAAAAATGTAAATGATAAACTAAAAAAAACATGGTTAGTGACAGTTATCAAACCTTTGCAAGAAGCCATGCACCACATAGGAGGTAAAGGTCACGCTCCTGACGTCATGATACATGTTACAGTGTAACGACATTGGATACAGATCAGCTGCTTTACCACAGATACCAACAATATCACAGCTAGCTCCATAAACACACACATTTCTATTGGGTGCAATAGTCCATTCAGTGTTCTCTACCAGCTTGGGAAAACAGACGGGGTGGCCAATTTACATAACGATGCATAATTTGCATGTTCATTTGTTATGTAAATCTATTCTTTTTTACAGTTATTGACATAATGAATAGATTACTCCAAAAAAGAGAGGGGTGGCCCACCTCTAAAAATCCCCTTGTGGAGACCCTATTCAATATCTAAACCTAATACTTGTTCACACGAGTTACAGATGCTACAAATGATAAATATTATCAACTGTCATAGTCCAAAAAGATGAGATGCAGCATTTACTATGGCTTATTCTGATGTGCATGAAAACATAAGTTGACCAGTGGTGTCAAAGTAAGTTCAGGGAAATGATTATCATTCTTTTCACTTTTAAATCACACATGTACAACGTCTGTCCATTATGATCTTTCTAATCCTAGTTATAGGTGAAAAACAACTACTGTACTCCACTTACTACAGACACTAAAACAAAAAATTTTCATACAAAATTACATACAATACAATGGGCAAGTCATCACAAAACGCAGTCTTTCCACACATCATTTCACATACTAGCAACAAAGCTGCTGGCAAACTGTTTAGATGACAGAGGAACAGCACATACAGTCGTACAGGCAGTGTGAAGAAGCTACAAAAATGGTCTGGTGTGACAAAAATTGAAGGTCAGTGCAGTGTACAAACATCTGTATAGCTCTCATCCCTGTTTCCGTTTATGTGCACAGACTTGATTACAAACTCTGGTGACAAGGGGATATGGTGGTAGAAAGGCTAAGGTGGCTGGTCATAAAGTTAAGTATGTATAATGAATCTTTTGCATAGGGTATCTGAGAAATTGCCCTCAAACTATGCTGAATATTTTCTGGTCTACAGTAAAGCAGCACAACATCTGGATCCAATGACCATTGACCTCTGTAACTGCAACATGACAGATGTACTCACTACATACTAGGAACAATAACCTGACATTACAAGCACACTGCTGGTTGAGATTAAACAAAGACAAAACGTTTTGAAAGGGTGGTTCATGGGTGGACAATAATTTACAATTTACGAGTTGAATGCTCGGCTGAAACATGGTAAGCTTTCAACGATACATTGGCTTATTTAGAAACTCAAATCAGAAATAATATATATAAATATAAAAAAAGCATACATTGTATTAGAACAAATACAGAAACTGGGAACAGGGTAGTTCAGAATTCACATTTTTTTCAGTGGCAATGCGCATAACAGAGCGAACTCCTATGAGGAACACAGCTAAACTCCACAGCAACCTCCCTGCTGATAGGAGGCACACACTGAGAGAAAAGGTTGGATAACTCTACTACCTTCGCTGTTACCTGCATGGGTTTAGCTAAGAAACCCGTCGGCTGGCTGGCATCGTTGGTGGGCAGGAATCCGGGGATGTTGCGAGCAAACTCCTCGTAGACCGCTGTTTGGTTTGGTGTCACACCACCAACCTTTGCATAAAAGTTAAAACAGAGAGAAATTGTATCAAAATCCCTAACTCAGTACATGGCATGTTTCAGTATACGAGATGATACTCACTCCAGTGATAATATCTTTAGATCAGTTTTTCTCACGATCGTAAAATTTCTGGCATGTCTTTTTTTTATAGTTGACATTGAAAGGAAGGCATATTTTGTGTTCAGTTGATAACATCATCCTGCACTATGTGATTACATCAATTTTGAACTATCTTTTTGTCAAGAAAGGAATGTTAAAACTGCTTTCTTTTAGGGCTACAAAGATGACACTCAACACACACAAAAAATGTGAAATGGTCATGAAATTTAGCTTAGAGCAAGTTACAGACATGACGCACTATGTCTGATTGCAAGAATTCTTGTGTAAGTGATTGAAGTGTGGTTTGCCTTTTCTAAACTCACCTTGAGCCGTATTTGTTCTGGCATTCTCTCAGCCTGATATGTCAACACCACTGGGTCACAGTAACGCCTTCCCTCGTTCCTTGCATGCTTTCTCAGATCAAACTCCTGAAAAGCAACACCAACGCCTTCAGTAGTAAACGTGCCCTCTGCAGGACTGACACACATACAACATTTTGAAAAGTTTTTCTTCTCTCAATATGTAATATTTCCAACAGGCTACAAGTGTATAAGTGTATGAGAGAAAAAAGTTGCTTTTCTATTCAAAGTATTTCAACTTACTGTTGCCAGTCTCTTATCCATCTCTGGTACTGCTTTCTCTACAGCACATTTCTGAATGAAAGCACAGGCCAGCTCTACGTTCTCTGATGCAACAACTGTGGCAGCTTGCTCAATCATCTCCTTCTGCTGTGGAGTTGCACCCTGACAAAGAAGAATGAATCAAGGGTGAGGTTGGGGAAACATATTGAAGGCTATGCTAATCTAACACAAACAGATTTCCAACAGAATTCAATGAAAATATTGTGCTTCACAATAATATAGGTTGAAAGAAGGTGCTATGTAAAATCACTTTCCTATGAAACAAGACTTCATTCTTGTTTACAGGCCCTTTTGGTAATGACACAAGTAATAAAGTTTAAGAAGCCATGCAAATGTTGTGCTTGGCATAAAACAGCTAATCATCGCAACTGCCATCCATATTTCAGAATCTTCTCAACATTTTGTGTAGTACAGTTGATCTAAAATGGTCAAAGTAGGGTAGTTAGCACACCCAGATCATCAAAGGCAGAAGTGGATGAAGGAAATTTCATGTCTTCAAAAGTAAACGTTCATCAGTTAACTGTTATCTGGCAGTGTGACAAACTCCGGTATGTTTTCCCAGTATGTACATAGCAAACTACATAAAGGGGAGTATGTGTAGTGCTCTCTGAAGTTGTAGCATGGTGAAAAAGGTGTACACAGTACTGTGGATATTTTCTTCTGTGAACTTTACTTGTAGGATATGCATTCGCATAACAATCAGATGACACAGAATTTGTACTTTTCTATGAAAACGACCAGTAGAAACTACTTTCCCCCCCCCCCCCCACACCCTTTGGCTGCGTATAATGTCAAATGCTTTACCAGTTTTCTGCTTACCTTGAGAGCACTGAGGCAGTTTTGTTTGAAATTGCTACTGATGCTGACCAAGAGTGGTTCCCTGCAGGTAATCATTGCCATGCCAGCTGTCAAGTTACGCACCATGTGATGAGCTGCAGCACGCATGCGTGCCTCCTCCGGGTCCAACGCAAAGTCCTGAAAGAAGTTATCCCAGAAAGGCATTTATTTCAACTTGCTGGTAGTGTGTTTCCAGAATTCTACACAAATTAACAGTGTTGGTTTGCATCAGAAAGTTAGCCTAAAGAGTCACCAAGTGCAATGTCAAGATGTACAAGACAATGCTGTAAGCTGAAAATATGTTGTCATCATTTCACAAACCAATCAAATCACTGTAGATATATTGAAAGGCTTTCTTTAAAATATTCACAAGTAGTGAGAACCTAGCATCTTTTTTTCTTGGAAATTGTTCTCATTTAATCCACACGGTTAATCAGAACCAAATAAGGAGTAGTAACTTTGTTGATGACAACTCACCTTTTTGACGATCTGTTCACATGTTGTCATAGCAATTTTGATGGACCTTTCGACAACTGGATGGACAAGTTCCTGTACAGCACGCTCCACTGATGGTCGGACACACTGTCTCATAGCCAGGTTGGCTTGGAACAGGGCAATCTATGGGAAAGATGATGTACCGGTAAAACCAAATTCATTATCATGGTACAGAAAATGTTTTGTATAATAATTGCAGTTTTAGCAGATTTCAGGATTCACTTTTACAGACCAAACAGAAACGTCTAAAATGTAAGTTGAAGCATGTTTGTGTTATTGTCATTTAACAATCCAGTTAAAGATCTGTGAATAAGCAGTATGGAGCACAGTGCTGAAGATAAGCTAGACAGAAGGTAAGTTTACATTTCACAGTAGCTGGGTAATAAATAGCATCTGCTGACAATAGAGCAAAATGAACTTTGACATACTCATCCTCTGACATTGTGTACGTACTAAATGATCAAGTAGCATTATCTACATATGAAGGTATAGAAGGAAAATACCTGTCATTTTGACAATATTTTCATTATCAGTGTTTTGTAAGACACTTTTCTCATCTCTCCTGCTCTTGAAATACAAACTATTAGCCTTGCAAGCACAATGCACTGTTTACAATGTTACTATGCACAAATTAATTCTTGTATGGATTAAAATCCAGCGGTCAACAATAACAGTGGATATTACCACACATACAGGTGCTGCATACAGGCTTTGTTGACAACGTGCACACTGAGCATTTTGACGTGGCATTGGGAGTAGAACAAGGAAGTGTATCTTACAAACAGAAGAAAAATGCTAACCTGGTTGTTGACAGCAATATGAGGAGCCAATCCTGCCAGTGACGTCACATTCAGATCATGGAAACTGAACTGAGGTTGTGGAGGTGCTGGCGGGCTTGCTGTGGTGGTGGTTGTCGTGGTGGTAACAGGGGCCGCCATTGTGGTCGTCTCCACGGACGTTGTGATGGCAACGGTGGCTGTTGTGGTGATGATATCATCTGGTTTTGACTCTGGAGACATCAGCTGTTCTTGAAGTTTGGTCAGCCTGTCAGCATCCTGGAGGAGGTTTCCAGGTTGTAACTCCTGGAATAGATGGAAGACTGGACTTTTAAAACACAACGGCAAGATGCAAGGAGTCAGTCTACACTTGTGTGACAGAACTCCACTGTCATTGTGTACACGAGATGGAATGCAACTCTTACATGTAACCCTTTCACAATCATGGTTTGTCTAAAATCCATTATTGTCAATAGTGATTGTGGACCTGTTTATAGGGAATTGGGGGTCAATAGGTTGAAAGAATTTCCTCCAGTTCTCAGATAGTGCATAGATTACATGTAAAACATTATACTGGAATCCCTGTAAGTAAGAAAGTTTGCAGATGAAAGGGCGTAGATACAACATCATGGGTGTGCAAATCCTGTGGTCCTGAGCTGAAGATCAAAAAATTTTTTCCCAGTTTTTTTTTTTCCATTCATCTGACAGGCCAGCGATTAGTGTAATTGTGTCCAAAGAATGTACACAGGACCAGTAAACTAAATGGCAGAAAGGACAGACTTGCAATGATACAGGTCTGAAGACCACAGAATACCCAACCTTGAGTTTGTCTAGGATCAGAAAGTAAGCCTCAAATGTCTACATGTTGTAATGTTTGGAGAAACCAAACTTTAGACTAGATGATGATTCATCATTTCCATGTGTCCTCCCGGTAACACTACAAGCTATACAGTATAATATGTAGGAATTAGAACTTACATTGATATCCAGGTTGAGAGTCTTGCACAAAACTTCTATCTCAAATTTGAGATTAAGCTGTGAAAAGAGAAAACTGGGTTTTATTCACATGTCAAGTAGGAGTGCCAACAGAGGTTTGGGAACGGTGATGGCACGTACATTCTTGCTTCATGTGACATTTGTCTGGCTACATCCAGAAATGCTTTGCCAGACTTCATATAGGATGACTGATTTTTCTGCTCCCTTACAATATTTCATCCATTCAAAACTTTAATCACATCCTTACTGAGTCACGGAAATCAGTGATGGAACCGACAGAGGTTCACCATGATAACTTGGGTTTCACAACCTGTAAGTCTTACATAAGAACATCTTTAGGAAACACTAACGATCATTTCTGACGCAGCGCATCAGTACACATGAAGAAGATTTGTCCAATCTGAATAATGAAAAGCGATGAGGGTTTTCTTAAGGGCCCCAAAGCTTTTCGAAGTAGACACCCCTTCAAGCATTATGTTCATTTTTAACCCTTTAGTCACCATGGTTTAGCCCTAACATTGTTGTCAATGATGAATGTAGGTCTGTTTATAGGGAACTGGGGGTGGAGCAGGTTAAAATTGTCCAGTGCAGGCCCAGTGTTCCACAGTCCTGCTCAGTGGATCACTCACCTTGAGATCTTGTTCTTTATGCATCTCTGCCAATACATTCATGATACCCATGGTCCAAGGGTTAGGTGGCTTGAACACTTTACTCTTGGCGCTGGATTCAAGCACTTTGGCCACAAATGGTACCACATACAGCAGCTCTTGTTGGCCTTTGAAGAATGCTTCAAGAAGCAGTGACTTCAAATCTAAATCCTATAAGATAAAGAACCGAGGAAAGTTAAGGTGGATTTATACTTGAACATAATTGAAGGTAGCTATCTCTTTCTCCCATTCTATTCAATAAAACTTGCTTTTTTGAGCAAAATTAACTCAAGGTATTTTACTGACATAATAAGATCATTTGTGAAATCACACAAACGCCAAATTTCTTGGAATCATATACAACATAATCACTCTTGACTTCAGTATTAAAGAAAACTGTAACTAATTAATTGCCTTGCTAAGAAAAGTTTGACCTACATTCTCAGTGACATTTGTGAAAATAAGACTATGGTCTGTTTATAAAGTAAAAGGCTACAACACTTGGTTCTTTGAAGTCAACGTACCACTTAAAACCATGCACACCATCATAGTATCAAAATACAGAAGTAAAAAGCAATAATTTTTAATGACTGTACATCTCCTGATGAAGAATGGAAGACAGACTGTGCTGAAGATGAGGAATGACAAGCACACGTCAAAACACGTGACAAGTATTTGACTTACTATCTGCAGTATTGGTTTGTTCTTGTAGAGTGTCAGCATTCCTAACCAATGACCTAGATTCTTCAATATGGTCCTGTCAGAATAATTGGCACTACTCTTGTTGGAGTTCAGCAGCACCTGGTGTGGTGGATAGCGGAGGGAGAGGGGTTGACAAAAAAAGAGAATTCATGTAAGTGTACAGATTACAACAAGTAGACTTGAATGACAATAAATTTTTTAAAGACTTCAAAGGACAAAATATAAACCTTGGAGAGAAGTGGCTATCCATTTGACTTTGAAGAGAGATCTGAATGTTGTGATATGATTTCAAATGCACCAGCTATGCTGGATACACATATTGACACCATTCTAATAGAGATTTTATTCAACTGTGACTCACACAACTCCCTCTACTGCAAAAAATCAGCTAAATAGTCAACCTTTTCTTGTAAATGTGATTAATTGATGTAGAATAGTAACAATGCAGTACGGAGTTGCTTGAATCACAGAATTCTGATATGCAGACTCTGCTCTGTCATTGTGTAAAATTTAACTACCTATCCAAGGCAATATATGAAAACTATGTCAATCGCTACAAAGGAAACAGTAAATTATGTGGAGCATGATTAGCCTTACTACAAAGGAAAATCAGTTTTTATCATAATGATCATAATTGCGGATGTCCGAATATGTGATCAAACAATGCCTGCTGAAATTTTGCTGATGCAACATACCACTACAGAACACAATGTTCATTTGAATCTATATTCATGGGGAAATTTTGAGTTATGTTTTGAAATTATCTAACTGTCTCTGAGGTAAATTTTATCACGGTAAGCTGAATAAAGTTGAGTTGCAAAAGAATGGAACTGGGGAAGAAAACCAGCTCTAAATTTTATACTGAGACCAGAAAGTGAAAAGAAAATGTATCACACAGCATGGAACTATAGTTCAATAATGAAAATCAATGAAATCAACAGTTCCAGAAGGTGCCCTCTGGGCAACCTCCACCAACTTGTGAAAACTGCACCACCTTATCTAGAAATATAGCCCCCATTACAAGTAAAAGCACTGGCAGAATAATGTCCAATGACCCTTAGCAAATGTTTATGAACCCAATATGAACACTTCAAGCCCCCTGAAACACCATAGCAAGATGAACCCCGCAAGTGAGATGGCGTGAATGAGCCCATAACCATGCAAAGTGCCTGAGGTGCGGCAAGCGCGGTGACAGAAACAAGAAAACTCACCACCTTGATATTCCTGTATGTTTCTTTCAACACCATATCAATGCACTTGTTCATCTTGAGCACTTCCAGGTAGTTGGCGTAAAGCATGTGGAAGTTGGGTTCAATGCTGGCTCTCTTCTGCACTAGGTACTGGGCTACCCAAGGCAGGTATTCCTCACTAATGATGTCTTTCAGCTCATCACACTGGGTAAGTAAATGAATATCAGTGTAAGTATACAATCTGACGACAAATATTGCAATAAGAAAATACTTCAAATACGTTGATTTTTCACTCACCAATTGAGGACACCTGGTACCACCACAAGGCAGTCAGTGGTTCAACATGACCCTATTTTTATAGTAATTTTCCTATTTTTTCTTGGACCTGGTAATTCACTAATCTTGAATGATAATGATTATTTGACCTGCTTTTGCGTCATTTTGTTGCATAATGTGGACAGGGACCAGTAAGAATATCCCCTTTAATTTATCAAGCTTTGTAAAGTGTACTATAAAGTGTTGAGGGTATTTCTGTTATCTGGTTTACAGCACAAAAGTAATTTTCTATGATGAGCTTTTACTCATCTATCTACACTCATAATCCCTTTGTTGAAGCTAACGTATGTCATGTGTCAAAGAATTTAGAAAGCAGGAAGGAGCTACCAACAGGGGCCATCTGACCAGCTTCTGCAAACAAACAAACATTTACTGAATTCAACTGACAAACAAGTTGATGGTTCTTACCTTCTGTTGTAAGTTGGACTGAGAGAGGTTATTGAAAATGAAGAAGATCTTGTCCTGAATGCCCTCCGGTGGTTCTGGATTCTCCTCCAGTGGTGCATTGGTCAGCAGGGTATCAATGTTGGTGGTACTAGCAATGGAAGGCTGCAAAAGATAGGATGGTTGCCTCTGTCACTCCTCTTCTACAATCTCAATTCAAAGAAGTCTGCATACCCATCATACAAATATGAAGTGGCAGGAAATTTTTGTTTCACACCTAAATCATTCAGAGCTCTCCTACCACCAATTTCACCATTACAGGGTTCATTTGAAACAGTTCAAGCATAACCACTTTTTCAAAATGAAATTCTCACTGGCTACTGCTATCCAAGCTACAATTAGTTTTACAATATTTCAATTTCAAAACAGGCATTGACCGTAAACAAGTTTATGCTGGCTCAGTTGTATTTACACAAAGCAATAGCCTTGATTCTGAGTTGCACAGAAAATTCTATCAACTGTATCTGTTTTGGTTTGGTACTGATATGTGTTGCGAAATAAATATTTCCTGAGACACAAAGAATCCTCAGGAACGAAATGCAGTGTCACAAATTAGGTTCTGAGGAGACACTAAAAGGGATGTCATCCTTCTCACAAGAGAAATACATGCAGTTCTACACTGCAGCACTTACCGGCACCTCCCTTGTGCCCTTGATCGCTGCCGTAGTTTTACTTGGTGCCTTGGTTGTCGCTGTGGCCGTGGTGGTGGTGGTTGAAGTTGTCGTTGTTGCAGTAGTCTTGGCTGCAGCAGGAGGTGCGAGGCTGACAGCTGTTGTGGTTGTTGGGGTAGGAGTTGTTGGAACTCTGTTTGGTGGCTCCCTTGACTGTTGTCCATACTGAACATGCTGTATAGATCAACACAGAAAAGACAAGTGATGGCACAGAAAGACAGACAAATGCCATCCCAGTTGACTCTAAATATGTTCCCTCTAAATGATCACATTCCCAACAATGAAAAGTATGTTTGCATAATGCCATAATAAGCACATATACAATTTCAAAATCTGATTGAAAAAAACACTTTGTACTGTATTGTATTGTATTGTATTGTGTTGTATTAATTGTATCATATTATATTACTTATATGAGAATTAGTTATACTTTCTAAACACACTTGTTTTCCTCTCCCATTGAACTAAATACTATGGCAAATTACTGCAGTCGCGATAAGTTTAAACACACCAAACTTCCAATTCATTTAGGTATACCGCTGGTGATGTTGTTGTATTCTTACATATCTGATATCACATTCCCCCAGTGAAGCCGTCGTTTTATGGAGGAAGTGAACGTTGTCATGGGGAGTCTACGAGATAAGCTCAAGGGGTCATTCATTTTGGCCCAAGGGGTTGGTAACGGTCTGTGGGTTGGTGAAATAAAATGTGAATGGTACAACTACACTCTCATTTGTCTCACGTGTCATTTATTTAGAATAATATATATTTTCAACTGATTTCATTTCACATGCGGATTTTTCATCGGTGTCTAGCCTTCCTCAAAAATGTCCACATAGAATGATTCCCTTTATAAAATGGTATCAACTGCAATCACTCAAGCGCGCGAATATTGACCTGTAATGTTTCACTAAGTACAGCGCGCGCACTCTGTGCACTGACCAAGCGACATGTACCGATTTCAATTGAAGTACTGCGGGACGAAAATACGTCACATTTATGGTGGCGGCATTAAAACGTATTTCCAACTTGGAAATATCTTGGAAATATCAACTTGAGAATATCTCAAGTTTGAAAACGGCTGAATTTCAAATTCAGTATCGGAATGACGAAGGAGACACTATAAAGTTATCCAACAGTGAACTCGATGTCAATGATTTGTATCGTTGCTCAGAAACTCTTCCGAACGCGGAATACAAGCAGGTAAAATTAGAGGTCGTAGAAGATTTCTCTCATCAAGTACGCGGCAAGCGACTCTCTTCGAAATGACGTGAGTTGGAAGAATATTCGTTCGCTTTATCCCGGCTTCGTCGAAAAGTGTACTTGCAGTGGATCAAGGTTTGTGACCGTGTCGATGTATCGAACGACACGTTCTATGTTTTGCTCTGTGACTTGTTCTGCAGGTACCTGCGATACCCTCTTGTAACTATAGTTCAAATCTCGTTTAAAGATGTCGTATATAGTTCTGTGGGCAGGGCAAGGAATCGATGTCACAGATTTCACTATTTAATAAAAGCTCCGCACGAACTTTGCTGGCTGTCATTGATGGCTTCCTTGTTTTCAGATACTCAATATACTCGACAACATCTGCGGAGGTTTACACTCAGTGTGACAGTTTTCGGACAGGTAATGAATTTCGCCCAGAGCCGCGCCGTTTCATAAATGACGAACACTATGAAATCTTATTATCATACCTTTCGAAACATTATTGTGTTTATCCTCAAACTGTTAACACCGACAGGAGTGGCATTTAGGGGATCAAAGTTGCCAAATTTTTTACTCATGTTGAGTGCGTAGTAATCGGACGTCATATTTTGAATATGATTATAGGGGCTAAATACTGATATTTTGAAACTTTGTACCCCGATTTTCAATTTCAATGTGTTTAGAAAACTATATGGAAATATTTCGTGATAATTAGTTATGTTTAATCCATGGACGACGCAACTATATTTTGACGTGTATAGCGCTTAGATATCGGACACTGGCTGTCTCTGTATGTTGTGTTCGACACCTTGTATCATACGGTGTGGCTAACTTCGCCAAGTTTGTAGCGCCCGAAATAGCTTCTACTGAAAAAAAAAACTATCCAAAACGGGACAGTAGCGTCACCTGACTTAATATGCGGTAGCATGCCTTGTAAAACGCTATGGATACGGAGCGAAGTGAGTACAACGAACAGCATGTCTGAAACTGAGGTCGTCCGAAAATCACACTGAGTGTACTGTGTGGGCGTCTACTTGCTCTAGCCGTTACAGTAAGACCGGTTTTCTTGAATCGCCTCAAAATAGTTGCCACTGTTGATGCCGATATATTTTGTCCTGAGCAACAGATCTTATAGAGTGTCCATTCAGCCAAAGCTGAATTATTTCAGACCGCACTGTCGGGCGAACCCTTCGCTTCGACGACATGTTTGGTGGAGATAGTTTTGGCGCGGGACAGACAACGTAGTTGGGAGGAATGATCGGTAGTAAGTTCACATGTATATTTTTTAAGGCTATAGGCCTACTGGTGATAAAAGACGAAAAGCGAGAGAAACAAAAAATAAAGCAGTGACACTCGGTAAATGATACAAACAGTAAGAAAATGAACAAGAGTCATTGATTTAATAAAATTTTATTTTTGTGTCCTCATTCAATAAAGTGGAATATTCCGTCCAATCTGTAAAGCCGCCACTTTTATGGCCAGGCTCAGCTCCCGGTGGAATTCCAGAAGCGTAAACAGCATGTGTAATTCTACCTGATTACTTGGGTGATTACATGGGAATGTAACAACATCACCAGCGGTAATACCTAAATACATTGGAAGTTCGGTGTGTGTAAACTTATCGCGACAGTAATAAAATATCATAACTCCTACTCTTCATAGGCACTGTTATCTACCAAAAACTACTTTTTTATTAAAGTACACACAATAATGTAAAGGTGGCCCCTCCCCCTTGACATAACGTTGCAATCTTCTAAAACATTTCACAAGTATTTTGTTTCCATCAACTGATCATAGTAAACCTTTTGCATGCATGGACAAAGCAGTAAATTAGTATCCAGGTTTTCCATCCTATTCAAAGGTGTAAGTTTCTTTGGTAAGTGTAGAAATCTCTCACGATAAATTCCTATGAAAAACCATTTGCAACTGGGAATTTCACATGGCCCTTACATCAGACGCTACACTTCAATGGTGAAATCAAGTACTTCAACACTCTACCACCCTGATACGTCCCCAGATAAGAACAATAAATTTTCCAAATGAGATCAAATGTTGAATATACTTGTGACTAGCACAGCAATGTTTACCTCG